>NC_135673.1:8706372-9017587 GCF_964188315.1 Podarcis muralis | reverse complement strand
TCCATTGAAATTTATGGGCATGACATACATTAATTTCCGTGGGTCTGCTTTGAGTAGAACTTAGTTGGATATAACTCACAGGGTCCACATTTTTTGGAGGATTCAACTTGCACTCCGATAGAGAGCATGCATCTCCTCTATGCATGATCTGCAGTGGCACAAAGCTTATTGTGGGGCATCCAAACACCCCCATTCTTTATTATATTCTACATAGTTTGATTAATATTGACATGGTACACCATAAGGTAAAGGTAAAGGGACCCCTGACCATTAGGTCCAGTCAAGGCCGACTCTGGGGTTGCGGCGCTCATCTTGCTTTATTGGCCGAGGGAGCCGGCATACAGCTTCCGGGTCATGTGGCCAGCATGACTAAGCTGCTTCTGGCAAACCAGAGCAGCGCATGGAAATGCCGTTTACCTTCCTGCCGGAGTGGTACCTATTTATCTACTTGCACTTTGACATGCTTTCAAACTGCTAGGTTGGGAAGAGCAGGGACCGAGCAACGGGAGCTCATCCCGTTGCGGGGATTCGAACTGCCGGCCTTCTGATCGGCAAGCCCTAGGCTCTGTGGTTTAACCCACAGCACCACCTGTGTCCCTATGGGACACCATACCTGACAGTAAAAGTCACCTGCAAGTGGCTTGACTTTGTCTTCTGCTTCATTTCCTTTTATTTTGCTAGCATCTGATTTATTCAGCAAGCAAGTTGAACTATGACTATGTGTGGAGCCTCATGGACAGCTTGGGACGAGAACTGAAGCTCCTGGTAGATCCTCCAAATGGGACCAGAGACTACCCAGCTGCCACTTGCAAAGAGCTTCTCCTGGCACAGCCCCATCTCCCAGATGGTAGGAACATAAGAACTGAAGAAGAGCCCCGCTGAATTGTAGTCAAAGGCCCATCTAGTCCAGGATCCTCACAGTGGCCAACCAGATGCCCCAACTGTTGACCTACAAGCAGGACCCAAGCACAACAGCACTCTTCCCACCTGCAATTCCCAGCCACTAGTATTCAGAGGCATGCAGCCTTCAACCATGGAGGCAGAGCAAAGCCATCATGGCTAGTAGCCATTGGTAGCCCGATCCTCCATGATTCTGTGTAGGCCTGTTTTAGAGCCATCCAAGCTGAGGGCCATCATTGCCTCCTGTGAGAGCAAGTTCCATCGTCTAACTATGCACAGTATGAAGTACTTTCTTTCTGTCTGTCTGTCTGTCCTAAATCATTCAACAACAGTAAGAATTTGTGCTGGGCTAACCCGAGCCACGCGGTCCAGGTCAGGTCCCTAATCCAAGGATTCCATGAGGAGTCAGTCCAACAGGGCCAAGGCAGGAAACTAGGCTAGGTCAGGCACAGGGTCTCAGGCAGGTTCTAGCAAACAGCAGTGTTGCTCCCGCAACCTGGGGCGGAATCTGGCAGCCTTTTATCTCTGACGGGGTAACGGCCGGTCCTGATCCCCCAGCAACTCACCTCCCTGTTTCACCCAAAGGCGAGCACTCCTCCTGCGAGTACTCAGGTCTCTCCTTCTCTCAGACCTGAGTCTCTGCAGCTTGGGAAATGTCGGTGGGTTACTAGACCCAGGGGCCGCCTCAGACTCTCCTGACCCAACTGGTAGTGGAGCAGCTGTATGTGATTGCCCAGCAGAGGGCAACAAGGTAATCCCCGCATCTGGAGCCAGGGCAGGCTGAGGCCCCCGACTTGGCCCAGCTGGTGCTTGTTGCAGGGGAACCTGTGCAGACTGGGGCTCTTCAGAATCAGGCCCCAGACTCGGTTCACATGCCACCTGAGGCAGAGGATTCGGTGCAGACTGAGACTCCTCTGGCTCCGAGCCCAAGTCCCAGGCCATCACAAAATTACATCCATCACTCAGCCCACTTGTTTGTTTAGTTATTACATTAATATACCACCTTTATCTTCCAAGGATCTCAAGGTGGTATACATGGTTATCGTCCCTATTTCATCCTCCCGACCCTGTGAGGTGGGTTAGGCTAAGAGATTGTGACTGGCCCAAGGTCACCCAGAGGACTTCATAGCTGAGTGGAGATTCGAACCCTGCTTTCCCAAATCCTAGTCTTAACATTCTAACCATTGCACCACACTGGGTCTTAATTTAAGAAGGATATTGACAAGCTGGAATGCGTGCAACCAAGATGATCAAGGGTCTGGAAACCAAGCCTTATGAGGAACGGTTGAGAGTGTTGGTTGTGTTTAGAGGAGACTGAGAGGAGATATGACAGCCATCTTCAAATATATAAAGGATTATCGGATGGAGCAAGCTTGGAGGTGGTGGACTTTCCTTCCTTGGATGTTTTTAAGCAGAGGTTGGATCTGTCATGTATGATCTAGTTGAGATTCCTTCATAGCAGGGAGTTGGACTTAAAGACCCTTGTGGTCTCTTCCAGCTCTATAATTTTATAGTTCTGTGAATCTAACCCACCTACACTGGCAAGAAACCCAGTGTGTCCATGAGGAAGTTGCTATTTCCACCAGAATTGCCTGCAAATGGCTTGACATCCTGGACATTTGGAGAGAGGGGAGGAGGGGGAGTAGAATGGCAACAGTATCCATTGAGAGCAACAAAATGTGACTAGTGGGTAAGTTTGTATCCAAAAATCGCCACAAACATTTTCACCTGACTCTAGCTAGAGCAGGGGTTGGCAAACTACGGTCTGGGGGCCGGATGCGGCCCACCAGGCTCATAAATCCAGCCCGCGGACCCTGCTCCCTGCTCAGTCAGTCCCCGAGCTAAGCCAAACCGGTGCAGCATTTCCTTGAAAACAAGCTGCGGAGGCCTTGCTGCACGTGGACTGACTTCCGCGATGCTGGCAAGGCTTCGGATTGGCTGCAGGAAGTTCCTGCAGCCAGTCCAAAGCCTCACCACCCGCGCACTGAGGTAAACCTGGCACGGCCATGGATGGTGGGTGTGTATGGGCCATATCATGGGCATCGTGACGGGCATGCCGCGGGGCTTCAGCCAGAGCTTGGCACACCTGCTGGCCCTATGCCCGGCTTGGCGCTGCTGCTGCTGGTGGTGGTGGCGTACCCGGCAGCCACACTGGAGCAGCTGGGGGGGCAAGCTGTGCGCCGCCTGCCCGGCGCTCCACGTGTGCCACCTGCCCGCTGACCTGGCCTGGGATGACAGGCTGCAGCACGTGGTGCACACCGCCTGGGAGCTCCGCGGAGATGGGCCAATGAAGTGGCTGCTGCTCGTCAACAATGCTGGTGAGCAGGCAGCACCAAGACATGCTCCTGAGCGCATGCAGAGTGCGTTCCTCCTCCAGATCTGGAGGCAGCTGCGGGACCGGCTTGCAGGGTATTTATATTTTTCAAAATATAGTCCGGTGCCCCACAAGGACTGAGGGACAGTGGACCAGCCCCCTGATGAAAAAAAAATTCTGACCCCTTGAGCTAGAGCTAAGAAATCCTGATTTGGAAGTCCTTTAAAGCTTGGGTTTTTTCTTTTTACAATTGCTTTGCTTTGCTGTTTGGTTGTTTGCTCTTTAGAAAACAAATCAAATAAGAATAAATAAATATTACCATTATCTTGCAATGCAACTTTCCTAATAGCCTTGGGTTACCAGAAATTCCATGCAGGCAAGTGTACAGGCTCCTCTGCCAATCAGCTTGGTTCTCAATGCTGACTCGGCTCTGTACCCTCCTCCACAGGCCTGTTTGGTAGGAGGCCCATTTGTTTTATCAGTCTGCTGAGACTCTTGCCACCTGCCTCTCTATGCTGGCTGGGGAGAAGGGGGCTGCCTCTGTGGCCAGCATGAAAGCATGATGCTGCTTAGTCTCTTAGCAGGCTAGTTATAAAGGAAATTTGTTTCATTTCAGGCCATTACTACATAGACCCCAACCAAGGCAGCCCGCAAGACTCTTTGGTGGCATTTTGCAACTTCACGGCTGGGGGAGAGACTTGTATTTCTCCTGTGCAAAACCAAGTAAGAATTCTAAGGTTTCTGAGCAGGGTGAAAGATCAGTCATGCACCCAGCACTATTGCTGTTGCTGTTACTATTATTATTATTAAATGTATGATTCAATGTATGATTCTCCTTTTACATGCATGCAATAAAAACAGCTAACATATTATCCTTTTTGGTTGGATAGTGTTTTCGAGGTTACCAGCATGAGTTTGACCAAACTGCGGGAGGTAGTGGAGGACAGAGGTGCCTGGCGTGCTCTGGTCCATGGGGTCACGAAGAGTCGGACACGACTAAACGACTAAACAACAACAACAACAAATTATCCTTTTGCTTATTACTATTTCAATTATTAACCCACCCTTCACTGTAACATCCCAGGGCAGGTTCAAGCCATTAAAAAATACAATATTACAAGCAGTTGAAAACAGGTTAAAGTCACTGATTACATCATCGTTATTACTAATAAACATATTGATCTCCTTTTACATGCATCTCAAGGTGGTTTACAAACATACCATAAAACAGCTTAAAATTGTTATTGTTGTTGTTATCATCATCATCTCAGTTGGTAAGAGGATAGTGGTGATAATGCCAAGGTTGCAGGTTGAACTAGATGATCCTCAGGGTCCCTTCCAATTCTTCAAATTGATCATATGTGCCATTCTTCAAATTGATCATATGTGCCATTGCCACAGTGCTGCTGTGCAATTAATTGCAAAGTGCTTCTTAGCTGGCTGTGTTGTGTGTGTGTTTAAAGGATAATATCAAAATACTCTTCACTGCAGATTAGATGATCCTCAGGATCCCTTCCAACTCTACATTTCTGTGATTCTATGATTACAATTTCTTACCAACCCTTCACCATAAAGTCCTAGGTCAGGTTGCAGCAATTTAAAAATACAATATCAAAAGCGGTTTAAAACAAACTACCATCACAAGAATAGGGTGCGTCCATACTTTGGCCACCTCATGAGAAGAGAAGACTCCCTGGAAAAGACCCTGATGTTGGGAAAGATGGAGGGTGCAAGGAGAAGGGGACAACAGAGGATGAGATGGTGGGACAGTGTTCTCGAAGCTACCAGCATGAGTTTGACCAAACTGTGGGAGGCAGTGGAAGACAGGAGTGCCTGGCGTGCTCTGGTCCATGGCGGACATGATTAAACGACTAAACAACACACACACACACACACACACACACACACACACACACAATGTCAAAGGCCAGGATAAAGAGATGCATGTTCAGCTCGTTATGGAAACTGCATAATGAAGGTGCCTGGCATCACAATGAAAAGACCTTCAATTATTTCCAGATAATGCAAACAGTGGAGTGGGACTGCCTGTCGTATCTCAACAGGGATGCTGTTCCCACAAATCGGGGCAGCCACCCAGAAAGCCTTGCTCTGAGTTACTGCTCTGTGCCCAACAGCAGTTTCTAATCACTGTAAAAATCTGTGATCTTTGATGAACTCTCTCTGTGTGTTTTTAAACCATCAGGTCCCCATCAAAGCCTGGTTGAGGGCATATGCTTTGGAAAACACCTTCCAGTGGTTCAGTTCCCTGCCTGGTGGTTTCATGGTAAGCTTCTCTGTAAGCAACACTGAAGATTCCGTCACAAAATTTCCCCTCCGGAAAGCTCATCAGCATTTTGGTACAAATGTCTTGTAACAGGCACATTTCTGACTACAGTTTTGGCCAATACACACTCCTATGCAATAAATTTTCCCCTCATTTTAATACATTTTTATGCACACTGTTCTCTAATATGTGCATTTTTTTCTACATGATGTTTGCTCAGAGAACTGCATTGCAAAATTCAGAGAAGCAAAAATTTCAAAGGATAGCTGTATTTTGTTTTGTGTATTCATTCAAGATGGGACGCAGGTGGCGCTGTGGGATAAACCACAGAGCCTGGGACTTGCTGATCAGAAGGTCAGCGGTTCAAATCCCTGCGACGGAGTGAGCTCCTGTTGCTCGGTCCCAGATCCTGCCAACCTAGCAGTTCAAAAGCATGTCAAGTGCAAGTAGATAAATAGGTACCGCTCCGGCGGGAAGGTAAACAGCGTTTCCGTGCACTGCTCTGGTTCGCCAGAAGTGGCTTAGTCATGCTGGCCACATGACCCGGAAGCTGTACGCCGGCTCCCTCGGCCAATAAAGCGAGATGAGTGCCACAACCCCAGAGTCGGCCATGACTGGACCTAATGGTCAGGGGTCCCTTTATCTTTACCTATTCATTCAAGAACTGTGACTTAGGTAGTTCTAATGCAGACAGAACCAAATGCCTTCTCCATCCCTACTTAGTCATCATAACTTGGTGCCTGACTTGCCTATTAATACATGCAATCCTCTGCATCAGGTGTAGGAAACCTCTGGCCCTGCAGACAGTGCTGAAGTACAACTCCCATCAGCCTCGGCATGCATGGGCAATGACCAGCAATTATGGGAGCTGTACTTCAACAAGGGGGGGGGGGCTTGCCTAAGTGACCTGGTGAATTTGAACTTATTGAGCAGAAAGGAGTTTTAGCCTTTCCCCTGACATCCTAGTTTTCCAGGTGCATGGAGATAGTTGTGAGAGAAAGCATTTGCACATACAACCCCTCTATCTGCATTTTAAAATGCAGTCCTAAATGGCAGGAGCACCAAAGCAGGTAGAAAGAAATGATGTGTTTGATTGGAACCCTTCTCTCCTGACACACAAGCTTTCTACATGAGGTGCGATGATATCCCCCCACCCCTCAACACACACACAAGATAGTGTTCAGCCCTGCAAGCTTGACCAGCTTTGGCCAACTCTTAACCCTCTGTCCTCTCTTGGTTGCTGTAGCTGGAGTACCAGGATACAACCACTGTCCAGCTCCGTTTCCTGAAGCTTCACAGCAGCCTGGCCACCCAGAAGGTGTCGTATTCCTGCAGACCCCATCCAGATGGGGGCAAGCTGCAGCTGGAAAAAGAAATCAAGTTCCTTACCGACTCCCAAGAGCAGAGTTACGTGGCTGTCCTTGAAGGATGCACAGTAAGTGGAAGGAAATGCATGACTGACATAGGAAGCTGCCTCTGAGTCAAACCATTCTTCCCATCTTGCACAATATTGTCTACACTAACTGGCAGTAGATCTCCAGGGTTTCAGTCTCTCCCAGGCATGCCTTGAGATGCCAAGGGTTGAGCCTGGGACCTTCTGCATGCAAGATAGTTGCCCTGCCACTGAGCTACACCCCCTTCCCTACAATTTTAATGGAGTGGAACAGGGGTGAAAAGCACCATCTATATGTCCACCCTAAAGTATGAGGAATTTCTCCCCTTGCATAAGGGGAAAGTCAATAAAGAGGACACTATGAGGGTCCTTTACTTGGTCAAACAGAAAAGCGGCTGCTTGGGAGAACCTACATAAGTGGAGTCCACAGACCTATAAATTAGATGGAGGCATCCCCTCACCTTAGCTTTATGCATGCATAAAATGAGGCCACCTTCTCAGAGGAAAAGCATGCCTGCATTATCTGAGCTGGGTGCCAGATTCAGCAAGAAGAACAGGGTGCCTGCTCTCTATCAGACTCACTCAAGGCTGGTTTTGGCCTGCAGAAACATTCTTAACAAATTCCTAATATGATTTGATTAAGCTGATTCTTCTAACAATATCCTTAATGCAGTCTGAGTAAGGGGAATTGGCTGATTCCCCTTACAGTGGCCATGCCCACCTGTCAAAGTTATCTTGCAACAGGTAGGGCAGATACAGATCTGACCTGCCAGCACGATGGGAAATTATTCACACACATTTCTCAGCCTATCTTCAAAACAATATAGTCTAGCAAGTTGCATGTGTGAAGGTTTTGTGTTGCAAAATGAAAGATTTGGCTCTTGCCTAATAATTCTGCCTTGCATATTTCAGCTGGACAATGAATCTTCTATCATTGACACCATCTTCCATTTCTCTACGGAGGACCTTACCCTTTTGCCTGTGCGTGACCTTGCTGTGTTTCACAATGGGGACGTCTCCCATCAGTTCGGGTTCACGGTTGGGCCTGTTTGCTTCAGCTAAGATTGACTTTGAACAAATGAATGCATCTTTCCTCTTGTGGAAGTAAAACTTCAGAGAAAAGAGAGAAAATCTTGTACAGAACAAGGTGGCCCTTAAAAGCTACTGTTCCTATTTATGAGTTCTTTGTCTAAAGTTGCATTCCTTCTGAAGGATATTGTTTTACAACTCATTTCTATATAAAAAGGTGTTAATTTAAGTCACAGTGGAGATGTTATTGAGTTACCTTGAGCATAGCTGTCAACATTTCCCTTTTCTCACGAGGAATCCTATTCGGAATAAGGGAATTTCCCTTTAAAAAAGGGGAAAGTTGACAGCTATGACCTTGAGGGAGGCTGCGTACTCTTTTTACGGTCTTTATATTTAACAATCACAGAATCCTGGTGCAATTTCTTTCCTCCAGTGTGCAGTGATGGGGAAAAATTGAACCTGTTGATTTTCAACCTAGTCTGTACCTATTAAAGTTGTTGTGCCTTTAGAAACATATTAACCCTTAATTACATTTGTAAAATTCAGCCAGTAAATTAATGCAGCTTAGTGGAGCTAAATGCAATCAGCATTAGTCCTATTTTGAAGTGCTGAATTGCACAAATAACCTGTGGTCCCTTTCATGGGGTCAGTCCAAGGTGACTTTGCTGTTGTTCTGTATACCCTGTATCCCTCTGTTCCCATGAATCTGCAGTGTTCTATTCTGAGAGGCATTAACACTTAGCATGTTAAATTAGAGGGAAGGAACTTGATCCAACCCACGGGCCAGTTCCATATATCTCCCACAGCCTGAAGGCCAACTATGATGGGAATGGGGTAGAACTTCACACCGGTCATTCACAGTAATGTCAGCTGACCTGTTTTCCTTTGCCCTCAGTGTTTGAATTCAGTACAGTAGGTTAGTTTCTACATGCACTCGCACACTCATCTCTATCTCCCATCCAGACAAGCAAGAGGCATTATCAGAGTTCAAGGACGCATTTCAGACAGGCAAAAAGGACCCAAGGAGGGTACCAAACAGGGCTGGTGAGGGGCATGTCCTAGGGAGATGCCTGAGGGCCAGATAGAGAGGTATAGAGGGCCACATTTGTCCCCTGTGCCTCAGGTTCCCTGGCATAGGGAGAGGCCTGGTGGGCCACATCAGACCAGCTGGAAGTTTACCTTTCTTGGTTTAAAACAACTTGAAAACTGCAGGATTCCAGAACTTGGTTTGGGGTTTTATTTTATTTCAAGGACTGCAAAACATGAGGCATGTTTTCCTCTCTGTGTGAAAAGACACAATTGCAAAAACTGGTCCACCACTGCCTCATTTTGTCCTTGTAAAGCAAAAGCATTCCAGTGTTTCTCCCCCCTCATTTTGGAGAGGAATGAAATGTTAACATCCGACTATGTGCTACTGTGCATTGTGAACATCAACAGGCAAATGCAGGAGATCAATCAATTAAGATGCACATCACAAAGGGGATGTATCCAGGGGCTTAGCTAGCTGCTCCAGCACCCAGAGCAGCAGGGGTGGGGTGAGCTGCCCAGGGGGGAGCAGTGGCAAGCTGCCCACGTAGTCCACCTAGCAGACACAAGCCCCACGCTGCTGTTTTGAGCAGTGCAGGTCCCCGAGCCACTGCGTCACTCCCAGGAGAGACGCATGGCTCGGGTGCACTGCAGGCCAGGCTCTACGGTAAGTGCCGCCCCCCCCCCCCCCGCGGTGTGCCATTTTGTCACCCCCCTCAAGGATGACACCCGAGGTGGGCTGCAGTCCCCCCACACCCCTTCCTACGCCCCTGGATGCATCGCAAAACAAAACAAAGAGAGTGAACTAAATTTGCCCTTGCTTATATATGTGGATAGATGCCAATTTAGGAATAATGACCATAATTTAAATAGAAATGCATTATATAGTGATCAGTTTTATTACAATCGAGGCACATTCAAATTTTGTTATATAAACAGGTAGATTTGGATTTTTGAAACAAGAGAAAGCCTTCAAATAAAGAACTGTCTTCCATAAACAAGGAAGGTCCTATGTTTCGGGTCCTATGCTCACCCTGTTTAATACAAATTCCAGAGGAATCTGGAACACTAATGATGCAAAATGCCTCATGTTCCACGAGATACCAAAAAAGTTTGCTCATCTTGTCAGTAACTTAATTTGTTGCCACTAGAGAGCATCACAGAGTCACTGAAGCTCCTTTCTAAGAAGGGGGGAATCATGTTTGAAGAGGAGAAGCTGCAGAGAAGGAGGAGTCATTCGGATTTGATTTGTACTACTTCCTATCAATATGCTTGTTTTTATGCGTTTTTAATAAATGGATTTCTAGCTGGGGGGAAAATAGCATTTTCTCTCTCCCTCATCCCTGGTCCTCATAACAATGCTTCTAAATAGAAACTAAGTTGGAAATGTTTAATTTTTCATAGGTAGAAATGGACAGTTGTTTTCTTTTATGTTCAAAAAAAGCCTTGCTAGGAAAAGGGTTAAATTGCTAAATTTGGTGAGCTTTCTAAGAGGAGCAATGACTCATGGCAGTCCTAAACCTCAGATAGGAGAGCCCTGTGAGATAAGAAGGAAGGCATTTATTGTCAGGGGAGGGGGGTTATGACTTTGGTCTTGAAGATACTAGCTGACAATGAGAGAGGAGAGGAAGAGAAGTAGAGAACCTTTGATCTTAACAGATGCTGCTGAATTTCAACTCCCATCATCCCTGGCCATTGGCCATGTTTGCTAGGCTGGTGGGAGGATAGATTTGGTGCATTCTTTTCACTGCTGTGCTGAAGGCCTTTATCCCTTCGAAGTTTTGGTGTGATGTGCTAGTTATTTATGTGCCATTATTGTCTCTTTGCCTAGGCTACCTCATAGGGTTGTTGTGACAACAAAGGGAAGGGATAAAGAAACCATATATGCCACTCTGATATCCTGGGAGGGAGGACACAACACAAATCCAAGAGAAAGGCTTTGCAGAGGAAGTCTTGCAAGATGCTCTGGTTTGATCCTGCAGTTCGCACCCTACAAACCACCCAAATGGTCCAAACCTTGCCGCTCACCTCTTGCAAAGTTCATCCCAGTCCTAGTTCATTTTTTGGGCAGAGTTGCTTTCCTCTCAAAACGGATTGGAAGATTTCAGTCTAGCAATCAGGCTACACACCTTCTCACCAAAACCGTGCCTAGACTCCCCAAGGTGTGCTTCTTAACTGTAGCCTCACAACACCACTTTTCCTAGCCCAGGACACAAGCAAAGAGCCCAGCAACCCCTCCAGTAACAGTTACACAGATTATAACGTGTTTTTCAATCCGGAAGTGGCTGGGAAGCATGTTTCAACAGGAGGAGGACGCCTCCCAGCCAAGGGCTGGCAGAATCACTGAGAATGTTTCCCTGCTGTGTTTGCCAAGGAAAGCAGTGGTAAAACAGAGGAAATGGGATACCTTGTGCATACTGCAGGCACACTGCAGGCTGCAGAATCTTGCTCTCTCTCACCTAGGCAGCTCAGGCAGGGGAAAGCACTGCATTTACAAAGTCTTGAAGATCATACCCAGGAATGGTTTTCACAGTTTCTCTTCTCCTTTGCTCCTTGGCTACAATCTCAGTCCACATCAAAGGTGGGTGGGGTAAGGGAGGCAGACTGCTTTCTCTGCATGCCCCCCATCTAGAACAGGGATGATGATGATGATGATGATAATAATAATAATAATTTTTACTTATACCCCGCTCTCCCCAGCCTCAGGGCGGCTAACAAGCAACAATAAAAACAAGTTGAATGAATACAACTTAAAAACAAAATTAAAATACATTAAAATATTGAAACATTAAAATATTAAAATGTAGCCTCATCGCAGGAGGAGAAAGGAAAAGAAAAAAGAAAGAGGGGAAGGGAATCAAATTGGCTCCAAGCCAAAGGCCAGGCGGAACAACTCTGTCTTACAGGCCCTGGGAAAAGAAATCAGATCCTGCAGGGCCCTGGTCTCATGAGGCAGAGCGTTCCACCAGGCCGGAGCCAGAGTTGAAAAGGCCCTGGCTCTGGTTGAGGCTAATCTAACTTCCTTAGGGCCTGGAACCACTAGGGTGTTGCTATTTATGGACCTTGAGGCTCTCCGTGGGGCATACCGGGAGAGGCGGTCCCGTAGGTATGAGGGATGGTGATGGGGAGCCTGTAGGCCTCCCTATGTTATCACAGAATTGTGAAGTTGGAAGTGACCATGAGGGTCACCTAGTCCAACCCCCTGAACTCACAACCCTGAGATTAAGAGTCTCATGCTCTACCAACTGGACATAGGCCATCCTGACTCAGGCTGATGGGAGTTGGGAGTCCAAGAACATCTGGAGAATCACAACTTGGAGAGGAGGGGCAGGATACCTTTCTCCTTCCCTTCTCTCTCCCCTGTCACTTGGCAGTGGCACCTTCAGCTTGGTCAGTGAACTGGGACAGAAGAGAAGGTCTGGGAGCCTGGAACAGAATGAGTGCAGGTGCAGTAATCTTCTCTGGCATAGACCGAAATATCAGCTGGGGGGAAAGGGGAGGGCGGTCTTAAGGATCACTTCTTATTTGAGGTGAGTATTACAGTCTCCTAAGATCCAAAAAGGGCCCCTCCATATGGGTGGTTTTTTTCTGCAGGTATGTTCTACATGCCTCCAATGCAGTGGTAGTGTGTTAGTAGTGGGCTGTCCCCACAGCATTCTGCTTTATTAGTTGTTCTGAGATGCTTCCACAAGGATGCTTGCCACGTTATTGCCAGCTGGGTGGTGCGCTCTTCCACTCTTCCAAGAAATGAATCCAACAAAGCTGAATGTTGGAAAATTCAGGACAGATTAAAGAGAGTCCTTCACCCAGAATATAGTTGAACTATGGAACTCTGTCCCACAGACGGTAGTGATGGCCACCAATTTAGATAGCTTTAAAAAGAGGATGAGACAAATCCATGGAGGACAGGACTATCAACGGCCACTGGCCGCAATGGCCATGTTGTCCCTCCACTGTCAGAGACGTTGTGCCACTGAATACCAGCTTTTGGGAATCACAAGTAAGGAGACTGCTGTTTCGTTCCTGCTCAGGCTTCCTATAGACATCTGGCTAACCACCGGGTGAAGAACAGGATGCTGGACTAGATGGGGCAAGAACCTAATCCAGCTGCCTCTTCTTATGTTCTTAAAAGTGGGACAAAATGCCCCAATGTAATGTGTGGTATGAAATGTGAAGGATTTCCACATGAAGCGACGGGACATGCACAGACTGGAAACAATGCAGAATGCCCAACACATGAATGTTTGCAGGTGCAAGCTGTTGAAAGTGGGATTGCCTATAGCTGTCCTGAAGCCAGCATTGGCATAGGGGCCAGAGTATTGGACCAGGACCAGGACCTCAGAGACCAGGGTTTTAATCCGTACTCAGCCATGAAGTTCACGGGGTAACCAGGGGCCAGCCACTCCCTCTCAGCACTTCCTACCATGCACGGTTGTTGGGATTAAATGGGGAGGAGGAGAACCATGCATACTGCTTTGAGCTCCTTGGAGAAAAAGGTGAGATAGAACAAAAATAAACCAATAAAGATAGAACAACAAATCAATAAATTACAAGCACAAATAATCACAATTGCACAATAAAAAGGACATCTGGCAGGGTCCAGAGTCCAAGCAATGCTGCTGATTATTTGCACCAGATACACCTCCCTGACTGTTCTCTGTAAACCTTTATGGTTTGGGAAAAGAGAAATTCCAATCTTTAGGACGGGTGCTTGCCCAGGTTTACAGACCGGGCTGTGTGTCTACCAGAGAAGGGAGGAGAGTGTCCTGGTAGATTTGCTCAGGATTTCTGTTCAGCTCATTTTCAGTTTTAAAGCTGGCCAGGAAGTCTCAAACTATGTACCTCTGTTTGCACAGGTCTGCTCAGCCTACGCTCTGGTGCCCAATTTAAATGGGAATCTTTAAGAAACGGCTTTGGGGTGAGAGGAAAGAAAGAAGCCAGCACACGAGAGCATTGCCCCCCTCCCTCACTTTTTCCTGCAAAGCAAACACCTCGATTCAGTTTTTCCACTTCTGCATTCATTTGGCACCCACCCACTAGGCCAACAGGAGGAGGGCTCAGACAGGAGACGCCTCAGCCATGTTCCTTTTGCAAAGTAGGTGCTGGAAGAGGTGTGTTTACGCAAAGAGAGGGAGGGAGGGAGAGCACAGGCCATGGGCCAATAACTCTCCACCTCCCGCCCCCCCCCACCCCCCAAGTCATTCCTCCCCACTTCTTCACTTAGGTTGAAGTTCCCACACCTTCCCCTGTTTCTGGATCCTGTCTCTGCAGGACACACCTGGAGATTAGGGCAGGAGGAAGCCTGCACAACTGGGTTTATGAGAACGACTTGGGCAAGGGAACTCTTGCAATCGTGGCTGCGGCAAAGGCAGAAGTGCAGGGTGGGGAGATTTGGTTCCAAGAAGCAGCTGCTGCACACAGTGGTGGTGGTAGGAGAGGCAGGGGCCCTTATCACCCAGAGGGCCACACTCCCTTCTGAGCAACATTCCAAGGTCCACATATCCATGGAAGATGGGGGAAGTGGCAAAAGCGAGTGGAGCAATGAATGTGAAAGTCAATCCTTCTACAACAGGCAAGTTCCTACAAACACCTCTCTGTCTTCCATCCAGGCAAGCAAGAGGCACAATGAGAGTTCAAGGGTGCTTGCCAGTCTGGCAGAAACAAGGATAGTGTGAGGCCAGGCCAGTGATGGGTATGGCCTGGGGAGAAGGGGACTTTCTGCATGCTAAGCAGATGCTATACCACTGAGCCCTTCCCCTTGCCCATGAACTTGGAGCAAAGCTTGCTCCTGACACACTCAGCAACAAGAAAATTGCAGCCGTAGGAGTTCTAAACAGCCTGGGTGCCAGGAAGTAATGGGGAGGTGCTTTTTTTGGGGTGGGGTATAGAATTGTTCCACTGGGGAGGTTTTGCCATTTGTAAGATGGCCTTTACTTCTCAAATGCAAGAACATTTCCCGCCCACCTCAGACAAATGAGGATCTGTAAATAAATGCTGACTCCAAAAGACGGGATTTGATGGCATGTTGTTCCAGCCTCCTGGCTTCTACAAATGGGGAAGGGAATTGCTGGGGCACTGTGACACAGTCCTTTTCCTTGTGAGAAACGAAGCGTTTATGGTGCTTTGGGAACACATTTTTATTTATAAACTTACAAGTTGAGTGGGAAGGGAGGGGTCAGGAAAGTATCCAGCCAGACAACAACACTAGTCGTTAAAGCAACATAGCACCTACCTCCCCCGCCAGTGACCCTGTACTTAAGTCGCAAGGAAAGATATATGATAGAACTATAGAGATGTAGAGATTTAAAGGACCCTAATCCACCCGCCTGCAATGCAGGAATCTCAGCTAAAGCATCCGTGGTAGATGGCCACCCAAACTCAGCTTAAAAACCTCCAAAGAACTTCCACAGCTTCCTGAGGGAGACGGTTCCAATGTTGAATATCACCGTCAGAAAGTTCTTCCTGATGTTTGACTTGAAGCCATTCTCCAGAGCAGGAGAAAACAAGTTTACTCTATCTCCCATGTGACAGCCCTTTAGATATTGAAAGATGGCTATCATCTCTTCTCTCAGACTTCTGTTTCCCAGGCTAAACATACCCTTGATCATCTTGGTTGCCCTCCTCCGCATGCATTCCAGCCTGTCAATATCTTTCATAAATTGAGATGCACAGAACTGGGCATAGTACTCCAGATGTGGTCTGACCAAGGGGGAATAGGTAAAGGTAAAGGGACCCCTGACCATTAGGTCCAGTCGCAGACAACTCTGAGACTGTGGCGCTCATCTCGCTTTATTGGCCGAGGGAGCTGGCGTTTGTCCGTAGACAGCTTCCAGGTTATGTGGCCAGCATGACTAAGCTGCTTCTGGAGAACCAGAGCAGCGCACGGAAATGCCGTTTACCTTCCCGTCGGAGTGGTACCTATTTATCTACTTGCACTTTGACATGCTTTCAAACTGCTAGGTGGGCAGGAGCTGGGACCAAGCAACGGGAGCTCACCCCATCGCGGGGATTCGAACTGCTGACCTTCCAATCGGCAAGCCGTAGGCTCTGTGGTTTATTACTTCCCTTGATCTGAACACTATACTTCTGTTAATGCATCCTAAAATAGCCTTAGCTGTTTGGGCTGCTGCATCACATTGCTGACTCATGCTGAGCATGTGATCTACTAAGACTCGTAGATCCTTTTCACATGTACTACTGGCAATCCAGGTGTCTTATCTCAGAACCTGACATTTATTCCTATTTAAATTCATTTTGTAATTTTTGGCCCAGTTCTCCAGTCTGTTAAAGTCGTATTAATCCTGATTCTGTCTTCTGCAGTATTAGCTACCCCTCCCAGTTTGGTGTCCTCTGCAGATTTGATGAGCATCCCCTCAATACCTTCAGCCAAGTCATTTATAAAAATGTTGAACAACTCCGGTCCCAAGATAGAACTCTATAGCTAAGCCTATTTGTAACATTTTTCCAGGATGACAAAGAATCATTAGTGAGCACCCTTTTGGTCAGTGAACCGGCTATAAATCCACCTGAGTTTCACCAGCCAAAATTTTATCAGCTTTTCTGCAAGAATATCATGGGGGCTTTGTCAAAAGTCTTATTGAAATCAAGACATACTACATCCACAGCATTTCCCTGATCCACTAAGCTTGTAACTCTAAAAGAAAAGGAAAAAAATAGAGATTTGTCTGGCATTACTTGTTTTTGAGAAACCTATGCTGGGTCTTAGTAATCATAGCATTTTTTCCCCTAAGTGCTCACAAATTGATTGATTGTCCCCATTGCTGACTACATTCCAGCCACCAATACTCAAGCATTTGGAGTGTGTCCAAAGCTAATAGCCACCAGCTGTCAAGGCTCACTTAAGCAAACAGAGGTATCGGGCAAAACAGACACCGCTGGAAGGTGGAGGGCTCTCAGTCATTGAAGGTTTCTAAACAAATGTTGGATGGCCATCTGTCAATGATTCTTTAGCTGTGATTCCCGTGTTGCAGGTGGTTGTACTAGATGACCCTTAAGGTCCCTTCCAACTCCATATTTATATTATTATATGATTCTATGAAAACATTGTTGGTACAGAAGTACTGTAGCAAGGAGCAGCCTTTTAACCAAGCAATTTGAAGCATGTTCCAGGTTCCAGCAAGATCTTGCCAGAAGTTGCAGCTACTTCTTTTCACTTCTCTGGCTATGCTGTAGGCACCCCACCACTGCCTGAGGAGCACAAAGCAGCAGCAATGGTGGCAGCTTCTTACAACAGCCCTGTGAGATCTTGCTAGAAGCCAAAAACCACCACACAACACCAGTAAGTGAGGCTATGACAGCAGAGGGACAGCATCTTCCCATTTCACCTCAGGCACTGAAATGGAATGGGCCACCCCTGCCCGTCACTCGGTGGTAGAGCAAATGCCTGACATGCAGAAGATCCAAGGTTTGATCCCCAGCATCTTCAGGTGGGGCTGAAATCCTGCCTGAAACTCTGGAGAGCTGCTGCCAGTCTGTGCAAGCAATACTGAGCTAGCTAGAACAATGGGTCTGACTCAGTATACAGCAGCCTCCTCTGTTCCTAATCACCCTGGAAACCCTGCTGAAGGAAGGAGAAGGAAAGGGTCATATACTGCTGCTGTCAACAAGGTTTATATTATCCCAATTTCTGTGACCTGTATGCATTATACAAATCAAGTCAATGTGTATATATTATGTTATCATATTTACATAATTCTACCTTTGTTGGTCAAGGGGAAGGTTCAAGACTCTGAGATCCCTGCTTTTGCACCCAGTTCACCAAAGTTCATTTAGCTCTAACCTCCCATCTTCCTGAGTTTCTTTAATTCCCAATTGAAGCCTTAATAGACCCAGAAACTGTAGGCAACTGCTCTCCATGAGAACAGCATATTTGACTAGATGATCCATTGGCCAGATTCTGCAGAGCTCCTCTTCTTCTTCTGATTGTTTGTGAAAACGCTTTGACTGATGGGACTCACGTCTGATGAAATGCACATAGGATCAATTCACAGAAGCACAATCTTTTAATCAAGATGATTACACTTGCCATGGCTGTGAACACCCAGTAGGCTAGAGGTTATCCATCATTTCTCAATGCCATCCCCTCCCTCCTAGAATCCCAACATAGGGATAATTACAGAGGGCTTCCTGGGTGAAATTACTTACAGTGTGGGGGAAGCAACGAGTCTGGTGGTACTTGAAATACCATCAAATTACAAAGGGTAACCATTCTGTGCCCTACTTAGTGTTGTGTTGTTGAGATGATGGACAAGATGCACTTCGATTCCTTCCTAGGAGCACAGTCTACACACCACCAAGCAATGTATTGGCATTTGGGATGGGAAAGAAGTCTGATCAGTGGAAGACCTACATTTAGGACAGGACTACCCAGGACAGGATGGGGTTGTGCAGAGTTGTTAAGGCAGCAGAGAGCATTGTTGGCTGCCCACTCTCCACCTTAGAGCAAATTTATGCCACAAGGTGTCATAGGAAGGCACTGGACATAGTAAAAAATCCATCGCATCCTGGTCACTGTCTCTTCGAGCTCCTGCCGTCGGGACGGAGATACAGGACGATGAAGACAAGAACGAGCCGTCTTAAGAACAGCTTCTTCTCCAGAGCGATCTCGGCCCTGAATGGGAAGCCTGGACTTTGAAAGTCATCTAATCTTCCTTGCTGTGCTATACTGTATTGTTTTAATTAGGGTTTTTATGGAGCAGTCAAGTAATTTCGTTGTCCCCGAGAGGGGGTAATGACAATAAAGATAATAATAATAATAATAATAATAATAATAATAATAATAATAATATTATTATTATTATTATTATTATTATTATTATTATTATTATTATTTTGGGGGCCCTGGAGCTTGAACTGTTATGGGAGCCCCTTTACAATCCGCAACAAGGGCTGGGGAGCCACTGTTATCTTCTTCAACAGGTTTGTTTGCAACAACCTTTTACAACATCTGTGATACTGACTCTCAAACTTTGGGATGATTGAAATATATACAACAACAAAATCAAAGAATTTGAGTCGTGCAACTCAAATTGGGTCTACTAAACCTAAAACATTTAAGCAATGTGGTTCTGGGGCTCCTCCAGGATTAGGGGCCCTGAGGCTTACCAGTAAACTTCATTAGTTTCATAGTAGATCCACTTCTGCATCTGATTCAGTGTACAATGAAAGGCAACCTTCCACAGTTCACGCTTTCCAATACAATATGCAGATCAAATGATGAATATGCTTCAGCAGTTGAACTTTTCTGAATTTTTGTAATGCTGTTCTCCAGTCAAGCAATGTGTACAACCCGCTCTCCCCCCCCCTCCAAATTTGTGTGAAGCCTACATAGAAGTGCATGTACTGTATTGGTGAAAAGGACATACAAAAATGTATCATATAAGGGGAAATTGCTTTGCAAAAAATATTGGGCAGAATTGCATACAAAAACGTGTGTATTCGGGGAAAAAATCATCTTAAAATATTGATGAATTTGCAGGACTTTTTTAAAAAAAACTTTTAAAAATCACAAACTAATGTGGAAATCTAGAGAACTAAAGTGAAGCCTGCATTAATGAGAAGGAAGGAAGGAAACTGAAACTGTCACATTGCAAATCACATGCCACATGTTGATATAGCTCCTTTTAATTTTTTTATTGACATGTCCAGATTGCTGTAAACCCAACAGAGAGGCTGTGGCATCTTAAAGACTGACAGATTTATTGTGGTATAAGCCAGCACATTGTCAAACAAGACTAATCTTAATTCTGTGGCAGCCCGGCCCTCTGTATGTTTACTTGGAAGCAAGGCCCTCTTGTGCTCACTTCCTCCTAGGCAAATGAGAATGGGATTTTACCCAAAAAGGCCTATTATGCAAGTGGCTGTTTAGATGTTATGTCCCATGGAATCCAATGGGACTCACTTCCAAGGAAATGTATGCAGGATCGCAACCCACCCCAACCCAATCTTTTGCCGGGTTACATATCCGGATGTTTGCTGTAGAAAAACCACTTGTGGTATCCACCTAAGTTCTACTGAAATCAACAGACCCACCAATTTCATTGGGTCTACTCTGAGTAGGGCTAACATTGGCTACAGCCTTGAGGCTGCAACTCCAGGCATGCTTTCCAGAGTGAGTCACATTCAGCTAAGTAGGATGTGCTTCTGTTAAGCAACAATCCTATGCGTGCTTACTTGGGAGTCCCATCAATCTCAGGAGGACATACTTGCAAGTAGACATGCCTAGGATCAGGTGGGGAAGCGTAAAGGTAAAGGGACCCCTGACCATTAGGTCCAGTCGTGGCCGACTCTGGGGTTGCCGCGCTCATCTCACTTTATTGGCCGAGGGAGCCGACGTACAACTTCCGGGTCATGTGGCCAGCATGACTAAGCCGCTTCTGGAGAACCAGAGCAGTGCATGGAAACGCCGTTTACCTTTCCGCTGGAGCGGTACCTATTTATCTACTTGCACTTGACATGCTTTCGAACTGCTAGGTTGGCAGGAGCAGGGACTGAGCAACGGGAGCTCACCCCGTCGCAGGGATTCGAACCGCCAACCTTCTGATCAGCAAGTCCTAGGCTCTGTGGTTTAACCCACAGCACCACCCTGGAAGTAAATGCTACTGCCCTCAAAGAGACTTTCTTCTGAGTGAACATGCTCTTTTAAAGCTGTTCAAGTCGATGGCCATGGCGGCCTCTTGTGGAAGTGAGTTCCCACTGTGTAAAGAAATGCTTTCTTTCATCGGTCCTCAATCTCCCAATGTTGTTTCACTGGATGTCCACAAGTTCTAGTGTTACACAGCAGAAAGAGGTCTCCCTATCAACTTTCTCTGCACTGTGCATAATTTTATTATACAACCCTATCATGCCCCATCTTATTCTCCTTTTTCTCTAAACTAAAAAGCCCCAAACACAATAACCTTTCCTTATAGGGAACATAGTAAGTTTGTCTTACTGGCCATAACTTTGATCTATCCAGCTCAATACTGCCAACACTGACTGGCAACAGCTCTCCAGTCTTAAGCAACCTCTAAAAGGATCATGCAGTGAGTTGAACTAATTATATAACTAAAAATTAAATACAGTATTAATAATACTAAATAGTGGCAGAGTGCAGGTAGTTTTAAAATCAATTTTAATTGCTGATACAGTAAGACCGCAGCCAACACACATTTAACTTGTGCACATTCAGCTTTATGTGCTTGGCAAAAAAAGTTGTTAAAACTTAAAACGGGAGGGCAGAATGGGGTCTGACGTCTGGGGGGGGGGGGACTCTTTCGCAATCCCACTCGCCATTGCGCCCGATGTGCTTTGACTGTACTGTATGCAATTTTGGCTTTGGGCACGATCCCCAGACTGTAACCCTATGTAAGTTGCAGTTCTTACTGTATTGATAGTGGCACAGCGGAAATCGGTTCAAAATAAAATTTAAATAAGAATACTATTTAGTTTAATAAATTTGCACAGTGCCGTTCGTCCGATGGCCACACTGCTGTTTACGAATAGTGGCGGAATTAAATAGTGGCTGTGGCACAGTGCAGAAAGTTTTTTAATAAAAGTTAAATAATGATAATAATAGGAGTGGCACACCGGAAACAGCTTTTAAATTTTATTTATTTTTAGTAAACAAAAAAAGAGAAATCAAGACAACCACACCTCTTACACGCACGCACGTACAATTCTTTCTTCCCTCGCCGCCTGCCTGTCTGCAAGGAGCGCAAGAAATAATAAGCAAGAGGCGGAGAAGAAAGGGGGCGGCGTTGAAGGCAAAAGGCGTGTCCCGGGGAAGGAGGGAGAGCCTGGGAGTTGTAGGCGAGTTGGGCGCGAGGCAAGGCCAGCTGGGACCAAACCGCGTCCGCCTATTCCTCGCTTGCTCATGGAGTGGGTTTCCTGGCGGGGCACGTCTTCGTTTTCCTCTCCTCGTCGCCTTTAGCCGGGGCTTGGCTTTTCTCCAGCCGCTGCTTCTTCTTTATCCTCTTCGTCCTCTCCTTGCGTCTCGATCTCTCCTTCTCCGCCATGGGGGACGTGATCTCGGCACACCTGGACGACAGCAGGCGGCAGTTCATCGCAGGTGAGGCGTCTTGGTTCTCGGCGCTGGCCGGCCGAGCATGTTGTCGGCTGCAAAACAACAACCCCAGGAAGTCTGAATAGATTATTATTATTATTATTATTACTTTCTTGTCGCATCCAATGCTAGCCCTCCTCCGAGTAGACATATTGGCACGACTAAGGGAACCGTGCCTCTCGTTTTTCACTGGATTCACTCAGAGTAAGGCTAGCGTTGGATACATCCGCCGTGTAGCTTGGCGATGGGGAGGGGGAAGGAATAAAACCCCCCCAAACGAAGGATCAGCTCCAGCCGAGTTCTCCTCCGAGTCATAGGAGCCAACTCCTAGGGGCCGAGGGGGTCTTTGACTTCCCCAGTAAAATATATGAGTCCCCCCTAAAGTTGATGGGCATTGCTATTCAAATTGTGTGTATGTGTGTGCACCGCATCATGTGATCGATTATGCGGGGTTGAGCTTACCTGCCCCCCTGCATTTTATTCAAGTTGGCAGGCACCCCTGCTCAGAGTAGACCCCGTTGAAGTGAATGTGCCTGAATTAGTCGTTTTCTTTATTTCAGCGGGTCTGTTCTGACCGCGACTAACCTTGGACGCAACACAGTTTGAGGGTTGTCACTGATGCTCCCCTTACTCGGAGTAGACCCCCTTGAAATTGGTGGGCATGGCTAACTTAGGTTCATTTATTTAACTGGGTCTATTCCGAGGAGAACTTGGTTGGATACAACTTCGAGTCATTCCCCCCCCCAATGCATTTTTAGGCGTGGTGGGGGCTGATTTTGTTTTTTGTGCAGGGGAGACTGCCTCCCCATGGAAATAATAGTAAGCTAGGTTAACTAAGTATTTCACATTATTCTGGCTACTGCAAAGTATGATATAATGTGAATTCCACTTGAGATTTTTTTAGGGGGAGGTGTTAACCGTCTAGCTGAAAAAAAAAGTTTTCGGCGGGGGAGGGGTTGTGGGGAACCAGTTCATCTTGGTATTATTTTAAATGTCTTTTTGCAGGGGGAGGGGCTACCTACCTATGCAAATGATTGTACTAGTATACTGATTATTGCACGCTATTCTGGTTCGATATACGGTGACATTACGAGAGATGTTTTTGGAGTGTGTGTGCGCGCTAGAAATCTAAGGGACGTAAGAAGTGGGGAAACTCCTGGCTGAATTTTTTTTCAGGCTCCGTACTATCGGAGTCTGATTCCCCCCCTCCCAACACACACACCCCATTTCTTTTTTCCCCTTCTCCACGTTGCAAGTCCTTTGCTTCAATCTCTCCGTCTCCCTTCCCCGCTCTGCCTTTGGAGCGGGGTGAGAGGAGGTACCGCCTCTTTTTAAGAAGCAAGTCTGTGCAAAAGCTTGTTTGGTTTACCTAATCTGATGAAGGGGAGAGTTTAAGGAGGATGGGGGGGGGGGGTTGCCGAAGAAGCTATAGAGGGCGAATTGTCCTTCCTTTCCTCAGTGGAGGAAGAAGTTGGCACTCAGTTCCTAAAGACCAACTTACTTCTTAACTTGAGAATATTTATACAGTGATGTTACAAGTATTTATAAAGAGATTTTTGATAAAACCTAATAGGTCTCCGTCCCATGGAGCCTACAGATAGTGGGGAAAAGTATGAATATTAAATTTGGATGGGAGTAGATGGGATGCGGGTGGCGCTATGGGTTAAACCACAGAGCCTAGGGCTTGCCGATCAGAAGGTCGGCAGTTCGAATCCCCGCGACGGGGCGAGCTCCTGTTGCTCGGTCCCAGCTCCTGCCAACCTAGCAGTTCGAAAGCACGTCAAGTGCAAGTAGATAAATAGGTACCGCTCCGGCGGGAAGGTAAACGGCGTTTTCGTGTGCTGCTCTGGTTTCGCCAGAAGCGGCTTAGTCATGCTGGCCACATGACCTGTAAGCTGTACGCCGGCTCCCTTGGCCAATAAAGCAAGATGAGCGCCGCAACCCCAGAGTCAGCCACGACTGGACCTAATGGTCAGGGGTCCCTTTACCTTTAAAAGGATGGTGATGATGATATCCTATTCTTTCCTCCAAGGAGTGCTATGCGACTGCACACGTTTATTAACCTCATGGCAGCCCTGAAATTTAGTTCAGACTGAGTGACCTAAGAGCTCCAACTTAAGATCTAGTGCCAACTATGTCTCCCCTTCCCCCCAGGCAGGAATGTCATTACACATACTTTGCACTTTGGGAATGAGGATTATGGGGATAATTGTTCTGAAAAAGGTGGTTTTTGAAGAGGGAACCTGAACAGGAAGGGAGAAAGGTGTCACTTAATGCGACACACTGACACCCCCCCAAAGTTTCTTAAGTAAGGGCTTTTTTGGGGGGTGAAGCAGGTCTAAGCTATTACAAACACCATAGCAGGCTGAAATTGAACCGGATGAGCTTTTCTCCCAATGCATTGAAGGTCAAGTGATGGGCAAGGTGCCACCTGATGGATTTCTGCCTCTTAATGGTGCAAAGGGACACAATCTTGAAGTAAGAAGGGAATGCCTTTTCTTTTTAATGTGTTCTTGTGGGGGAATGGGGAGTAAAGTGTGTTTTGGTGCTGTGATTGTAAAATTAGGGAGTGGCAGGACAGAGGAACAGTGCGCAGCAGAAGGGTGCGCCCTTGCCGCTTGTGTGCACATGGAGCAGAAAGTGGCAATAAACTCAAGAAACTCTGTGAATAAAGTGCTACAAGCCCCTGAGACAGTTTGCTTGCAAGGTGATTAGGATCACTGCTCGAAGCCCCCTGTTTTAAATTTTATTTCAATCATTTCTTATCCACACTTCAACCAAAACCACGAAAGTTCCCAGACTGGCTTCAAATATATTCTCCATGAAAAATCTTGGGTACCCAAAACTTTGCAGCTGGCACTTTAGTCTCTTTCACTTGCCTGCCCCTTGTAACCTACCTTCCTTAATGCTCAGGGGTTCATGAAATAAATATGTAATAATCCTTTGAGGACTAGATCATGCGTTCAGCCGGCGTTCAGATAGGCTTAATCTTGGACTAGGATTAGTTGGGGGACCTCTCCTGAATTATTACGACTGAGCTCTGGAGACAGATAAAGTAATGACTGATGCTTCCTTGAGCATCTTCAGAAGACCTTTCCCACTTGTCTTTACCCATCTGCCATATCTTTGAAGGCAAAGGATTTCCATTTGAGGAGTAAGGAATAGGCATGGTTCTCAGCGGACTCAGCCTGTAGGCATGCTGGCAGGGGGTTTCTCTTCATCTGATGCATAGGGATCAATAAGTAATGTTTTATTTTCTGGAATTTACTGGTTTATCCCAAATCTCCCCCCAAGAAACTGTGGAAGGCATACATGGAGTGTGGTCTCCCTCCCCACCCCAAAAATTATGCTCCCAGCAACCCTGTAAGGTAGGTCAGATAGAGACTGGCCCATTAAATATTGTGGGAGTCCTGGATTGTGCCTTCTCCGTCTAGACTGTCTTGGCACACAGCATTGCCAGTTTAAATTTACTTTTCGTAGTCTGGCCTGTAGGGCTGCTGGCAAAAGCACTCTCTCCCCCTCTCCCTCCCTCCTCCCACAAGGCATAGGGTAACAGGATGTATGGCTCCTTGTTGGAAAGGCAATTTCCCGCCCGCTTTCCCTCCTGCTACTGCCTTTGGGAGCAGACTGTGTTGCAGTCAGACTTCGTGACAATTGCTCTTTTGCCCTTGGAAGCAAAGGGCCTGATTATAGTCTGGGAAAACAGGGTGGGAGGCTCTGCTAATTGCTGCCTACAGAGGCTTGGTGGTTCCCTAATAAAGGGTGAAGAGGAGAGAGAGGTCAGGAATCAGTCGAGGCACACTCTCTCTCCTGACTCCCGCCCCCCACCCCCCACCCCGCCTGTCCCGGTAACTGACAAGCCAGCAGCCCTCATCTCCCAACCCTACAAATTCTCCCTTTTCACCTCTTGCCTTTCTAAGCTTCACTTCCAGCTTTTAGAGTTGTGCATCAGGGGTGTGTGTGTGTGTGTGTGTGTGTGTGATCATCAGGCCCAGTGGTGCTTGTATAACGACAGGTTGTGGGGGGTGTAGGGTGGCCTTAATGGAAACCTACAACAACATCTCCACACACAAACTGACTCCTTCCCTCAATTATAGCCAAATCATTCTTGCTATCTTTTCTATGTACCTGATCTAAGTCACAGTCTTATTATTATTATTAAAAACGTTTTTACTGGGGACATAGCAAAGCAGATAAGTGGAATATTTATAATTGCTCTACAATAAATAGTAGTAATCGAGGGAGGCGGGTGGCGCTGTGGGTTAAACCACAGAGCCTAGGACTTGCCGATCAGAAGGTCAGCGGTTCGAATCCCCACGATGGTGTGAGCTCCCGTTGCTCGGTCCCTGCTCCTGCCAACCTAGCAGTTCGAAAGCACGTCAAAGTGCAAGAAGATAAATAGGTACCACTCCCACAGGAAGGTAAATGGCGTTTCCGTGCGCTGCTCTGGTTCGCCAAAAGCGGCTTAGTCATGCTGGCCACATGACCCGGAAACTGTACGCTGGCCCCCTCGGCCAATAAAGCGAGATGAGCGCCGCAACCCCAGAGTCTATTTTACCTTTACTATTTTACCTTTAAATAGTAGTAATACTTTGGAGAGAAAGGAATCTTCTTGCATTTATTTATTTCAGGGCAATGGTTTCTATCCCTGATGCAAACTGTGACATGAAGAGGGGATGGATTGAATCTCCATAGCTGCTATTAGCCTGCCTGTCCCATTCCCTTGAATGCATCTTATTGCTAATTTCACAAGTAATGTCATAAATACAGTACAACCAGTCATGCTCTACCCCCCGCAATAGTACTGTGAAAATTGTAGCTGAAAGATAAGGAAGCTAAGCTCCCTGTTTCCAGCCCCCCCCATCCAGCTGTGTACACACCGCACATTTAAAGCAGATGACTTCGCCAAAAGAATCCTGGGAACTGGAGTTCACCCCAAAGGCTACAATTCCCAGAACCCTCAACCACGCTACATTTCCCAAGATTCTTTGAGGGAGGTCATATGCTTTAAATGTGATTTAAACCAATGGTGTGTTGGCAGGCGCACATTGTGATTTCATCACAGATCAGGCCCTTTAAGGCTCCTTGGTTCCCTACGCCTTCTTCCACACATGCTCGTGGCTATTTATTGTACTGATACTTCCAATGAATAATAGTATCAGTTGCTGGTAACAAAATGCTGCCCTACGTGAGTTATTAGGCTGATCCAACAGGCTCTTCTTATGAATGACATAGAAGCTATAGATATAGAAGATATAGTGAATGACATAGAAGCTATAGATATAGAATGACATAGAAGCTATAGATATAGAATGACATAGAAACTATAGATATAGAAGATATATAATGAT
The DNA here is from genome assembly GCF_964188315.1 of Podarcis muralis. Taxonomy (NCBI): domain Eukaryota; kingdom Metazoa; phylum Chordata; class Lepidosauria; order Squamata; family Lacertidae; genus Podarcis; species Podarcis muralis. Next base: position 8,990,227 of record NC_135673.1, on the reverse strand, counting down.
ATAGAAGCTATAGATAATCAGCTATTGAAAAGCAAAAGGGCTGATCCTATGGCAGGCTAGCGCTTGTGTAGCTTTTTCCATATCTGCCTGACATATTACTGTATATTTTGGAAAGCTCTGCATTTGGACACCTCTTCAGATATCACCATCAAAATTTAGCCCAAATTTGAGGTCAAAGAACAGGTTTTCACCTGTGTTTGTATGACATTTTGAATCAAGATGGTGGACTGACTGATTTCAAAAGTGCACAGATTTTTGTTTGTTTGTTAGAAACTGCTACTATATTTTATTTTAGAGCATGCTTCGTTCTGTGGTGATGGGAGATTGTGCCAAAGCAAATATCTGAAGCCACTATATTTGATGCTCTGTCATGTGTTTTTACTGTTGTACACCATCCTGGGATCTTTTGGTAAAGAGCAGTACATAAATTGAAATAATAATAATAATAATAATAATAATAATAATAATAATAATGCTATGTTAATCATTTTTAAGGCACAATTTCCAATGTTGCAAAAGCGGGAGAAGCATCTTTATCATCTACTTTTAAAACGGGGATTGTGGTGAATGTTTTTTTTTTATAAAATTCAAGTGAAGATGGTGTGTGTGGGTGTGTTTGTGTGTGTATCTGTATCTGTCTTATAGGGAACTTAGCCTTATATCCTGTCAAATTCTGTGTCCATCAAACTAAGATGTGCTGCTGATGTGGTGTCTTCCAGAGTTTGTTGGACTACAATTCCAGCCAGCCCCAGCCAGCATGGCCAATGGTCAGGGCTGATGGGAATCACAAACAACAATATCTGGAAAACACCGTTTCAGTGACCCATGGTTTAACCTAGTGCTGACGGTTCTGACTGGCAGGTGCTCTCCAGGGTATCAGAGGTTTTCTCCATTGTCTGCCACCTAATACTTTTTTAAGTGGAGATGCTAGGATTGAACTTGGGACCTTCTGCATACAAAGCAGGGGCTCTACCACTGAGCTATAGCCACTCTCCAACATAGGAAGCTTCCCTATACCCCATTGCTCCATCTATCTCAGTGTTGTCCATACTCACTGGCTCTCCATGATTTCAGACAAGGGGCGCTCCTAGCCCTACCTGGAGGTGTCAGGGTTTAAACCTAAGACCTTTTGCAGAGAAAGCAGGTGCTCTGCTACTCAGTTGTGCACTTTCCGCAAATGACTCCGGAGTGCCTAGGAATTTCCCACCCCCAATCTGCTTGTATCCACTGCCCCTTGGAAACGTCATGTTTCTGAAGTGCTGGCTGACATATCTCTGAGCATGTTTAAAGCAATTATCTGCACGGCACTGAAGTCTAGGCCACCTGTGGCAGGAACAGTTGTCTTCATTAAGTATTTCATCTGCTGAGCACCTGATCTGCTGCAGCTGAGCCAAGTACCCAGATGTTGCTCAATGATGACTCGAGCTCCTTTGTGACTGAATGGAATAGATGAGTAGGCCTTTTAGTGGGAAACGGCTGGCTATTCAGTCCTTCCCCCTTGCAGAACTGTGAATCACACTAGGCTTCACTTCTGTGGAAGCTAGACACCTCATAGGACTAACTTTGCTGGTGTTGGTGAACTTTGCATTGTGCATTCACAGCTATTTGTGCCTGTGATGGTATCAAGGGAGTTATATGTAATCGTGCTTGCAATACTGTTTGTACCTGCAAAAGCTTTGAGAAACCCACACTTACCGTATTTTTCGCTCCATAGGATGCACTTTCCCCCTCTTAAAACTAAGGGGGAAAGTCTGTGTATCCTATGGAGTGAATGCAGGGGGGAGGCAGGCAGGAAAAGCCCCCAAGAGCCGCACACAAGCTTCACGCAGCTCTTGCGGGCTTTTCCCCAGGAGGGAGAAGGGACCGCCGCTCCCCGACCTGTTCTGGTGGCTGGGGACAGGGGAAGCTTGGGCTTCCCCCGCCCCCCTCTCCCCCAGCCCCACAAGCTCCGGGAGTGGATGCAAGGCTGCGGGCAAATTTTTTTTCTTTATTCCCCCCCCCTAAAAACTAGGTGCGCCCTATGGTCCGGTACGACCTATGGAGCGAAAAATATGGTATTCTTTTCTACTCTACGGCTTCCAACTGAACTCCTGTAATTTCTCACACCACAAATGTTTCAGGGTGTTGTATTTTGCTCCATGTTTGTTGCATTGTAGTGTAAGACAGCAATAATACAATAACATTGGGTAGCATCGCAAGACAACTAATAATTAAATTTAGATCCTGCCCTCCTTCTGCTTGCTTCATTTAAAGATTTTCAGAGACTTTGAGACTAAAGATTTCATTTTGAACTTGTTATGGTTTGAAGGAATTCTATAAAGATTGTCTATTGCGTATGTACAAAGTCGTCATGTTGCCTAGACATTGCTGATGCACTCTCTGCAACACAGGGGTTTGTTTGGTTACTACTTACTTCTTCTCGAAGTGGCAGACATGAAAGTGATAGCTTAATAAAAGCGTCTTGAAAACAATTCCAGTATAGATGCAAGTGGGAAAGATTACTACTTAAAAGACTTCACTAAGCACCAAAAAGATAGGAGATGGCATAGAATCATAGAACTGTGGAGTTGGAAGGGACCGTGAGGGTCATCTAGTCCAACCCCCTGTATTGCAGGAATCTCAGCTAAAGCATCCATGACAGATGGCCATCCAACCCCTGCTTAGAAACCTCTAAGGAAGGAGAGTCCACAACCTCCTGAGGGAGTCTGTTCCACTGCTGAACAGCTCTTACTGTCAGAAAGTTTTTCCAAATGTTTAGTCGGGCTCTCCTTTCTTGAAGCTTGAAGCTGTTGGTTTGAGTCCTACTCTCAAAAGCAGGAGAAAACAAGCTTGCTCTCTCCTCCATGTGACAGCCCTTGAGATATTTGAAGATCGCTGTCATATATCCTCTAGTCTTCTCTTTTGCAGGCTAAACATACCCAACTCCCTCAACCGTTCCTCATAAGACTTGGTGTGCAGACCCTTGATCATATTGACTGCCTTCCTCTGCACACGTTCCAGCTTGTCAACTTCCTTCTTAAATTGTGGTGCCCATAACTGGACACACTATGCCAGGTGTAGTCTGACAAAGGCAGAATAGAGTGGGACTATTACTTCTCACAACACTTCTGTTCATGCAGCCTAGAATTACACCAGCTTTTTTTTTTTTTTTTTTTGCTTCTTCATCACCCTGCTGACTCATGATAAGTGAGTGAGAATTTGATCCCTGGTCTCCCAGGCACTGGTCCGACACTCTAACCACTATGCCACACATAAAACGGGATGTGTGGGGGGCGGTTAATTAAAAATCCATTATTAATGCATTAGTGTTGCATCAATTAAATATTGCAGAATGCACCTGCAAACCATTGTGCCCCCCCCCCCCAATTTGCAGGAACTATAAGACAGGAGTATGGGACACGGGTGGTGCTGTGGGTTAAACCACAGAGCCTTGGGCTTGCTGATCAGAAGGTTGGCGGTTCGAATCCCCCCCGACGGGGTGAGCTCCCGTTGCTCTGTCCCTGCTCCTGCCAACCTAGCAGTTTGAAAGCACGTCAAAGTGCAAATAGATAAATAGGTACCAATCCGGTGGTAAGGTAAACGGCGTTTCCGTGTGCTGCTCTGGTTCGCCAGAAGTGGCTTAGTCATGCTGGCCACATGATCCGGAAGCTGTACGCCGGCTCCCTCAGCCAATAAAGGGAGATGAGCGCTGCAACCCCAGAGTCGTCCGCGACTGGACCTAATGGTCAGGGGTCCCTTTACCTTTACCTATAAGACAGGAATGGCACACATTGGGCCCTCCAGATGTTGTTGGACTACAGCTTTCCATTCCTGACCGTTGCTTTCATCCTGATGCCAGATGTTGGTTCTGGGCACCTCTCTCTAGGCTAGCAAGGGAGGTGGATGACATGTCAACCTGTGGATGTTGCAGCTGCACATGTGCTATGCAAACCTCCCTGACCACACACACCCAGGCTTGGGAGAACTGAGTGCTGCATTCTGTGGTTTCTTTGTTGTTTTTTCATTAGGCCTCATTCCTATCTGATCTTCCTCCTTTGTGCCCAAACTGGCCCTGTTTCTCTCCCCCCCCCCCCTTAAAGGAAAGGAAGGGAGGGAAAGAAAAATAGGTTGTAAATTCAGGAGAGGATTTGTGGCTCATCATGCTCCTCCCAAGAAGCATGATAAGCTGTCTCTTTGCACTTTAGTTTGTATTTATTTATTTTTAAAAAACTTATTCACCACAATTTATTTATTTCTTAAAAAATCAAAGTGGTTTGCGAACAATATGTATAAAATAAAATAAAAAACATAAATATTAAAATTGCATATAACTGTCTTACTTGAATTGTCTGCATAAACTGGTTGCAAATAAAATAAAATAAAAATGGCAAATGTTTGTGCAATGCTAACGTGTGATTACTTGGCCACAATCTTGACTTTCCTGCAAGGGAACTTGTCATGTTATCTGAATACATTTGCATGTGGAATAGCCCTAGCTCAGGGTTTGCCATGACTCACTCTAGCAGTAATTACATTAAAGTAATTACTGATTTACTAATAATCATTTTTGAAATTGAAATATCGATAACGAGCAGTCTCATGTCCAGAGTTGCTCAGAAAGTGGAAGAAACCAAAAGATCCGGAACGGATTCTGTTCGACTTCCGAGGTACGACTGTACATCGAGCAGATGTGGCAGGATCCTGACAGTCCTCAGAGTTGACCCACTGAAATCAGTGGACTTAAAGCTAGTTATGTTTATTCATTTAAGTGTGCCTTCTTTAGGTCAGCCTAGCACATAGGCTGGATATAACCCTCTGTCTTTATTTTTTAAAATGAATATTGGGGGGGGGGTTGACTGATTTGATTAGTGTCTACTTTCTCAAATAAAGAGTGTTTTCCAGCAGAAAAATGAGAGACATTCCCTTTATCAAAAGCATAGCGTGACAAGCACCCCGCCCTGTTTTCACCAGAGGTCCCACCTTTGCATGTAAATGTTAGCTAAAGAGCGTATAAAACCAGTGTGTGGAACTTAAAATTTTGTGTCTCTCTGGCAAAGCACAGCATTCTCTCTCCAGCATTTTCTTCTCTCATCAGTTACTGCTGATATAAAAAGTTGCAGTTCTGATAGTTGTTTATTTATTTTGCACCCTCTGTAAGTAAACTATGGGCACCTGGTCAGACCTTGCCTCATATTTCCTTTAAAAGTCTCCAAAGCAATATATAAAAGGCAGTACATGGCAACATGTTATAACTTCTTCAGTGTGGGCTAAACCATGAAAAGTATGCCATGAAAAGTATCCCTTCAACTGTGGCGAGAAGGAACATGGGAGGTGGGGTGAAAGCCGCAGTTCTGGGGTGGCATTCTGTTGGGGTGGAAATTGACTCTTTCCCAGTATTATCAGATCAATTATTTGATGAGGAGGGAGGAGGCACAGCTCAGTGAAGGAAGGAGGCTGTGTGCCTGTGCGCAAGAGCGTGGGATAGCCACACCTGTTGCTGGCATGCCACCTCCAGAGGGTTAGCTGAGGGTTATCCTTAGGGCCAAAAAGGGTTAGTCACCCCTACTCTCGGCCAAACATACTCTGCTCTCGGCTAAACTCTTAATCCCAATGTGATTCTTGGGGGTATGAGAAATGATTACTCCCTCTGAACATATGCACAGCTTGTTTCTTTTCCAGAGAGCAGCCACAGCATATAGCTCAGGTTAAGTGGGAGAGGTTTCTCTGTTAAAATCAAAACAGTTGAATTGCAGGTAGATGTAATCCCCTGGTGTAGTTCTCTTCAGAAATTCCAGCAGGTCAGAGATGTTAACCTGTGGCAAGGAAACCAACCAAATTCCTTCTGGCACCTGAAAGACTGACTGGTTTTAGATAGCTAGATAGGCAAATAGACAGATAGGCGCTAGCTCCTAGGAGCCAATGGACTTTTGCCCCCTCCCCTCCTTTTTAGGGGGCCTGGCCCCCTCATGATGTTGCACAATGCTCATGGCGTCAGAACATTGTGTTGGACCCCTCAATCATCTTGAGAAGATGGTGCCTCTGGATAGATAGAATTTTGTCACGAAGTGGATGAGTGATCTTCAGGTGTCAGGTGTAACTGGGAAAAGAGAGGAGGTGATAGCAAACAATGGGCCAAAAAAGCATGCAAGGCAATGCTAGAGGTATAGTTTCTGATGTTTCTGAACAAGGTAGCATGGGGACATAATAGACTGCCACATATAAAGGTAAAGGGACCCCTGACCATTAGGTCCAGTCGTGGCCGACTCTGGGGTTGCGGCGCTCATCTCGCTTTATTGGCCGAGGGAGCCAGCGTACAGCTTCCGAGTCATGTGGCCAGCATGACTAAGCCGCTTCTGGCGAACCAGAACAACGCACGGAAACACCGTTTACCTTCCCGCCAGAGCGGTACCTATTTATCTACTTGCACTTTGATGTGCTTTCGAACTGCTAGGTTGGCAGGAGCAGGGACCGAGGAACAGGAGCTCACCCCATCGCGGGGATTCGAACTGCCGTCCTTCTGATCGGCAAGTCCTAGGCTCTGTGGTTTAACCCACAGAGCCACCCGCACCCCTTATACTGCCATATATTATGTCATACTATTGGTCCACCAAGCTCAGTTTTATTAACATTGACTGGGAGTGGCTCTCCCAATATCACACATGGTCTCTCTCTTCCATCTGCCCCAGCAGATGCTCTGCCACTGAGCTATACTTCCATCAATAGCTGTGTCACTGCCAGCCTTCCCAACTTTGCTAGTTGTTCACTTCAACTGTAGTGGAAGAGAGTTTGCTGACCTTCACTGAGCCACAATTTTCTGCCAAACTAAAGTTAAGCCGTTTGTTTTCCTGTGTGGATATATATTGCCAGGTGAGAATGCTCCATGCATCTGGCAAAGTGGGCTCTGGTCCAAGAAACTTTTGGCCCAATGAGACAGAGTCTTTCAGATGCTTCTGAACTTCTTGCTGAACCACAGTGAGCATGGAACCCAGAGAAAGCTTGGCTACCCATCATCAGTATTGCTCAGCTAGTCACCAAAGTAAGGTTATTTAGACAGTCCTAAATAATGTTATTCCTTACTGGGAGGGTCCTTAGTTCAGTGGCAGAGCACCTGTTCTGTGTGCAGAAGGTCCCAGGTTCAATCACTATATTCCTAGGTTGGGAATGTGGTGGGTTTCCAGTCTGTAATAACATGCCTTGTCTTGTCTTCAGGGACCATTGACTTAGTGCCTTTCTCAGAAGACTGCATTGCCAAAAGTAGGAGCTGCCAAGGTTGGGCAAAGCTGTGGCAACATCTAGAATACTGAGCTCCATTGCATCAGAGTAGAGTGAACACAGATGCTGGCCAGTTTTTGAAACCAGTATGTGACCTGTCAGCACCTCTCTCCTCGCCACCCACCCCTGTGTCATACAGCCGGCCTGTTTTGCAGACAGTGGATGGTTTTTCTTGCCCTGCTTCATCTGGGGATGCTGGTTTGAGACTGGAGATGCCTGTGATGCGGGAGAGGAGGTTCACGCAGTGCAGAGTTAGATGGTGAAATTTGCCCCAACGAGAGGAAGGAACGGCCACCACCCTGGATAGCTTTGAAAGAGGATTAGACGAAGTCACTTGAGGAAAAAGCTCTCAGTGGCTCCTAGTTGTGATGGCCATGTTCCACAACCACTGTTGGAGACAGTATGCTGGGTTGTTGGAGAACAGAGGAGGGAAGAGTGCTCCTGTGCTCAGGTCCTTTGCTGGGTTCCCAGAGGTACCTGGTTGGCCACTGAGAGATGCTGGGGTGTGACGTCCAGCCTTGGGATTTGTGTGGCCCAAGTTGCTTCCTAGGGAATCTGCCTTGAGAAAGTGTCCATTTGTTTCTACTGGCTGTCTTCATGTGTAATTTTTAAATCAAGTATTTAAAAGGCGCCTCAAGTCTAGGAGGTGCCTCCTGTTGACAGGAAATCAAACCTGGTAGCCTTGCAAATGAACATTATGTGAACCCTGCTGGATCAGTCCAGTGGCCCAATCTAGACCAGCATTCTGTTGTCACAGGGGTCTATGGAAAGCCCACGAGGAGCAGCTCCCCCACCATCAGTTTCTAGCAGTTGCTATAGAAGCACTGCTGCCTCCCAACACTGGCAGTAGCCATAACCCTGGAATGTCTCTTTGCTTGATGATGGCTGTGCTGGTGGCTGCTTTATGTAACACCCCTAAAAGAGGGCGAAATAGGACATAGCCTTGCAGATGCATGTTTTTTATTCATAGATGCAAATTTAGAAATAATATATATGTTACATATTTATGAACCACCTTCCATCTAGAACAAATTTAGAATTCAGAACAAGGCAATTTACATAAAACAACTAAAAATAGCTTTTAAAACTGTACCAAAACAACAACAAAACAAGCCAGCAACTAAATACAGGTTTAGAAAAGATATGGAATATCTCTTAGGTTCTGGCCAGGGCAAAACACCTGTCATGCATACCTAACCACCATAAGAATTCTGAGGATGCTGAATTCTGCACTCAGGACCTAGGCACAGGACAGGACAGCAACTAAGCAGTCTCATGTCTTTTTTGCTCTTCCCTTTTGAGATACAGAATTGTAGAGTTGGAAGGGAACCCATCATAAAAATAATCATATTTTTTAATGAACCACCTTTTACATGCATCTCCATGTGATTTAAAAACATACCATAAAACCAGTGTCTAAAACAGTACAAAGAAGGTAAATAATAAAGAGAAGTGTAAAAACAATGTGGATTAAACACTAAAAGCTGAGAGACCTTCTCAACCAGCTGGAAAAGCTTCTGGAAACAAAAACTTCTTAAGAGTTTAGATAGTGGGGTGCCTGCTGTGTTTCACCAGGGATCCTGTTCCACAGAACAGTGGCCACCCCACACAAAGCCCTGCTCTTAGTTGTTCCCTGGAAATCATTCATTAGGTGAGTGTTCACATAATGAGCCCATTTCCATTTATTCCTATGGGGAAATTTCTAATGCCTTCCTGACCATGGAATTTTGAACCTGCAAAGTTGGGGGGGGGGGGAATGGAATGCTGCTCTCTGATTTGTCCAGTCAATCACCCTCCCTTCTTCTGTTCCTCAGCCAGCCAGTAGAAGGTAGACAGGAAGTAAAAAAATGTTCTGTTCAGATATCAGAATTTTCGGTGTGTATAGCAAGGTTTTAATATACTGAACATTCATAAAGGGGGACCTGTGTGTGCATCTCGCCCCTAGTGGAGAATACTGTAACCTGGTAGCCTGCTTGGGATAGGATTCCCAAGGAAAAAAATGAACATGTGAAAAGGTTGTGAAGGGGCCCACAGAATGCCAGTGTGTTTGAAGCTGTGTGTTCCTTCGTAGTTGTCACTTTGAATTGGACAGGGAGAAGCAGCTTCTTTTCCTTTGTAATAGCTTCCTGGAGGTTTTTGCATACTTGTGGTCTGCTGGATGGCTCCAAGCTCTTGATGCTGCCTGAAGTGCTGCCATGCTGGTTCTAGCCTGGGCTTTGCCTGGAACATCCTGTTCTGTGTGGTTGCCTTTCCAAACTGCTTGTGATGTGAAAGAGCTGCTTTGTGCCAGCCCCTCCTTTTTTCACTCTTTGTCCCCAAATCCCTGGTTGGTTGCCACTGCTGCAAACCCTGGATATCTGAGTGCATTGGCACCTCAGTGAAGAATTTGCTCACATGTGGCTTTGACCATAAACCCTTCCTAAGGCACATTTTTTATAAGTTAGTCTGCAAGACTAAACTAGAAAACTATTTAAATCCCGTAGTAGCTTTGTAAAAGCCTGAGCCCTGTGCAAGTCTGGATTCAGATGCCTGATGTTTGGTATCTATGACTTCTGTGCCCCCGTCATGAGTTATGGTACTTTGAAGCGGGGGGAACACCAGTCTGCTGTTGGTTCGATTAATCTGTATCATGGGTGGGAAACCTCAGGCCCAAATGCAGCCATCCATGTTTTTATATTTCTCCCTCAGAACTCTTTCCAGGCCACGCTCTGTACCAGCCGTCTTTCACACCTTGAGTGTTTTTTCTTGGCTCGAATGTGTCTGTTAACTCTGTTTGTGCCTCTTCCTTGTCTGGTTGGAGGATAGAGAGTGGTGTGCAAGTGTGTGTAAAATCTAACTTAGTGTATGGAGGTAATATTTGCATTCATAGCCCTACCCACTTTTGTCTCTGATCCCACCCACCGCTTGCATGTAGCTCCCATATAGTTACCTAGAATTAAAAGCATTTCTTGGGCTGAAAAGACTCCTCATCCCCAATCTATATTAACTGGCAGTCCAAGGGCCTAGTCTGACATTTTGGAGGAGTGTGTGTATTGTTGATTTTTGACCCTCAGCAATGATGCTTATTCCAAGGGTTCCCATTTTTGCATGTCAAATGCTTTCTTCATTTGAATCAATGGTCCCTATGTGTTTTTCCCCCTGTGCTAAGAATCTTCCAACAAATTCTGTGCCAAGCACAGCTCAGTTCTGTGACCAGTAAGAATTAAGCAACCTGAGACATCACTCATGCTAAGAGCAAACTCAGTTGCTTAGTGTTAACGAGACTTAAGCCAAAATGGGACTATTAAGAAACAAGATGGGAGACATTGGCATGCTTGGTGGAGCACTATCATTTGGGAATATATATATTGTGACCCCATGAGTGTGAAGCAGAATATGGTGTGGGAGGGAGATGACTGAATGATATGTGTGTGTGATAAGAGAGTAAATGAGCAACTGTCAATAAATAGATGAAAATCCCAAAACCTACTTAACTGAAAATATATATTCATATTGTGAAGTATTTTGAAAAGTATTCCTTTGTGTAGGAACTATGCTAGACTGATACTTATGTATATGCTGAAGAGTAGGGTTAGAAAAGATAAAACCTCTTCCCAGTTGGATGGGGACAATGAGTGAGCAACTCCTTGTGCTTCAGGATTTCTGTGGCTTGTGCACAGGCATTTCCAAGTTGTTAAAAATAATGGCCTCTAGTCTGGCTTCTGCTGACTGCTTCTGGGCTTGAGGAGGTGCTGGTGGAAACAGCTGGAACCTCTTTCTGAGGCTGACAGGGAAGGCCACTCAGATCTGCCAGGAAGAGATCTGCTTGAATGCTGTAGGCAGCTCTGTAGGGTGACTCTCTTGGTTTAGGCAGCGGTGAAACCTGCATGTCCCCTCTCATCCAAAAAGACTCATCTACTGTATTGTAGAATTCACTGGAAATTGTGATGCAGCCACAATCAAAGGGATGTTGTGGAGGTATACCACTAAGAGACTTTTACTATTAGGTGACTTAGAAATGGTCATACATAAATAGGTGCCTATCTGCGATTTGATTTTGGTATTAAGCTTGACCAAAGTTCGGCCATGCAGGGGGAGTTCACTCGTGAGTGAATTTCAGACCTCAACACCTCTGAAAATGCCATGTGTCACATGTGTGCAACTTCCTTTCCTATACACCTTTAAACTTTGGTTCTCCCAGGCACCTGGAGCCCAGAATGTGTGGGAATAATTCATTGACCTGGTTCCCTCCATGGAAAACGTCACCCAGGGCGAGAAAAGTGATCTACAAACCCAATTTACTCTGCTATGCTCAGCCTCTAAGGCTAGAAGATTATATACAAGGATTTGTGTGCAGTTGCAACAGCGCTGTAGTGCATTTAAGCCAAAGTGCTTCTCAGTTGGCCACACAGGTATTTAAGGTAGAAGGTTGCACAAAACTGGATGCTCCCTTGGTTAGAGTGTGGTGCTGATAATGACAAGGTTGCAGGTTCGATCCCTGTATGGGGCGGCTGCATATTCCTGCATTGCAGGGGGTGGACTAGAGGGCCTCAGGGTCCCTTCCAACTCTACAGTTTTGTGATCATATGCGCAGTTGTCATAGTGCTACTGTGTAATTAGTTGCAAAGTGATTCTTTGCTCGCTGTGGTGTGTGTGTGTGTTTAAAGAATATCAAAATTATCTTCCCTACTGAACTGGCAGAAACCCCTTCTTCATATATGTTACTGCTGCATCCCACTTTTATTTACAAGCCCTAAAGGAAGGCAGTAAACACTTGTTTTTTCTTAGGTAGCATTTTAAAAACAAGTGCTGTGTTCTATTGATTTTCACTGGCGCTTAAAATATTCAAAGCATTATCTAAATTTCAGATACATTCTAAATAGTGTTTTACTAGCTTTATGGCTTCGTTAGTTTTAGTTCACACTCCCCCCCCCCCCCAATAACTGCCGCTTTCCCATAAGCCACCCTGACTTTTTCTGAGATGACAGGTACTCCATAGCCAAAAGCTGGGACAACATAATATTAACTTCTCTAATACCTGGCCATAAATTACTCAGCAGTAATTTATTTGATTATCTGTTATTTGTTTATTTATATACACTGATGCTGAGGTGAGGAGGGGCACAGCATAAAACTCAGGTATTTGATATCCCGTTCTTTGGAGAAAAAAGTACTGAAGCAAAGAAAGACAGCTAAGGAAGGTGTATTTAGAAAGACATTTTAAATACATATGTTGTAGAATTTTGCATACAACAAAAGAGGAAGTTGTTATGTAATTGGAATATTGTACTACAGATAATATTGTACTACAGATAGGGGCGCGGGTGGCGTTGTGGGTTAAACCACAGAGCCTAGGGATTGCCGATGAGAAGGTCAGCAGTTCGAATCCCGCGACGGGGTGAGCTCCCATTGCTCGGTCCCTGCTCCTGCCAACCTAGCAGTTCGAAAGCACATCAAAGTGCAAGTAGATAAATAGGTACTGCTCCGGTGGGAAGGTAAACAGCGTTTCTGTGCGCTGCTCTGGTTTGCTAGAAGCAACTTAGTCATGCTGGCCACATGACCCGGAAGCTGTACGCCAGCTCCCTCGGCCATTAAAGCGAGATGAGCGCCACAACCCCAGAGTCGGTCACGACTGGAGCTAATGGTCAGGGGTCTCTTTACCTTTACCTTTTACTACAGATAAATAAACTACCCCCAGCACTTTCAGAGATAAACAGGATCCAGACCCCATAAATTGCAATTCAATGTGCAATATAAAATAATATATATATACCGTTAATATAAACTGAATAGGCTGTCAAACACGTGGTTTGATTTTATTGCATGTGCTTATACAAAAGAGCTTGGCTATCGACTACCAGCGACTCACAGCAAATTATGGACAGATTCTTTTATTTATCATCTCTTAGTAAGGTGACTTTCAAACTATAGGTTTTCTGTATCTTATATGAATCTGTTCTTCCATGGGCGGTAGGGGGAGAATTTATTGGATGTTTTTCTTTTTTCTTTTAAAGCAAGATTTGAATATTATAGGTGTTTTCTTCCCATTACATTTTTACAAAATACAGAATTTCTGCCCGGCAAATAAGGAAAAACAAAAGATTCTCCCACAGAATTCAGAATACCCACACCAGTTTTGTACATTATTGGGACCATCCCACTGTGTTCCTGTGCATGTGTATATCTGAAAAAGAGAAACCGAAAAGTCGTAAATTCATCTCTTTTCTGTTTGTGAAATTTTCTGCAGCAAGTCTGCATGCCAGATTTTGTCATGCCAGTAGTTCAGATCCTTAAGAAAGACATTTATTTAGAAATATGAACTGGCTTGCTGTGGCCCTCTTCATTGCTTTTGCGGGTGGTCTTGAGAAACCTTCCCTGGCTTCAGGGGGCAGGGGGGAAACAGGGACGGGGAGTGGGGTGGCTACTCTCTGACCATCAGCTTCTGCCTAGCAACTTCATCCGCTGACTTCAGCCTCCCAACTTCCATCTATTCATGCATTTCCCCCAGTTTCCTTGCACACATTCCGTTCATGTGTTCTCTCTCCATTCATTCACATTTGTGCCCTGGCTTCAACCCACAAATATCCACTCTTGATTGGCTTCCAAAGGTGAATTTCAGCCAGCTTACATCAGCAAACAGCAGCCTGCTTCAGCCTTATGACATCTCCTGGTTCCTGAATGCAAACTTCTCCCCACCTTCTGCCCACTGCCATCAGCCAGCTTCCTCTAGGTCCAATTTGAGACATCAGCCAGCTTCCAGTGTGGATATCAGTCACCTTCAAGCCGCAACCCCCCTCACCAAAGCAATCCCACTCAGCAAGCAAACTTGGCTTTCTCTTGAATCCATAGCATCCTTCAGCCAGATGATTGCTTCCTTTCATTCGCCAGTTCATTTCCTCCTTGTGAAAGATGATCAGCCAATATGGCATGTCCCATTTACAGTGTTGCAAACTCTCCCCCTTAATATGGAAGTTGTTCCAGAGGGAACTAAGGTGAAGATCTCAATTGTCAGACTCAGTTTCTACTATGCAGAAATCAGGCTCAGGTTTGTCCTGTGCACAAAGCAAAATAGTCACAACAGCTGTTCCCTGCTGTGTTCTGCTGGGGAAGAGGACCTTAATCCACAGAGTTCTCCTTTGGTCCACCTTTATATCCACTCACAGTCATGTGACTTGGGGACATCACAGACACTCTACAGGCAGTGGCAACACTTGAGGAGGCATCATCACAATCTCCTCAGGCCTCACAATTCTGGGTTTATGAGAATGAAGCAGCAACTAGGGTTTCTCATTCTCATTTTTGTTCAGGAGGCCCTATTCCAGCTGTGTGAAAGCCAGAGGTTTCTTTGCACACATACCCCCAATCTCACCCTTCAGTTAAGCAAGAAGCATAATCACGGTTCAAGAAAACATTTGAACCAGGCCAAAGCATTTGAGGAGGGGGCAAAATGGAAGCATAGTTCTGGGAGCCAGATAGAGAGTTTGGACGCCATGCTAGGCTGAAACTCTCCTTAGCTGCTGAGAGTAACCTGGGAGGCAGCACACATTCCCAGAGTCCCATCAAACCATTGTTTGGCTTACTGTGGCATGCAAAGCAGGCCTTTGTTTTGGGATTAGAGCGATCCATAAATTATCAGATAATGTCTCCCTTGGAAGCTTCTTTCTGTGTTTGTTGTGGAACTGTGTATCACTTGGCATGCTACATTGATGCCGGGGGCTTGCTGACGGAAATACGCTGAGTGAATCCTGTTTGGCAGGAAATTCTGCACATTCCAGTGCCTTTATCACCATGATATGGGAGAGTCATCATGGCCTTGAAGGGTCCCAGTGGGTGATGACCACCAGCTGTTCCAGCAAAACATATGGAATCCTATCATCTTGCCATGGTGCAAGGCTAAGAGCGGTGTTCATTGACCATGCATGTAGGTTTCTAGCCCTTCCCAGCTGGAAGAGATCACTTTCCCCTCTAAGTACCAGGTGCTAGGAATCACAATTGGGGAGAGGGCTGTCATATTCAGTTCCAGCTGCAGGCTTACCACAGGAATCTGGTGGTCCACTGGGAGAACAGGATGTTGGGTTAGATTGGCCAGTGGCATGATCAGTGAGGTTCGTCTCGTGACCTTTTGTGCTTCTTTAGACACTTTGGCTGTCTAAGAAAACTTCAGCCTTCAGCCTTCCCTCTTAACTATGGGTCATAGGCAATGTTTGTTCTACTCAGAGCAGACCCATTGAGATTCTTACACATGGTGGATTTAGGTCCATTTGTTTCAGTGTGTCGACTCTGAGTAGAATTTAGTTGTCTACAGCCCTATGTCTCTCCCATGTACCTGCTTTTAACTCTCAGAACTGCTGTAATTTTAAATGGCTTCTAAGTTAACTTTTCAAAATAAGATGGATCATAGAATTGTAGAGTTGGAAGTGACCCCCTAGATCCCTTTCACATGCCCTGCTAGTAAGCCAGGTGTCCCCCATCCTATATTTGTGCATCTGATTCTTCCTGCCTAAGTTCAGAACCTTACATTTGTCCCTACTGAAATTCATTTTGTTAGCTTGGGCCCAGTTTTCCGATTTGTTAAGGTCATTTTGAATTCTAATTCTGTCTTCTGAGGCATTAGCTACCCCTACCAGTTTGGTCTCATCTGCAAATTTAATGAGCATCCACTCAATTCCTTCATCCAAGTCATTTCTGAAGATGTTGAACAACAATAGACCCAGAACAGACCCCTGTGGCACCTCACTTTTATCCAGGATGATGAGGAACCATGAATGAGTACTCTTTGGGTTTAGTCAACCAGCTACAACGCCACCTAATAGATATCTTGTTCAACATACATTTTACCACCTTCCTCACAAGAATATCATGGGGGACCTTGTCAAGAACCTTATTGAAATCAAGATACATTGTGTCCACAGCATCCTCCTGATCCACCAAGCTTGTAACTCCATCAAGAAAGAAAGAAATGAGATTCATTTGACAAGACTTATTTTCGAGAGACCCATGCTGGGTCTTAGTAATCACAGCATCATTTCTAAATGCTCACAGACCAACTTTTCCTGATATCAATGTCAAAGTCACCAGTTGGTAGTTACCTGGATCTTCTCCCTCCCTCCTTTGAAGATGGGGACAACATGTGCCCACCCCAGTCTGCGGGGACCTCACCAGTTCTCCCAAGAATTCTCAAATATCATAGACAAAGGTTCTCAGATTATATCCACAAGCTCATTTAATACCCTTGGATTCTGCTCACCAGGCCCTGGAGATTTGAATTCATTTAAAGCAGCTAGGTGTTCCTTTACTACCTATTTTCCTATCTTGGGCTGCATCTCCCTCCTTACATTAGTTACTGTACTTTGTTATCACCAGGCTTGGCATCACTTTCCTTTTGGGTGAAGACAGAGGCAAAGTAGGTGTTGAGTAGTTCCGCCTTCTCTCTGTCACCCAATAGCATTTCTCTGTCTTCTCCACACAGAGGACCTGTCGCTTGTTCTTCCTCTTGCTTTGCACCTCTCCTCAGGCCATACCCCTTGCTGCCATTGCTTTGTGCCCTTACTGTTTTGCCTTAGCTGAAATGTATCTTTGAACTTTGATAATGCCTCTTGCTCATCTGGATGGAGGATAGAGAGGTGTGTGTAGAAACTTGCCTACTATATACAAAGGTACAATTTATGTTCATTGCTCCACCCACTTTTGCCTCTGGCCCTACCAACAATTGGCATGTAGCCCTCAGAAGGTGTGGCCCTCAAACTGAAAAAGGATCCCCAACTAATGTAGAAGCTGCTGATTTGAAGTGTGTCTGTGTGCTTTTAAACTTTGCTTCACTGACAAGATAAAACCATTTGAAGATATGAAAGCCTTTCCTTACTCAAGAGCAGCTGGAGGCAAAATCGTCATGACAGATCAATTATGTGGGTGGGGCATTTGAAAATGCAGCTTTCAATATCTTCTCTTTCCCCTGGACTGTGAGGACCTAAAATGGGCCCATTCCCAAACAACTGCTGGCATCATATTAAATCTTTGTAAGATCAAGATTCCGCTTGGTGAATCGTATGTAATTTGGCCAAGGATAATCTTCCAAGCTATGTTAGTGGTGTTGTTTTTAAAACACTTTAGCATGTAAAACCATAGGCTCCTCTGGGATGGAAAAGATCCTTCATAATGTTACTGGTAGCTGAATTTCCATCTCTATAATGTGAGTTATAAATTTTCTCATTGGGTTTCACCAGAGATAGGGAACTTGTGGCCCTCCAGATCTTGTTGCACTCCAGCTCCCATCAGCCCAAGCCAGGATGGGCTCAGGTGTGATAGAAGATATAGTCCAGCAACATCTGGAGGGGCAAAGGTCCCCCACTCCTAGGTCACATCCTTTTCTTTCATCAGTCATGAATTCAACTGGGATGAGAAACCAAGAAAGGGGAATAAAGCAGCCCTGACTTCTTCAAATCTGCCAAAAGAAGAAGAAGAAGAATACTATATATTAATGGCACATAACAGGAGAATTTAAAATGTTTGATGTGCACCTGCTGAAGGTCTGGCCATCTAAACCAGCAGAGGCTCATCCATTGGTGCAAATGGGGCAGAGCCCCACCAACCTCAGTCCGCTCTCAGCCAGCCTCCCGTCTGCCTGCCTTCTTTCTTACATCCAGTCCAGGGAGTGGCCCTGATTTTCAACTTCCTCTTCCTTTGTCTTGGTGTTTCCCCTTGTAGAACAAGGAGAAGGACAGGGGCAAAGCTAGAATGAGTTGACTGTCTGTCATTGGCTCTGACTCTGCCCAATGTTCGTTTCCATCTCTTCTGCCCCACCAGTTCCAATGGGCACTCCAGCAATGGTCCCACGCTTCTGAATTTGTTCCTGGGCTGTTTCCCCTAGAGCAGGCATCCCCGACCTTCGGCCCTCCATATATTTTGGACTACAATTCCCATCATCCCTGACCACTGGTCCTGTTAGCTAGGGATCATGGGAGTTGTAGGCCCAAACATCTGGGGGATGCCTGCCCTAGAGGGACTCAGAACAGGTTTTCATGAATGATGGAGTGGCAATAGGAGGCATGGATTAGTTCAAATACATGACCAGCTTTTAGCAAGGATGGGAAACCTCTGGCCCTCTGGATGCTGCTGAGCTACAACTCTCATGAGCCACAGCAAGCATGGACAGTTGTGAGTGGTGATGGGAGCTGTAATCTAGCAACCTCTGGAGGGTCACAGGTTCCCCATCTCTGCTCTGTAAGAAGATACAGACACCCACCAACTTTTCTGGAAGGGAATGATGATGTGATGTGGGTGTGATGCGATGTTGAGCAATTTGTATTCTCACTTATTTACCGCAGGCGTGGCACTGGGGTGGAAGGCTTGCCCTTGCCGAACTGGTTTTTGCACTCTTATCTGCTCTTGAACCTCATCTGTTGCCCTGCAGTATCTGTCTGAGACTGTATGTGAGGCATTCAGTTTTGCTACAAAACCGGTGTCTGGCGGTGCACTGGTTCTCTAAGCCAGGTGCTGAGGTAAATGAGAGCCATTAAAGGAATAGAGATCAGATCTTGGCACCTGAAATCAAGTTCCACCTCCGCTGCAAACTTCACAGGGCAAAAGAAATTGTATCAACTCCCCCAGACCTCTGTGGAACAGGAAAATTATTTGATTTTTTTACCAGGCAAGTGCAGAAATTGCCCAAGGCTATTAGATACAGACGAAGCAGATGATATATGCGAAACAAATGTGCAAAAATGTATTTAATGTTTGTAACCAACTTTCAGGATGTAGTATACCACTCTGCTTGGTGTTAAATCTATGTTACTTTTTTAAAAATAATAATAATCCTCTGCCTTTATAAATACTTCAATGTACGTATTACCAAATGTTCAATAGCTTCCTTTATATATATCTAAAAACCAGTCAAGTACAGTGGTACCTCAGGTTACATACGCTTCAGGTTACAGACTCCGCTAACCCAGAAATAGTGCTTCAGGTTAAGAACTTTGTTTCAGGATGAGAACAGAAATCGTGCTCTGGCAGCGCGGTGGCAGCAGGAGGCCCCAATTAGCTAAAGTGGTGCTTCAGGTTAAGAACAGTTTCAGGTTAAGTACGGACCTCCGGAACGAATTAAGTTCTTAACCTGAGGTACCACTGTAAGTGTAGGAAGATATAATTTAATGAAAGAAAGCAACTTCTCACTTTCTGGCCTTTCCTTTTTGTGTCTTTAAACAGACATGCCCATAATTCACAACTTGTTTGAAAATCTGCCCCAGGTAGATTAATCAATTTAAGGGGGAGTTGATTAATACAGTAACTCACTACCTAGCAGAGATGGGGAACCTCTGGTATTGTACTCTACTCTTCAGCCCAGCCAGTGTGGCCAGTTTTCAGAGGATGGGGGAGGTCTTAGTCCAGCAACACCTGGAGGGTCACAGGTTGCTCACCTCTGCTCTGTGGGTGGAAGCGAGCACAAATTATCCCTTTCCGGAAGCACCGTGATCCTGAATGATATATCCAGTCAGTGGAACCATTGTGCCTTTGAGAGATCACCTTCTGGATAACCTCTGGTCTTCTGTCTGTATGGGTTATGACATTGATTCTTGTCTTGGCCCTTTGGAGCCCAGTTCCTTTTGGGTAGTGCTTGAGTCCTTCCGAATTCCATTGACTGCTTTCTTAGGGCGGGTGGTGTGGGCTGGTAGAGTCGCTGCCTTGGTGTTTACCTGTGGACGCTTCATGGCCTCTGGAGCAGGGTGTGTTTTTTAAAAGGGCTCCCTAGCTTTTGTTTGGCTTTGTTTGCATTGAGATAGAAATCTGCTTCCGTCTATTCATAAAGCCGTCTGTGTGTATAAACTAGAAGGCAATGGATAGCAGTGGTGTGTGTGTGTGTGTGTGTGTGTGTGTGTGTCTGTGTCTGTGTCTGTGTGTGTGTGTAAAATGCAGGTTAGTGGCTAGGGCTTGGCAAGTGTCTTGCATATTTCCTGGGTTCCTTGCCTCTCCGTCTGTGGCTTCCACTGTAGCAGGGGAGCAACAGAGATTTGAGCTAATCATTGACTAAATTATAGATTAACCCTGTCCTTTGTGAGACTGCTCCTTGGTTTTGTGCTTGTTACCTGAGCTGGATGCTTTTCATTTCTGTGCTTTGGGTTCTGAATGAGCATTGTGCCAAGGGGCCTTTGTGGCCAGATCTAAAATCCTTGTTTATTCAGAAGTAAAATTTTGGTTTCTCATTCCCTCCCAAAACAAACAAACAAACAAACAAACAAACAAACAAACAAACAAACAAACATCAGTTCTCCACATTTCCACATCAGTTTGTGAATTTTTATTTTAAAATGTCATTGGGAAAATGCATTTTCATGCAAATTTCTCCCTAATCTACGCATTTTTGTACGCAGTTTATCCCAAGAGAACACATGTTGTAAAAGGCATTTCCCTCAATATAATGCTGTTTTGTATATTGTTTTACTCCTCTACACATCTGCTTGCACACTTTGCCCTAGTAGATGCCCTGTTGCACACATTACTTGGCTGGAGAGATGCATTGCAAAATTCAGAGAAGTGTGGATTTCAAAGGATGGCTGCATTTTGGTTTGTGTGCTCTTTCAGGAACTACAAATGATAGTTTCCCTTTAAATATAAGCTGAATCTAATTTCTCCTCCACCCTAAGACGTTGGGCAGTTTCGTGCCTTGGGATTTATTTCTTTTTAAACAACAAATGTATGCTGCTGAATGATTGCCAACGCAATGCATGGACAACATTTTAAATACAGTGGTACCTTGGTTCTCAAACTTAATCTGTTCCGGATGTCCGTTCCAAAACCAAAGAGTTCCCAAACCAAGGTGTGTTTTCCCATAGAAAGTAATGCAAAACGGATTAATCCATTCCAGATTTTTAAAAACAACCCCTAAAAGAGCAATTTAACATGAATTTTTGATCTATAAAAGGAAAGCAATAATCAAGGTAAAGGTAAAGGTAAAGGTACCCCTGACAATTAAGTCCAGTCGCGGACGACTCTGGGGTTACGTGCTCATCTCGCTTTACTGGCCAAGGGAGCCGGTGTTTGTCCGCAGACAGCTTCTGGGTCATGTGACCAGCATGACTAAGCCGCTTCTGGTGAACCAAAGCAGTGCACGGAAATGCCATTTACCTTCCCGCCAGAGCGGTACTTATTTATCTACTTGCACTTTGACATGCTTTCAAACTGCTAGGTTGTCAGGAGCAGGGACCGAGCAATAGGAGCTCACCCCATCGCGGGGATTCAAACCGCTGACCTTCTGATTGGCAAGCCCTAGGCTCTGTGGTTTAGACCACAGCGCCACCTGTGTCCCATAATAATCAATGTACTGTACTATAAAATAAATAAGACAGTATAGTAGATAATAAAAATTAAAATTCCTTTTTTTCTTCTTACCTCCACTGATGATAGTCATTGTTTGGATGGGGAGCTTATCCATTTCTGCAGTCACTCACTCCATCAATCAATCAATCAATAGCTGAACTGGGTTCCACACAGTCACAAAAGCAAATTAATTGAAAAGCCTCAAAAACAAAAACGCAAAATAAATAGCAAAAACAAAAGTGCCAAACTTAATCCGTTCCAGAAGTCCATTGGACTTCTGAAATGTTCGAAAACCAAGGCACAGCTTCTGATTGGTGCAGGCGACCTGGTAATAATAGCCGACAACCACATCAGACATTCGGCTTCCAAAAAACGTCGAAAAAGCGGGACACTTACTTCCAGGTTTTCAGCGTTTGGGAACCAAGGCATTTGAGAACCAAGGTATCACTGTACATAGGTGGAGGTGGAGATCACTGGTTTGCCAGATGTATGTCTACTCTTAGACCACATCTGCACCATACATTTCAAGCCCTATTATGCCACTTTTCACAGTGATGGTTCACCCTCCCCAAAGAATCCTGGGAACTGTAGTTTGTTAAGGGTGCTGACACAGAGCTACAATTTCCAAAGTGGTTTATCAACCAATCCTTCTTCCCAGGGAACTCTGGGAATTGTAGTTCTCCAGGTAGGACTGAGAGAGGCCACTTGTTTTCAACCCTGGAGAGCTGTTGCCTGTCAATGGAGACATTACTGAGCTAGATAGACCAAAGGAGTAATTATGTATAAGCATGCTTCCTGTGTACCGCCTTCTGCCAGAAACTCTGCAGAGCTGTTACAGGAAATCTGTCCCCAAATCATCTGGTCTTGCAACCAAGACCTTCTACCTGCCTCTACAAATTGCATTTCAGCCCCTAAACAAATGTTTAGCTTTGTATTATGTTTATTTCCTCCCAGAGGCTGCTAACAACATCTCTCTCTGTCTCTGTCCCTCTCCCCCTGCCTCCTCAGTTCTTGGAACGGAGACATTCCATGGCTGGCAGGGGGAGAAAAAGCAGGAAATACTGTAAATAGCTGATGTCTGAAGCTGGTTGGAAGTCTTTTATCATTTGATTCCCCACCCCCTTCCCCTTTCCCCTAGAATCCAGAAGTCGATACCTTCCTTTTCTGTTTTCCCTTGGAGGAAAAGGGACAGAGTTTTTCTTCTTCCCCAGGAGGAGATCCAGAAAGAAGTCTTCCCACCATTCCCAAGTATAAATTGAAAACATTCTGTTTGAAGTTTTGTGCTATGTGTAAAAATCAAAAATGAAAACTTGGCCAGTTTGCTTCCCACCCACCCCAGCTTCAAGTGTCCCTTTGGAATACTGTGTGGGTCTGCAACTAATCCGTAGTTGTCCATGGTGAGAGATTAAGCACATGGGTGATTCAGACTTGGAGGTGTGAGCTTCTGCTGACATTTAAAAGATGCAGAAGGAATGCTAAGGAGCAGAGGGTGACGTAACTAAGTGGGGAAGCATGTGCTTTGTGTATGAATCCCCGGTGTCTGCGGCTGACCAAGAGTTGATGGCTATCACTTGCAAAGCTTAGTGGCAGGGTTTCAGCTCAGTGGAATAGCATCTCCCTTTGCATGTAAAAGGTCCCAGATTCAAGAAGCAGTGGTGTACCCATGTTGAACTAGGTGAGAAACCTGCCTGAAATCTTGGAAGGCCACTACCAGTCAGTGTAGACAATACTGAGTTAGATGGACCAATGGTCTGACTCTATATAAGGCAGTTTCATGTGTTCCTAAGTGCATAAGTATCCTTTGACGTGGGGGAAGGGTTGTTGCTCAACAGTGGTGGAGCATTTGCTCTGCATGCAGAAGATCCCAGGTTCAATTGCTGGCATCTGCAGGCAGGGCTGGGAGAGAGCCCTGCCTGAAATCCTGGTGCTGAGCTAGCTGGACCAATGATTTGACTTGGTGCAGTGGGAAGAAGGAAATACCTTAGAGCAACATTTCTCAGATGTGGGTCTCTAGCTGTTGTTGGACTACAACTACCATCATCCCTGACCATTGGTTCTACCAGCTAGGGATGATGGGAGTTGTAGTCCAGCAACAGATGGAGATCCAAATACTGTCCTATGGACTAAGGAGGGAAGGGGAAGGGCCATGGCTCATCTGTTTTGCATGCAGAGGGTCCGAGGTTCAATCCCTGGCATCTGGAGGTAGAGCTGGAGAAAATCCATACCCGAAAACCCGGAGAGCTATTGGCAGTCAGAGTCAACAGTACTGAGTTAGATGGGTCAATGGGTCTGACTCTGTATAAAACAGCTTCCTATCTGCCCAACTTCACATCCCTCATGCTGATATCTGTCCAGAACCCGAGATGCTTGTACATGGGAGCAGGTAATTGCCTGAACTGCCTGTTATGAGAATCACCAGGTGGCGGCGGCTTGTTTTTGCCTTTGGGCCCTTCTCTCTACCCTTTTCTAGGAAAGGAAGGAGAGAAGTTCCTGTGCCTTAAGGGAAAAGAAGAAGGAACTCTTCTTGTTTTGCCTGAAGGTCTTAATCTCTATATGTGGGTGATGATGGGTTGTCTTAGTATCGACAGCCCTGGTGTCAACTGGTAAGACCGGAGACACTTGCTCATCAAATTCTCTTTCCTTCACCTGCCTGGCTTCTCCTTGGTAGGAACAGAGGAAGCTACCCTCTACTGAGTCAAACCATGTAGCCCAGTACAGTCTAAACTGACTGGCAGTGGTTCTCTGGAGTTTCAGGCAGGGGGACAGTCCAAGCCTTTCCTGGAGATGCTAGGGATTGAACCTGGGACCTTCTGCATCCAAAGCAGGTGCTCTGCCACTGAATTATAAGCCTTATAAGAAGATGCCTTATATGCTTGATCCACCTTGCTCAGTATTGTCAACACTGGCTGGAAGGTATCTTTTCCAGGTCTATCCAGAGATGTTGAGGGTCACACCTGGGACCTTCTGTGTGGAAAGCAGACCCTCCTTAGTCCCTGGGATATTTCATTCTCCATGCCCCACACCCCCTGCACACACAATTTGTGGTACTCCTGCTTTTCTGTCTGTTTCTCTTGCTAACAACCTGTGTAGGCTTTGGTCACCCACCCAAGTATATGGCCAAATATTCACCCCAGGCAGCCAAGCACCAGTTGCCTGAAAGCCCAGTTGCCCTTCAAAACATAGAAGAGGCAGTATCAAAATTGCACAAGCAGAAAACACAGCAATTCTCCCCCTCCCCTCCAGAAACTCTGGGTTGTAGGCTTTCAATGATTGCAAAACCACCCATTTTTGCTTCTGTAGCAAATGACTGCAGCATGGCAGTCTGTTGTAATGCTGAACTCTTCTCCCATTTCTTGAGCCTAAGTCATCTTGCTGTTCCTGTTCCCTGTGCTGTGTTGTTGGCCTTCATTTCATTTCATTTATATCCCACATTTTTCTTCAAAATACTCAAGGTAGCATACGTGATTCTCCCCCTCCTCATTTAATCCCCACAACAACCCTGTGAGGTAGGTTAGGCTGAGTGGCAGTGACGGGTCCAAGGTCACCCCATGAGCTTCATAGCCCAGTGAAGATTTGAACCCTGGTCTCCTTGGTCCTGGGACACGGGTGGTGCTGTGGTCTAAACCACTGAGCTTAGGGCTTGCCGATTGGAAGGTCAGCAGTTCGAATCCCCACAATGGGGTGAGCTCCCATTCCTCGGTCCCTGCTCCTGCCAACCTAGCAGTTTGATAGCACTCCAGAAGTGCAAGTAGATTAATAGGTACCACTCCAGCAGGAAGGTAAACGGCGTTTCCGTGTGCTGCTCTGGTGTCAGTGTTCCGCTGCACCAGAAGCAGCTTCGTCTTGCTGGCCACATGACCCGGAAAAACTGTCTGTGCACAAACATCAGCTCCCTTGTCCTGTAAAGCAAGATGAGCGCCGCAACCCCAGAGTCGTTCACGACTGGACTTAACTGTCAGGGGTCCCTTTACCTTCCTTGGTCCTAGTCTGACACTAACCACTCTCTGATTTGCATTTATCTATAGGTTGCACAGTTTCAATAAGCTCTCTTGGGAGTCTAAAGTTCTTTGTTACAGTAGGTTACAGTAGCATTAGAACTTTTAGAGTCCGCTTGTTTCTTCTAAAGAGCTTCAGTCACCTGTTTTTAAAACTTGGTTTTGTGAACAGCCTTGGATATAAACAGTGGAAAGTTAGCATTTTAAAGTAATAATAATAAAAATCTCACCACCACCAGGAAACCCCAGTGTCCATAAACCTAAGATGCTGGAAGGATGCACTCATCCTAGAAACTGTGGCGGGGTGATGACTGGGCCACCTTTTAAATATGTCTCAAGGAAATTTCCATAAAAACTAAACATAGTTGTTGGTGTGTGTGTGTTTTTTTAAAAAAGCCCCCAAACCAACTGAAGACCTGTTTAAAAATAATGCAACATAAACACCTTTTTCAATTTTACATTAGATAAATTGAGGTCCCTTCAGACTGGGCTTGTAGGGGGGGGGGGAGATTGTGCAACAAGGGTGTGTTGTGTGTGTTCTATTCTGCAGCAAGTAATTGAGGAAATAATACTGCATTAATGCTGGATTGATACTGGACCATCCTCACATCATTCTGCGTTGTCAGATGTTGTGCGATGCTTCCTCATTATTGCCACTCATGTGCTGCAGCGCAGCAAAAGCAGAACAAACAACAACGCCTGCTTCGTTCTAGATTTCAGGGTTTTGGCAGGAAGCTACAGGACTTGCTGTGAGGGGAAATGAAACCTCCCCCAAACCTTTCCAAGTGTAAACAGCATTGGAAGCAGGATCATGCATAACTACCCCAATACCCTCATGAGCACAGATCGTCCTGAATACGCAATATAAAGGATGCCTGGAGAGACCTATTGGTTTTCTGCCAAGTGTCCATAGGAAGGAAACCTCCTCCACTTTCAGTCTGGGGTCATCTGTCGTCTGAGGCTTCATCCACCATTCATGCATCTAACTCTTTAAGTCCCAAGGTTTCCCTGCTACTGGATCATCTGACTGTAGCCAGCTTTGCAGCTATTTAAAGAGCACGTTCATTTTCACATGATTTCTTGAGAGAGAGGGAAGGGGGAATAGGAGCTATTTTTTCTTTCCCTTTGTTGGCTGCAATCCCTCTCCTCCAAACCTGCTTGTCTGGTTATTAGACTTGGCATCTCTCTCTCTCTGTGTGTTGAAAGTTTGGAGGCCCAAATGTGGAAAATCAGCCAAGGAGAGGTCTCTGGGGTTTGTAATCATATCTTGTCTAAAGAAGAACCCAGGAACAGTGGAGGAACAAGCCAATCGGGCGCCTGGGGCGGCACACATGCCCTGTGCCCAGGGGCAAGGCCAGCCGGGGCAGGATGCTCCATGGGGCCTCTGAGGAGTCTTCCTGCTTCCTCCCACTCAGCCACCCTACAGCTGAGGGGGAGGTGGTGGGTGGACTGTTTGGGGCAGCACAGAGCCTGTGGGTGCGCTGCAAGCCCTGCGGTGAGTTCTGCCCAGCATTTTGTCACTCCCTCAGTGGTGACACCCAGGGCTACTCACCCCACCACACCCCCCCTTCCTCCTCCCCTGCCCAGAAAGCTCCTGGATAGGCTACCAGCTGCATCCATCTAAGTACTGCCATGTGTATGCTGACAGGCAGAGACTCTGTAGAGTTTCAGACACTGGACATTTCTGGACCTCCACCTAGAGAAGCTGGGGATTGAACCTGGGACCTCCTTTATGGAAAGCATACGCTCTGTTACTAAGCTACAGCCCTTCCCCCAAATCAGCCAAGTTGCAGGATACTCAGTGCCCTTTGCACTAAGTACGTAGTGGGGATGTTGCTTATCTTTTTTCCTTGGTACACACAAAAGTTTGGATATGCTAAAAGTTAAAATACGCGAATGGATTTGATAAGGAATACCAGCTGAAGGGAAGGAGGGGAGTTGCAAGCTCTGCAGAGCAAAAAGGTTTATATGTTGATTAATGTATTTTAAGAATTAATTGTGTAAAGAAAATAATAAAAAATTATGGGGGGGGGATTGGATATGCTAAAGCCTATATTTCAGTTGGTGACTGTGCACATGTTGAAACGCGCGCCCCCCCATCTCATTTTCTGCCACGAAAGAAAATGTGCAAAGGGGACTAAACAGAATCTGAAAAAGCATGTTGCAGTCTTGGAAATACAGTGGTACCTCGGGTTACAGCCACTTCAGGTTACAGACTCCACTAACCCAGAAGAAGTACCTCAGGTTAAGAACTTTGCTTCAGGATAAGAACAGAAATCGTGCTCTGGCAGCGTGGCGGCAGCTGGAGGCCCCATTAGCTAAAGTGGTGCTTCAGGTTAAGAACAGTTTCAGGTTAAGAACAGACCTCCAGAACGAATTAAGTTCTTAACCCAAGGTATCACTGTAAGTCCACACAATGTTCTGGTCCTGAGTTTTATTGTACCTTTTGCCTTTCCCAACCTGAAAGGCGAGGGGAAGCTATTTGCAACCCTTGCCTCCTCAACCTTCTGTAGAAAACTGTTGTGCTGGGCATGGAACACTCAGACGGCATTCCCCTTGGGAGAGGGTTCTGTGTCCGCATACAGTTGTTTTGTGCTTCTCTCTTTTGCATAACCAGCCCTGGAGGTGGATCAAGGCTTTCTTCTGGGCTTTTCAGATACTCTGCGTGGCTTGCAGTTTTGGGCTATGAATCACACACTGCTTTCAGTAGAAAACACAGCCTCCCCACCCCCCACTGCTGCCTTGCCACCCTGTGAGGTCAGTTGGGAAAGAAGCTCTGTGACTAAGCCAGCAAGACTGGGATTCCCACAAAGCAGAACTGAAGGTTGCCAGGCTTCCTTGTTTCAGATGACTTCATGTGGAGTCAGATCTTTTCCCTTGGCAGTTGTGATGACCCACCCACCACGGTACAGATCCCCACCCCCCACTGCCTATTCTCATCCTTCTCAAGGCAGTCCTTAGCCTGAGCTTCTAGTTGATGTTGTTGTACTACATGAGAACAAGCAGAGGAGCCTGGCTGCTGGATCAGGCCCAAGGTGTGCCTGTCTAGCTCCCTGTTCTCACAGTGGCCAACCAGGTGTCTCTGGGAAGCCCAAAAGCTGGACCTGAGCACAACAGTGCATTCTCCCCACTTGTGATTCCCAGCGACTGATACTGTCTCTGATCCTAGACTGATGAATTAATCAATGGTAATAATAATTATCCTTTGATTTCTTAGTAAAGGTAAAGGACCCCTGACCATTCGCTCCAGTCGTGACCGACTCTGGGGTTGCGGCGCTCATCTTGCTTTATTGGCCGAGGGAGCTGGCGTACAGCTTCCGGGTTATGTAGCCAGCATGACTAAGCCGCTTCTGGCGAACCAGAGCAGTGCACAGAAACGCCGTTTACCTTCCCGCCGGAGTGGTACCTATTTATCTACTTGCACTTTGATGTGCTCTCGAACTGCTAGGTTGGCAGGAACAGGGACCGAGCAATGGGAGCTCACCCCATCGTGGAGATTCAAAGCGCTGATCTTCTGATCGGCAAGTCCTAGGCTCTGTGGTTTAACCCACAGCGCCACTCGCGTCCCTGATTTCTTAGTAGGTCACTACGAAAAGAGTCTGTAAGTGATTTCCAAAGCACAAAGTGCCAGATGGCATAGCATACAAATGGAAGGAATGCATTGCAATAAAACCATTCTAATGACCCATAAGGAAACCCAGCAAAAAACAGCAGCAGAAATCTGGGTTGTATCTAGCTAATTTCTACTCACATTAGACCCATAGAAATTAATGGGCCTAAATTAGTCATGCTGATTTATTTATTTTAGTGGATGTTGTTGTTGTTTAGTCGTTTAGTCG
The DNA here is from genome assembly GCF_964188315.1 of Podarcis muralis. NCBI lineage: Eukaryota > Metazoa > Chordata > Lepidosauria > Squamata > Lacertidae > Podarcis > Podarcis muralis. The sequence continues at coordinate 8,960,853 of NC_135673.1, read as the reverse complement.
TGTCCGACTCTTCGTGACCCCATGGACCAGAGCACGGCAGGCAGTGGCGTAGCGTGGGGGGTGCAGAGGGGGCCAGCCGCACCGGGCGCAACATCTGGGGTTAGGGCAAATCCACAGGTTAGGGGGTGCAAATCCACTGGTTAGGGGGCGCAAATCCACGGGTTAGGGGGCGCAAATTACTTGCCTTGCCCCGGGTGCTGACAACCCACGCTACGCCACTGACGCCAGGCACTTCTGTCTTCCACTGTCTCCCGCAGTTTGTAGCTTCGTTTGTAGCAGTGAATTTTAGTGGATACAACCCATTTTATCATAATCTGTCAGATGCTTTGGAGAAGAAATTGATCTTTACTTGGTGCTGAATGGAGGCTGATGATGGCACCGTGTGGAACATAGTGGCTTGTCCTGCCACTATCCCCTGGAGGAACCCGCTTATCAGCACTGAATCGGAGCAAACCGATTTTGTGCAGGTTGATGTTCGCCCTGATTTAGCACTAAAGAGCACCTTTTTCCTGGGTGAAACACTGGGACAAGCAGACAATCACTTGGACCCTGGAAAGCATGCCTGGAAAGCATAGGACAAGCTGAGAACTTCTGAGGGTGCACGCTTTCCAGGCACGGGACAAAAGGAAGTGTGGCTAAGCCCTCCCTTGGGAGAGAATTTCACAAGCAGTGAGCCATAACTGAAAATGTCCTGCTGGTGGACTCATAGCCACTGACAGCGTTATCCTCCCTGCATTTTTCTAAACCCATTTTAAAGCCATTTAAGGTGGTGGCTATCACTGCCTCTTGCAGCAGTGAATTCAGTGCCAGATTTATGTATAAGCTAAACAAGCTATAGCTTAGGGCCCTACTTTTGGGGCCCCCCCAAAAATTTAAAGGGGGAAAAAAAACCCTGGATGTACATTTCCAAAATATAAGATAAAAAACAAATAAAATAAAACATGTATACAGTTAGAGCTTAATAATTATTTCACTATTAATATACTTATTCTTAATTGTATTTCACTGTTAATATACTTCTTCTTAATTGTATTTCAGTTCAACCATTACTTTGAGGGGGAAAACATATTTTCTTATGTGTGAATGGCTTTAGATACCTATTAGGTCCATAAATTACTATATAGCATATATTCAACACAAAAAACAGTGGCAATTGACAAAGGACAGCTGGACATATAAAGGGCCCCATTACCTTCAGTAGCCTAGGGCCCCATCAAACCTAAATCTGGCCGTGAGTGAATTTCATAGTTCAGTTAACCACTGTGTAAAGAAGTACTTCCTTTCCCTTTCCTTGAATCTCCCACCTTTCCATTTTATTGAGTGACCATTCTAGATTCTTGTATGATCAGCCACTTCCTCCATGCTAGGCATCATTTATTCATCTCTGTCAAGTCCTAAGTAACTTCCTTCGCTGTAACCTTTCCTCATCAGAGGAGTTGCTCCAGCCTGTTAATCATTTTCTTTTGTCAAATTTTCTGGCTTTTCAATGCCTTTTTTTAAATATGTACATTCAACGAAAGCACTGAAAAACTGGCTTTTTGTTCATGCCAAAGATGGTGGAAAAGCGCAACATTATCTCTTCCTGCCTTTGGGTGCTTCAGGACTTCTCTCTTTCTAGTTGTCCTGATACCTAAGAACATAAGTGGCCTGCTCAATCAGGCCAACTGGCCCATCTATTCCAGCGTGCGCGCACACACACACACACACACACACACACACAGCACTTTATTGCGGTCAACAGACCCAAATGCACAGTACAGCAATGGTATATATCGACAGTTATTGAGGTGTAAGAGCAGCCTTGCTAGTCTACAAAGGAGCTTCAGCCCGTACCTACTCTAATATTCCAGTACTGAATCTTGTTTTCACAGTGGCCAGTCAGATGCTTGTATGAAACTGGCAAGCAGGACCTGAGCACAACAGCCCTCTCCCCTTTCGCAATTTGTAGCAACTAGTGGGACGCGGGTGGCGCTGTGGGTTAAACCACAGAGCCTAGGACTTGCCGATCTGAAGGTTGGTGGTTCGAATCCCCGCGACGGGGTGAGCTCCCGTTGCTCGGTCCCTGCTCCTGCCCACCTAGCAGTTCAAAAGCACGCCAAAGTGTAAGTAGATAAATAGGTAGCGCTCCCGCAGGAAGGTAAACAGCGTTTCCGTGCGCTGCTCTGGTTCGCCAGAAGCGGCTTAGTCATGCTGGCCACATGACCCGGAAGCTGTACACTGGCTCCCTCGGCCAATAAAGCGAGATGAGCGCCATAACCCCAGAGTCGGCCATGACTGGACCTAATGCTCAGGGGTCCCTCTACCTTTACCTAGCATTCAGAGGCACACAGCCTCCCAACAGCGGAGGGGAAACATAATAATCTTGGCTAGTAGCCATTTGTTGTCTCTTTAAGACTCTTTAAGCGAGATATGCTTCCACTTCTCAGAAGCCCAATATTGCTCTATTTTGCAATCCTTGTTTTGCTGATTTCATTGAATATTCTAATTTTCTGGGATGGTGAATTTGGGGTTTTCATCAGTTGTACACCATGATCATCACAATGATAACAAAGGAAGGCTTGACATATCTCGCTTTGCATGTCATGGGTCTATCTCCTATATTACTTTCACCTTTTAAGTTGAATTGCTGAAATCAAGGAACTTTTCCACGGTATTCTAATTTTTTGAGTTTCACCTGTACCTGTGCACCACAACAGTCTAAAACTCTTGACCAGCTAATGTGCAGCACACACAGCACCACTGGGGCTGCTTTAAGAGGAGGCTTTATAACTTAAGAGGAGCCCTGCTGGGTCAGGGCAATGGCCTATCTAGTCCAGCATCCTGTTCTCATAGGTACCGCTCAGATCACTGCACAAGAGCTCTCTCCCCTCCTGTGGTTTCCAGCAACTTGTATCCAGAAGCATTGCTGCCTCTGACTGGGGAGGCAGAACATAGCCATCATGGTTTGTAGCCATTGAGGAGCCTTTATCTTCCGTGAATTTTTCCTATTCTCCCTTAAAGCCATTAAAGTTAGTGGTTGTCACTGCCTCCTGCAAGGGCAAGTTTTGTAGTTCAGGCACTGAATTTAGTGCACCCAAACAAACTTTTTCTTTTTCCATCTGTTTTTTATTGAAAGCAAAGAGCCATTTCTGCATTTTCATCTTGAAACTACTGTGGTTTTTCTATGAACAATAACCGCAGGCAGATGGAGAGGTCAAGTGTGCTTGGTTAAACTCTTGCCAGTGCATCCTTTAATAAACAAACAAATCCAGTATTTTCTACAGTATTCCTGGGTGTTGAACTTATTTTTTCTCCTCTGTTTCTATCGTTTTTAAATATCGGGGTTTGAATATTGCAAGAAATGTTTCATTTTTTCAGACTGTGATGAAAATGAAAACTTTAGGCATGGATGTCTTCTATACCAGGGATGGGGAACCTTTGGACCTCCTGATGTCACTGAACTACAACTCCCATGAACCCTGGCAGACACCTGCTTCTTGGGAGAAAAGCAATGACAAACCTAGACAGCATCTTAAAAAGCAGAGACATCACCTTGCTGACAAAGGTCCATATAGTTAAAGCCATGGTTTTCCCAGTAGTGATGTATGGAAGTGAGAGCTGGACCATAAAGAAGGCTGTGCTTGCTGGGGCTGGTGGGAGTTGTAGTTCAGCATCATCTGGAGGGCCAAAGTTTCCATGCTTTGAGGTTTTTTCTTTTTCAAAAACAATCTAGTGGTGTACAAATTTAAATAAATAAATAAATGTGTGCTAGACAGTGCCTTCTCTCTCCACAATTTTCAACAAGGTACCTTTTGTCAGGGTATTGTCAGCATGTCCAAGCTAATGATAATTATAACTAACTAATTACTTAATTAACTAATTGGTTTATTTACTTAAATAAAATAGTCTGATAACAGGAGCTGAAGAGCATCATGAAGGAGGACTGCTTTGTTGATCAGGGCAGGGCAAATGGATGCTCATTGTGTTAATATCAGGTCTGGCCAGTCCCAGGGAGCTTGTGGCTGTGTATTAAGTATGACGTTTGGGGCCTTTTAGCTTAGAGAAAAGATGACTAAAGGGTGGGGACATGATAAGAGGTGCATAAACTAATACATGGGGTGGAGAAGGTGGAGTCTTTTTCCCTCTCATGAGTGGGAACCAGAACTCAGGGCTGTCTGGTGGAGCTGAACAGACAAAAGAAATAATTTCATATGGCATGTGGTAGAACTGTGGAACACGCTCTCATGAAATGTGGGGATGGGCATCAAACAACCTCGGCCCAGTATACCTGAAGGAGCATCTCCACCCCCATCATTCTGCCCGGACACTGAGGTCCCACTCCAAGGGCCTTCTGGCAGTTTCCTCACTGTGAGAAGTGAAGTTACAGGGAACCAGGTAGAGGGCCTTTTTGGTAGTGGCACCCGCCCTGTGGAACGCCCTCCCACCAGATGTCAAGGAAATTAACAACTATCTGACATTTAGAAGACATCTGAAGGCAGCCCTGTTTAAATAATAATAAGTTGTTGTTGTTGTTGTTGTTATATAACTTGGCTGGCTTTAAAAGAGCACTAGACAAATTCATGGGCTAGCTATGAAGCCTACAGTCTCCTTCCACTGTAGTCTCCTACCACCCTCTCCCCCAATCCCAAATCATGCAGCAGCACAAATTCAGTGTGTGTGTGCCCATTCATCTCCCACTACAGATGCAGCTGGTGGTAAAGGTAAAGATAAAGGGACCCCTGACCGCTAGGTCCAGTCGCGGATGACTCTGGGGTTGCAGCAATCATCTGGCTTTATTGGCCGAGGGAGCCGGCATACAGCTTCTGGGTCATGTGGCCAGCATGACTAAGCCACTTCTGGTGAACCAGAGCAGCGCATGGAAACGCCATTTAGCTCCCCGCTGGAGTGGTACCTATTTATCTACTTGCACTCTGATGTGCTTTCAAACTGCTAGGTTGGCAGGAGCAAGGACCGAGCAGCGGGAGCTCACCCTGTTGCAGGGATTTGAACCACCAACCTTCTGATCAGCAAGCCCTAGGCCCTGTGGTTTAGACCACAGCGCCACCCGCATCCCTGCAGCTGGTGGTACTATAATACAAATGAAGCATTCTCCCATTCTAAAAATGGCAGAATTTTAACAATAATGAATCAGAGCTGCCATCTGGAACAAGGGGAGTTTACAGACAGGCTGTCTATTTGCACATTTGGTTGTTATTCCAGACTTTCTAGTGTGATTATCCCATTGTTTTTCTAACCACAACAAAAATCCTGATAAGCAAATTGCACTGGGAAACATGGGTATAACCAGCTTGTTTGTATAACTTGTATGTGACTACTTCGTATAAAGCAGGGCCCAAAAAATCTATAGGAATGTTGTGGTTCAGAGCTGGAACCTACTGCTGCATCTGTGGGTACCCAAGAGCACTTTGGGCTTCAGGCTGCAAAACAGGAAGCCAACACCAGAAACACATTCACTGTGACCCCTGTAATTACAGTCATACCTTGGAAGTCGAACGGAATCCATTCTGGAAGTCCGTTCGACTTCCAAAATATTCAGAAACCAAAGCGCGGCTTCCAATAGGCTTCAGGAAGCTCCTGCAGCCAATCAGAAGCCCCGGAGGATGTTCAAGTTCCAAAAATAGTTCGCAAACCAGAACAGTCATTTCCGGGTTTGTGGCATTCAGGAGCCAAAAAGCCCGAAAACTAAGCTGTTCGAAAACCAAGGTACGACTGTATCTGTTGTTTTGCATTACAGATGACAAATAACCACGGTCTTCTCAAAAGTTTACAGTGGCCAGACAGGTGGCTCATGGGACACTCACAGAAAGCAGTACTTGAGTGCACCAGTGCTTTCCCCTCCTGCAGTTTCCAGCAGCTGGTATTGAGAAGAATTACTGGCCCCGCGACAGAGTGAGCTCCCATTGCTCAGTCCCTGCTCCTGCCAACCTAGCCGTTTGAAAGCAAGTCAAAGTGCAGTAGATAAATAGGTACCGCTCTGGCGGGAAGGTAAACGGCATTTCTGTGTGCTGCTCTGGTTCGCCAGAAGCGGCTTAGCCATGCTGGCCACATGACCCAGAAGCTGTCTGTGGACAAACGCCAGCTCCCTCAGCCTATAGAGCAAGATGAGCGTTGCAACCCCAGAGTCGTCCGCAATTGGACCTGACGGTCAGGGGTCCCTTTATCTTTACCTTTACCACCAGCTGCATCTGTAGTGGGAGATGAATGGGCACACACACACTGAATTTGTGCTGCATGATTTGGGATTGGGGGAGAGGGTGGTAGAGCACCTGATTTTCATGCAGAAGATTCCAGGTTCAATCCCCAATAGGATCTCCAGGTAGGGCTGGGAATCTCTTGCCTGAAACCAGTATAGACAACACTGAGCTAGATGGTCCAATAACCTGACCTGATCTATGCCTATGTTCCTATGTCTGACTTGTGGAATGTTGGAATATTGCTACTCTCTTGCAGCAGCCATCGGCCCTCTTGTACTTTGCAAAGCAATATGCACAAAATGTTTGCTATATGAATCATGAAGGAGGAGGAGAATATAAAATGTTTGGTTCCATGATTTTGTAACCTGTGGCTCGCATAGAGCCAGCATGAAATCTTCCTTTCAGGCTCAAGAAACTGCTCTGTTTTGGGCTGGGCTGGGCTGGGTCCTTCCAGGATGTGACTGCCTTCTTTCAAAGATGCTATTTCAAAGTTACTTTTTCCTACTCCCTTCTTACTCTCTGGAATTCCTTCCTTATCCTTGGGAATCATTGTAGCTCATGGGTGGAGCATATTCTTTGCATGCAGAAGGTCCCATGTTCATGCCCTCTTTGAGCTGCGAGAGAACCCCCGTTTGAAAAGCTGGAAAGCTACCGCTGGCCAATGTAGACAGCACTGAGCATTATGGACCAGTGGTCTGATTCTGTATGTGGCAGTGTCCTTTCCCCATATTTCGATGAACCATTAATCTGTATTGGTAAAGGTCACTCCCTTTAGCATGAAAGGAGCTGATTTTATCTAGTTCCCAAAAGATCTTGCCTCCCACCCTCCCCAAGTGTGTATGTGTGTTTGTTCACTGCAGAATTAATCTGAGATGGCAGCTGTTCTCCAAGAGGCCCAGTCTGCTGGGATGTTCTGCAGCATGACACCCATCCACCTGTGCTGCTCCTGTTTCTGTGGAGCTTGTGTTGGACCCAGCAGACTGTGTCCAAAACTCTGGTTGCCTGTTCTGTTCCTCTGCTTGTTGCCCCTAGTGAGGAATAGTTATTTCTCCTGAATTATTCTATATTTGGGGTTCATGTTAGGTTAAAACCTGTATTAATACTGAGCATTTGCAAGCATGCAGTTGGAGAACATGATCCAACCAAGCAGGATAGATTCTGACCCGTCCCCCCCGGGGAATTTTAGCTGGTGGGCAGGGCCTTCCACCTGTAGTTGAGTTCACAGTGACTTAAAGCAAATAATAATGATTATTTAGCTGCCCCTAAATACCAGATGATGCTTTGCATTGCTGGTTTCAGTTCAACCCAGCAATGCAAAGGGATCTCCGCCAGCTTCCTGTAAGCACCCACCCCCCTTTTTTTACCTGCCTCACACCGGGCATCATATATGATGTCAGGTGTAGCACAGGTAGGTGTTGTCCTGGCTCTCCTCTTTGGAACTGTGCTTGTTGCCATGCCTAGAAGTCCTGAGAGATTTATTGGTAAGAGTCACTAAAGCATCCCATCCTGGGTCTACAGATTATGGGCAGGTGAAGTCCCAGCTGACTATGGTTAGGGTTAGGCTCTTAGGTTCTTAACTCCCTGCCTTTGCCGTGGGGTGTTTTTAACTTTCATGGACGAGGTCCAATAACACTAAAAGGAAGAGTTTCATCCACCATTAAAATAAATATGTGTTTTTTAAAATACATAAATACTTTTGATCTCTGCTGCCCTGCCCAAAGTCACAAGGTGTTCAGGCCTCCTTCAACTACTCACTGCATGATCCGTAGGAAAAGTTGGCCAACACAGGGCTGGACATCTATTCACCATGACGTAAGAACTTGGTTTACTGAGGCGTGAGGCAGTCTCTTGTTTTGACTCATCTCATAGGGAAGTTGTGTGTGTGTGTGTGTGTGTGTGTGTGTGTGTGTGTGTGTTTTCTACAAACAAATCCCTGTTGTCTCTTATTGTTCCCAATTGGCTATTGGTATTAGAATTTCCCTGTTGGAGAGAATCAAAGAGTTAGAAGGTACTCTCAGAGACTATCTGGTCCAGTGATGGCCAAATTTGGCCCTCCAGCTGTTTTTGGACTACAACTCCCATCATCCCTAGCTAACAGGACCAGTGGTCAGGGATGATGGGAATTGTAGTCAAAACAGCTGGAGGGCCGAGTTTGGCCATCACTGATCTAGTCCATCTCCCTGCTCTATGCAGGATCCGACTTCAGCTGGGGTGGGGAATCCTTTTCAGCTCAAGGGCCACATTGCTTTCTGGGAAATCTTCCAATGGTCACATGCCAGCGGTGGGTAGGGCCAGAAGCAAAAGTGTGTGGAGCAACTAATGTAAGTGAATTCCTTTCTGCAGCAGGCTAGCTTCTGTACACACACATATACACGTGCCTCTCTGTTCTCCATCCAGATAAGCAAGAGGCATTGTCTGGGTTCAACATTCCAGCCAGGCAAAAGACACTCTAGGTGTAAAGCAGGGCTAATGAAGGGATGTCCTAGGGAGAGGAGGGGTGGCCTGGAGAGAATCCAGAAGGTCAAAGAGAAAGGCTTGGAGGTTCTCCCAGGGGCAGATCTACTATGAAAGTAATGAAGCTTCAGCTTCAGGGCCCCTAATCCCAGAGGGGCCCCAGAACCACACTGCTTAAACGTTTTGGGTTCAGTAGACAAATTTGAGTTGGACGACTCAAATTGTTTGATTTTTTTGAGGTATATATTTCAACAATCCCAAAGTTTGAGAGCCGGTAGCACAGACGTTGCAAACAACCCCATTGAAGAAGATAACAGGGGTTACCCAAACCTCGTTGCTGGTTGCAAAGGGGCCCCAGTTCAGGCTGTAGGTCTGCCACTGGATTCTCCCACCCTTGAACCCCAGGACCCCTGAAGTAGGACATCCCTGATAAAAGAAGTGCAGTGCCCCAAGTACGTTCCTCTTTTCACTATGACATGTTGAAAGGTGTAACATGCCTTTTCCTTTTTCAAAATCTATGCTAGGTTGGAGCATTTGAGATATAGATATGACAACAAGCAGCAGAAGAGAATCCTCTGCAGGGTTGGGGATACGTTTTGCCCTCTTGATGTATCTGGACTCTAATTTCCATCCTTGTCCATTGTCTCTGCTCGTTGGGACTGATGGGAGTTGTAGCAACATCCTCAGGACACTGTGGGCTACATAGCCAATGCTTCTATTTGTCCCACTTCCTGCCAAGAACCAGATCATCTCCCCACAACCCGCAAAAGGGTTGATCTTTTGTATTTCTGCTGTTATATCTGTATGTGTTTCTTTAACTTCCAGAAAAGACTGGCAAGGTCCTGGCCGAGTTTTGCCAGTTCTATGAGGAACAGTATGGTGTCTCCCTCTTCAACAGTGTCCGGTATGAAATTGAAGGCAGTGGCGGACCCCAGGCTCAGCTACTGCGCCGCAAGGTAAGTGGACTGAAATATTTGAGGGCAGGGATTGACCACCAACAGTGTCACTGCTCAAAAAGACAGTAGTTTTATAAGTTGGGTGCATATAGATGCATCTGGTTTTTGTGCCATCAGCGTTGAAGTCCTTATGCTAATGGACAACTTGAACCAGCAGTGAGGCAGCTACTTAAAAAGCAAATGTCATGTTGTGTTTTTATGCTTTTATACTGTAAGCCCCTCATAATCCTTGGATGAAGGGGGCATAGAAATTTAATAAATAAAATAAAAGAAGTGTGCTGCATTGATGAAAGCATAGTGAGAATAGTAGCTCCGTTCTATTCTGTACTTGTCGGGTGAAATCTGGAATACTGTTCTGGATGCTGCATTCTAAGGAGGTCACCAGAGTAGCGTGAGGAGGATGGTGAGGAGCCTGAGAAACCAAGTGCTGAAAGGAAAGCTTAATATGTTTGGTCTAGAGAAGATCAGATTAAGTGGAGACATGAGAGTTGTCCCCAAATATCTGAAGAGCAGAAGATGGAGCAAGGCTCGTGCTCCGCTGCCCCAGCAGACAGGACTTTAATTAAATGGGGGCAGTTGCAGAGAAGCAGACCTTGGCCATACATTAGCTGAAGTGTCCTAACTTTGGAAGTGGAAGTTCTTGAACATAAACTATGGCAGAGATGGAGAACCTGTGGCTCTTCAGTTGCTGATGGGCTGCAGCTTCCATCAGCCTCAGCCAGCAAGGATGATTGGAGTTCCCCATCTCTAGCCTAGGGTTAGCAAAACAAAATGCTGTCTCTTCCTGTCTACCATCCTCAATCAGATATGGAGGCTCGTAGATTGAGCAGTCCCTTTGTATTTGCAATTGCTAGGAGGCTTTGGTGAAGGAATGGGGGACCCGTGGCACTTCATAAGGTTTTCGTCTCCAACTCCCATCAGCCCCAGGCAGCTTGATCAGTGGTGAGGGATGATGGGAAAAGTAGTCCAGCAACATCTGGAGGGCAACATGTTCCCCATCCTTGCTCTAGGCAAACTGCCAGCTCTTTGCTTCAGCTTCCTGACTGCAATATGGTGGTACTAATGTTGGCCTACCTTATAGGGCAGTTTTGAAGTCTTTTGAGCATTCAAAATGCCACAGAAATGCTCATTACTGTTTATTAATATGTATGTGTCGCTTGTGAACCAGCGGTTCAGCCCAGTGCCATTTTGACTCTTTGATTCAGATGTGTTGGATGTTCCTTCCCAGTGTGGCATTCTGGTTAGAGAGCTGGACTTGAGGAGTGCCAGGTTCAAGTCCCCATTCGGCTATAAAATTCAGCAGGTGACCAAGGGGCCGCTGTGCTGCTGGTGTGTGATTTCCGTTCTTATCCGGGGGCAAAGTTCTTAACCTGGAGCAACCACTTCCTGGTTAGTGGAGTTTGTAACCCGAAGCGTCTGTAACCTGAGGTACCACTGTATCTCAATCTACTCCAGCACCCTGTTCCTACAGTGGCCAACCAGATACCCCTGGAAAGCCCACAAGTAGGAGATGAATGCAATAGCCACTCTTCCCATTTGTGATTCCCAGCACCAGTGTTCAGAGGCAGACCGCCTGTGACAGTGGAGGGGAGAACATAGCCATTGTGGCTAGTAGTCACTGATGGCTTCCAGGAATTTCTCTAATACTCGTTTCAAACTGTAAAAGGTGACCAACTATTCCTTAGTTTTAAAATGCTTGCAGGCTTCCCTTTGGGTCATCTAGTTCAGTGTTTCCCAACCTTGGGCCTCCAGCTGTTTTTGAACTACAATTCCCATCATCCCTGACCACTGGTCTTGCTAGCTAGGGATGATGGGAGTTGTAGTCCAAAAACATCTGGAGGACCAAGGTTGGGAAACACTGATCTAGTTGGCCACTGAGAGATTGGGATTCTGAACCAGATGGGCCTTTGCTCTGATCCAGCACAAGTAATATCTCTGCCTGGGGAAGGAGCAATGATGAGATATTTCGGTGGCCTAGGAGACTGCAAGACTGCAGGTGCTGCCATCGCTTTGCTGTGATGCTTATAGGTGTTGGCAGGGATTTTTAACTGGGTGGGGCACAAAGTAAAATACTGAAAACACACACGAGAGAGAGAGAGAGAGAGAGAGAGAGAGAGAGAGAGAGAGAGAAGGAAGTAGTGCCTGTACATTTTGTCACATATCTCAGGGTTGTTGTTTTTTTAAAAAAATGAAATCTGGAAGTCTGGGGATTATGGATCGTTCACGGTGGGAAAGCTACCTCCCTTTACCCCCATTCAATGGATGCCCATGATGCAGTGCATGTAAAGCCCATGACGTAGTGCAGGTGTGTGTACATATGGAAAACCACATGCACAAAAGCACTCCTTTTAAACCAAGAGAGAAACAGCACAAACGGGGCTGAATGGAATATGAAGTAGCCTATAACTGTTTTTTTATATTAGTCCACAATTTTATGTTACTTTTTGCCTGTGTCAGTTCCCCCCATGCAGATACTTTTGGCGACAGCTAGAAATTTCTCTTCCCGTCCCCCTGCTCCCCAAAATTAGCTGCTTCTTGGACTTGTTGATGTTAATACAAGTGGCTTTTGATGGCTGCCTCTCTTCTCTTCTCTTCTCTTCTCTCTCTCTCTCTCTCTCTCTCTCTCTCTCTCTCTCTATCTCTATCTATCTCTCTCTCTCATTCTGAACCCCCTTCCTGGAAGGCAGCCAAAGTGGTTAATGAGCCATTGTACGCTAAAGTGTCCTCAGTTTAATTCTACACGGAGACCTCAACAAATAGCACTCAGGAGAGGAAGAGGGGGTGGAAAAATGAAACAAACCTGAGCCATCATGTACTTGGCGCACTTTGTGAGAATCAAGGGGAGATGCTGGTGATAGACAGACAAGCCTCTGGGAGTGTTGTGTTGGGAGTGGGGGGTGGGAGAGGAGATGTGGATGGTGTTACCTGACGTGACTTCTGTTAGCCTCCTGGGAAATACGTGTAGATCAGGCTTCCTCAACCTCAGCCCATCAGATGTTTTTGGCCTACAACTCCCATGATCCTTAGCTAGCAGGACCAGTGGTCAGGGATGATGGGAATTGTAGCCTCAAAGCAACTGGAGAGCCGAGGTTGAGGAAGCCTGGTGTAGATGCAGGGGGTTTTTCTTGCTGGTGAAAGGGGCTCATTCTGGGCAGTGGTGTGCAGCTCAGTTGTTAAGGCATCTTCTTGGCATTCAGAGGGCCCACAGGTCCAGTTCTCAGCACTTCCTGATAGGGCTAGAAGAGACACCAAATCTCAAATCCTGGAGAGCTGCTCTCAGTCTGTGTAGGCAATACTGAGCTATATGGGACAGTAGATGGCAACTTCCTATGTTTGTGGGGAAGGGCTGAAGCTCGGTGGTGTAGGGCAGCTGCTTTGCATGCAGAAGGTGCCAGGCTGGGAGAGAACCCTATCAGGAACCCTGGAAAGCCAGCCAGTGTAGGGAATGCTGAGCTAGATGGGCCTTTGATGTGGCCCTGCATAAGGCAGCTTTTTATGTTCCTATATTGTCCCTGCTCCCAATGCTCTACAGTAGTGGTTCCCAAAATTGGGGGATACCACCCCTTGTGGGGGGGGGGGTTGATGGAATTAACTAGGGGGCACTAAGGGTGGCAGAGAGCAGTGCTGGAGGTGTAAATGACTGTCAGCTTGGGAAAGCTGGTATCACTGGACCTAGTTAATTTTGTCGAATTAATTAAACTAAACAGTTTTAATGGGATTTTGAATAAATGTGGAATTCATTGTTCTGATTTTGAATATTATCGTGTTGCTATCTTCTTTAGTGGGCTGTTCTGAAAAATGCTTTTTCTAGTGTAGAGGATGAGTTTGCATGGCAATTTCCTGCCTCCCCCCAGTAGGAATAAAGATGCATGAGACAGTTATTTTAGGTTAATGGGCTAAAATTGGCCACAACTTTATTGGTTACAGGTGATGAGCAGTATTGGCTTAGGCATTGGTCCTATCCGACTATCCGGCTTCAGCCTGTCCGCTTGAAGTCCGGGAAGGGTTAACCACCAGTAGGGGGAGTCCGGCTGATGCACATCAACTAGGAACTCCCCCGGGGTCACCACTGGGGGGCGTGCCTTAGGCCCTCACCTCCATTGGTTTCGGACAGGGCCACGCGCCCCGGAATCCTTTATCGCAGTGTTTCCCAACCGGTGTTCCGCGGCACACTACTGTGCCGTGAGACATCGGGTGGTGTGCCGTGGGAGGGAGGCGGGCGAGAGGCGGCGGCGGCGAGGATCCGGCGGGGGTGGGGGGAGCGGGGGCCGTCGTGCGCAACCGAACTCACTTGGCGCGCTGCCGGCTTGTCCTCCTTCAACCCGGGTCGGGCCAGGCCTGCTCACGTCCCCGGATCCCCTAGCAGCAGCCGCACGCTCTCCAAAAGCGCAACGCTGCGCGCAACCGCTCGGCCAGCTGGTGCTCTGCGACTCCGCCCTTTCCCCTCCCAGCGCCGGAGGGTTCGCGCGACCGCAGCTGTTCCCTTTCGCAGCGCGCGGGAAACAATTCCAGGCCGATTGCCTTGTGCCGAAAAGCACCGCCTCTCCTTCCAGCTCAGGCCCGGGCCGCCGGCTCCCCGAATGACGTCACGGGGGCGGGGCTTTAATGGTGGTGTGCCGCGAGATTTTTTTCCGGTAAACAGGTGTGCCGTTGCCCAAAAACGTTTGGGAAACACTGCTTTATCGGACTACCCTTCAATATCTGGGGGAGGTGATTGCACTTCCTCCCCCCCCCCCCCGTTAATCTGCATAACAATACCCCTACCAATGCCTAACCGCCAGTACCAAGGAAGTTGTGACAATTTGCTACGAGGTAGGTGAAAAACCAAATGGCTGGTGCCAATTTGCCAAGTGGAAAAAATTCCTACCAGGCCCCTTAACGGCGACCAACCGAGGTCCATAGCAAGGTCAGAAGGGAAACCTTGAAGGGAGGGTGGGTGGGAAACCGAGCAGCTGAGCGGCCAAAGAGGGAGAGTCTTGGCCACGCCTGCCTTAAATGGGGAACCCCACACCTCCTAGGCCAGCCGATTGGCTGGCCAGGGGATGACGCGGCCGAGGATTCACCTAATTGCACAGGGGCTGAGACCCAGCCCCCGTGCGCGTATTGGGGGTGTGAAGCCTGCAACACCACCTCCTCCCGAGGTTGGAGGAGGCTTTATGAAAAAGTTTGGGAAGCACTGCTCTACAGGGACATTAATGCCCACAAGGGGAGCAATACTCCTCCTCTGCCTGGCCAGCCATAATACCCGGATTCCCAGCTTTTATTTTTGTAAAAAGAGGCCAGTTTCTAGCATCGTAAAAACTGAGATAGGCACTATTATTATTTTTGGGGTGAGAAACTAACCAGGTCTGCACTTTCAGTGTTTTCCTTTCCCTCCCACCACCCCAAGGATTATTCCTATAGATGCCTGTGCACAGGGAGAAGCTAGCATGATTTGCAGGAGAAGGATTGGGAATAGATCCCAGATTTCTTTCCCTCCCCCCTCTTTTTGCAAGAGGTAGGAGATCATGCACTTCAAATAAGCATTGACAGTGTTGGGGTTTTTCTTAAGGGCAGGGCAGGGCAGGAAAGCTTTCTTCCAA
This sequence comes from Podarcis muralis, assembly GCF_964188315.1. Lineage (NCBI taxonomy): Eukaryota > Metazoa > Chordata > Lepidosauria > Squamata > Lacertidae > Podarcis > Podarcis muralis. The sequence continues at coordinate 8,945,667 of NC_135673.1, read as the reverse complement.
AATTTGGGCAGGTCTGTAAGAGAACATATAGATTGAGGGGTTCTGTTTCAGACTTTGGGGGCTGGGAAGGAGAGACTTCCAGAAGCGGGCACGGGGAGGGGTGGCTGGAAAGGGTCTCGCAATAAGGTTCAAAGGAGTCTTGTTGCATTTACTCTTCAGCCAAAAAGGGGTCCCAGAGAAGCTCAGATAGATTGATAATAAGAAATCCCTACCTTTTGCGCCATTGGGACACGGGTGGCGCTGTGGGTAAAGGCCTCAGCGCCTAGGGCTTGCCGATCGAAAGGTCGGCGGTTCGAATCCCCGCAGCGGGGTGCGCTCCCGCTGCTCGGTCCCAGCGCCTGCCAACCTAGCAGTTCGAAAGCACCCCTGGGTGCAAGTAGATAAATAGGGACCGCTTACTAGCGTGAAGGTAAACGGCGTTCCGTGTGCTGCGCTGGCTCGCCAGAGCAGCGATGTCACGCTGGCCACGTGACTCAGAAGTGTCTCCGGACAGCGCTGGCCCCCGGCCTCTTGAGTGAGATGGGCGCACAACCCCAGAGTCTGTCAAGACTTGCCCGTACGGGCAGGGGTACCTTTACCTTTACCTTTTGTGCCTACTTTCTGAAAGACATGGCGTAGAAGGGAGAAAGCGGATACAGAGGGAGGGGTGGGGGAAGGAAACCCAGGGACTTTTTTTTTTTTTTTAGATAGCAGAGTTATTCTAGTGATCAGGGAAACAGTTTAAGGTGAGGAGGAACCAAAAGTTGCTGGTCTTTCAGCTGAGCTGATGCGGTGACCCTGCTTCCCTTCTCTCCCTCTTCTGCTGCCTGATGGAATGGCTGCTTTCTGGTGACAGATGAGGAGGGGAGGAGCCTTCTAGAGCACAGCCAGGTCATTCTGGTTTCCTTTGGTTTGCACTGGATCCCAGTTCACTCCAGTTCAAGGTGCTGCTCATTACCCAAAGCCATGAACATTTTGGGACTGGGATACTTTGAATGACTGCCTCCTTCAGTATGAACCTGCCTGGTGACTGCATATATTCTCAGAAGTGCTGCTGCACATTCTAACACCTGGAGAGCTACCTTTGCTTGGGACATGGAGCAGAGCCTTTTATGTTGTGGCACTCCATTCGTGGAAGCCTGCTCCCAGAGGAGATTCAACTGGCCCCATGCTCAGTGTGTATGTGTGTATGTGTGTATATGTTTTAGGCAGGGCAGTTTAAATACCTTTTTATTCCAACCAGTTGTGGATGGTTGTGGGGTTTTTTTCTTGGCTCGGTTTAATTACTTTCTGATTTTATGGTTCGCGTCTTTAATTTTCATTTTGAATGTTGAGAACTGCCTTGGGGGGCCTTTTGAGGCTTGCGTGGTGGCCTGTAAAAGACTTTTGTAAAGAAAGAATGATGCATACACCCATCTAATTGTTCCTTATAACAATAGTTAACTCAATTACTATGCAGCACTGACAAGCTGGCTAGGGATAGTAACCTGACTCAAATATCATAGGGAGATGTACTTTACAGTGGTACCTCAGGTTAATAACTTAATTCGTTCTGGAGGTCCATTCTTAACCTGAAACTGTTACCTTAACCTGAGGTACCACTTTATAATAATAATAATAATAATTTATTATTTATACCCTGCCCATTTAGCTGGGTTTTCCTAGCCACTCTGGGCGGCTTCCAACTGAATATTAAAAACAATACAGCATCAGACATTAAAAACTTCCCTAAACAGGGCCACCTTCAGTTGTCTTTTAAAAGTAAAATAGTTGTTTATTGCCTTGACATCTGCAGGGAGGGTGTTCCACAGGGCACGCGCCACTACCAAGAAGGCCCTCTGCCTGGTTCCCTGTAGCCTCACCTCAGCGCTGGACCTCAGTGCTGGATGATGGGGGTGGAGACACTCCTTCAGGTATACAGGACCGAGGCCATTTAGGGCTTTAAAGGTCAGCACCAACACTTTGCATTGTGCTCGGAAACGTACTGGGAGCCAATAAAGATCTTTCAGGACCGGTGTTAATATGGTTTCAGCAGCCACTCCCAGTCACCAGTCTAGCTGCCGCATTCTGGATTAATTGCAGTTTCCGAGTCACCTTCAAAGGTAGCCCCATGTAGAGCGCATTGCAGTAGTCCAAGCGGGAGATAACTAGAGCATGCACCACTTTAGCTAATGGGGCCTCCCGCTGCTACCGCGCCACTGCTGAGAGATTTCTGTTCTCATCCTGAAGCAAAGTTCTTAACCCGAGGTACTATTTCTGGGTTAGCAAAGTCTGTAACCTGAAGCGCCTGTAACCCAAGGTACCACTGTATACTGAGTCAGGCCATTGCTCTGTCTAGCTCAATAATGACCACACTGATTGGCAGCAGCTCTCCAGGCTTTAGGACAGTACCTCTTTCAGACTTACCTGGCAGTGTTGGGTATTGAAGCTGGGACCATCTACATGCAAAGTAGCACAGGGGTCTGTAGGGTGCTGCAAGGGGTGGTAGAAATCGGCAGCTATGGAAATTTGGCGACTGCCCTAAAAAAAGCTTAGGTCTGCTCCAGGCGCCGTTGGAGGTTGATATGCCGCTGGGTATGAGTACACTGGATACAATATACCATATAATTTTGGACTGCCTTCTCTTCGATATTCTTCGGAGAGACCTACTTGTGGCTCCCTTGAAGTTTAAGAACCTGTAATCCAGTATCTGTTGAGGGATGATATACCCGAACGACTGAGAATGTTTCAGGATATTTAGCCAAGACTTTAAAACTCAAATTTAAAACCTAATGGTGGCTACTGAGTTTTTTATACGTTTTATGTGTTTAATATGACTAGATTACCAGTGCTTTATAGATAGGTGTGTTTTTTTTCTCCCTCTCTTTTATGATTCTGTTGTCTAAATTGTGCCAATAAAGGCTGAATGAATGAATGAAAAGGTGCTCTACCATTGAGCAAGCACCCCAAAAAACTTCAATCAAATCTTAGTCATACTGTAGGAACATAGGAAGCTGTACTTACTCAGATTGTTGGCCCTTCTAGGTCAGCATTGTCTACACTACACTGACTGGCAGCAGCTGTCCAAGGTTTCAGACTGGGTTCTCTGTAAGCTGAACACAAGAGCACTCTCCTCTCCTGTTGGAGCAACTGGTATTCAGAAGCATGGCTGCCTCTGACCATGGAGACAGTATCTCCATCATGGCTGGCACCGTCTCTGCAGGGTGGTGGGTGCCCAGGCACCCACAAAATTGTCAGTGCAGTGTTTAGTAGCCATACCAATAGCCTTGTTCTCCATGAATTTGTGCAATCCTCTCTTAAAGCTTTACAGTCATACCTCGGGTTAAATATGCTTCAGGTTGAGCATTTTCAGGTTACGCTTCGCGGCGACCTGGAAGTAGCGGAACGCATTACTTCTGGGTTTCACTGCTCACGCATGCGCAGATACTCAAAATGACGTCACGCGCATGCGCAGAAGCTCAAAATGATATAATGTGCGGAAGAGGCTAATCGCGGCACACGCAGACGTGGGTTGTGTTCACTTCAGGATGCAAACGGGGCTCCAGAACGGATCCCATTCACAACCAGAGGCCCCTGCTCCTGCCAACCTAGCAGTTCGAAAGCACATCAAAGTGCAAGTAGAGAAATAGGTACCGCTCCGGCGGGAAGGTGAACAGCATTTCCTTGTGCTGCTCTGGTTTGCCCGAAGCGGCTTAGTCATGCTGGCCACATGACCCGGAAGCTGTACACCGGCTCCCTCGGCCAATAAAGCGAGATGAGCACCGCAACCCCAGAGTCGGTCACGACTGGACCTAGCGGTCAGGGGTCCCTTTACCTTTACCTAAGATATACAAAGAACTGTCATGGAATGCTGGGTGGGAAGTCCAAACGAATTATTGTACAAGAATATAAAATGATATGAGTGTATAACTGAAAACCTATAAATAAAATTAAAAATTAAATTAAAACAAAAACTTTCCTGACTTTTTCTAAAAGTTGCGTAATTATTTATCTCCCCAACATCTGATGGGAGGGCATTCCACAGGGAGGGTGCCACTGCCAAGAAGGCCCTATGCCCATTTCTACCTCTTGTCTCTTCTGCTGTCCAAACAAGGCAGTGATGTTTCTTTCCAGCTGATCCTCCATCCTTTTCAAGGCATATAAACACCCTTAAGTGCTTAATTGCAACTTTCTCTGTCTGCCTAGAGGCAAGACAAGCTCAGATGCAAAACAGGATACTTGGTGTGCTGTCTGCCTTGAGCCTTTGATCCTGAGGGAACCTGGAGGGCTTCCAGTCTTGTGACCTGTCCCAGCTGCTGGGTGAGGGTGGAGAACTGGCAGGAGGAAGGTCTCCAACATCTTCATTAAGGTTAGGGGTCACATGTTACTGAAGCTGCCTCCAGCTGCTTTTCAGACCAGACCAGGTGCTGGAATGCTATTGGCCAAGGCATGTGGTTAAGGTGCTGGACCCGGAAACCATTTTCTAAAAGGCTTCTGCAGAATTTGGAGTGAGTGGAAGGAAACCTGACGGTACCCTTATTGGACTAGGAAATGCCAAAGCTCAGATCCACGCCATACTTTTAAGGCACATGGCTCCCCGCCAAGAATCCTGGGAATTATAGTTTGGGAAGGGTGCTGGGAATCGCTACTCTGTGGTTTAAATGTATGGTGTGGGCATTACCAGAGCCTTCTTGGTGGTAGCCCCGTCCTAGTTCCAGAACTCCTCCTAGCACCTTTGCTGATTACAGGCATTCTCCCTCTCCCCCCCCCCCCAATTTATGCACATTCTACTTGCGTGCAACCAAATATTTGCGTGGTGCCAGGAAATAAATAAACAAACAAACAGAATCATACTCAGAAATGTGAGAGAGCTGAAGCTTCCTTGTAGCTCACGAGAAGACCCTCCCAGGAGCCCTAAGAGGATATCAGTAAGGGTGGAGGAAGCTCCAAAGAGACCAAAGGCACAGGACTTGGTTTATGCTGCTCAGCCTCACCGCCTAACAGCTGTTGTGTGGGGTAGCGAAGCAGCCACTTTCCCACATGTCCTACAGCTTCCTGCTGGCCCCAGAGCTGCAACAGCAGATCGTCTGGACTGCACAAAGAACGAGCAGGAGAGATTGCTGGAGAGCCGGGGGAAATAGACATCCAGAGGCTTTTTAGAGGGTGCTCCCCACTTTATGCAATTTCACTTATGCATGCGGGGGCCTGGAATGTAACCCACCCATAAGTGGGGGGAATCCCTATATATACATTTTAAGTTTTTCCCCCTCCCAAAAAGAATAAAAAATCCTGGGAAATGTAGTTTCTCCTCACAGTTACAGTTCCTGGCACCCTTAACAGACTGCAGTTCCAAGGATTCTGTGTGTGTCTGTGCGCACTCATGTTAAATGTCCTTTAAATGTATGGCGTGTACACAGCCCAAGGCACAAGATTAAGACTTCTTAAAATTATTATTTGCTCAAGCTTCTTTTAACTTGGATGGTTTGCGAGGGCATTTTACTTTCTCTTTTATGTTCTGTCTTTTAATTTACATGCAGGTTTATTTGATGCTTTTTAAAAGAACTTGCTGCTGCTGTTTGACCTTATTTGGCTGTAATAAACAGGCTGGTTCTTTACAATGGTGTGTGCACTGCTTTGAAACAGGGGATTAGATTGAGGAGGGCCAGAGGGGCCATAGCCCTGGGCACATGGTTATGAGGGGGCACAGGACAGGCGCCCCTGCACTGGAGATCTCTGGGCACCGGAGGTCTCTGGCCTTACCTTGCCGCTAGACCCCCGGACCCCTCACCAGCGTCAGCTGGCCAGGCTTCCCCTTATGCGGGTGGGCAGGCAGGCTGCACAGCATGGCCCCATGAACCCTCTGTGCCCTGCGCCTGCCTGGTGTCCCAGGTCCTAGTCCAGCACTCTACCCACTACACCACACTGCCCCATGCTTGTTGCTCATTGTGTGGGTAAATGTTTTTCTACATATGTGGTCTGTAGTTTTGCTTTCAAGTCATGCATGAGATCGCGACAGAAATGCTGGCACATTTTTCTCCAGAACGAGGGTTGGGGGTTGGAGAACTAATTGTTGCCAAATCAAATAATAATCCCCCATCCCTTGGAGGCCAAATTTGACAGGGTGGCCATCCAAATTCATGGCCGTCATTGCATCTTCTGGGAGAGGATGCCATTGTTTTAATATGTGCTGTGCGAATAAATGCTTCCTCTCATATGTGAAAGCGGGAAAGTGTTTCTTGATCTGACTGGCTGAGGTTTCAAAATGGGAAATGAGGAGTCGGAATCCCCTGTCCTTGTGCAAAGCAGAGCATCTCTCCACTGTTTGTGGCTGGCTAGCTGCCTCCATCAAACCTGCTTTCTAGTCCTGAGCTGTAAGGGACAGCTGCTAATGACCGCCGTCCTGTCGCTAGAGCGCAACAGATCCCTCTTTAATTCTGAAGTGCATAAGCAGCCAGGGGTGTGTGCCTTTCAAAAACTGGTGTCCTTGCTGTGTCTGCTGTGGCCTCCTGTTTATTGCAGGATACCCGAGATAAATAAACATTTGGGCTTTAATAACCACCCCTGGGTGTTGCTCGCCTGTGGTTAAGGCTGACCTTGGCAAGGGAGGGAGGATGTTGGCGGTGCCCTGCTTATTACTGGGTAGTTTGTGTGTGTGTCCATGTGCCTGTCATAACCTTGACTCATTCTCACCATAGCATTGGAGCCTGGTCCATTAGGGCACATGGGGCAATGCCTCATCAACCTCTCTCTGCCCCCTAGCTGCCTGCCTTCCTAGTTGCAGCCAATCAGGGAGCTGCTCGTTCTATGCCGTTGCCTCTGGCTCCGCCCACAGTTGATTACTCTGCCTTCTGTTCCACCACGGTCACCAGCCAGCTGCCACTGCATTGAAGTGCTGTGGTTGCTCACGTTGTGGTATGCTTCTCCTTGCAAACGCATGCAAACCATCCTAGCCACAGTGGCCTTATAACATGCAGACTATCTGTGTTTATCGGCAGAGAGGGAAGTTTGCTTCCTTTCCTCGGGGATCAAATTCAAATAATTTAATGATGAAGTGCAGCTGGACCCTTTGCATGTTTAATCAAGAGTTGAAATCCAACTGTATTCAGTAAGGTTTATTCCTAGGAAAGTATGTGTAGGATTGCAGCCATATCTGTTCACCCTTGGCCTTGCAAAAAAAATTTTTTTTTTGAAGTGTCTTTTAGTATTATGCTCAAATTCTCTGACAGATGGCTGTGTGTGTGTGTGTGTGTGTGTGTGTGTGTAAAAGAAACAGATGAGTGGGTTTGTTCCTGTTTATGCTGCTTCGTCAACAAAGCCAGCACAGGAAGTGACTGCTCCTGACTCATGAGGAGGTTGGGATGTGAGATTCTTCAGGATTGCTAAAGACTGCCTCAATGAAAAAGAGAATTACTATTAATTTCTGATGTTAAAAGAAAGCAAAACTACAGGATCTTCTGAGGAAATGAATGGAAATGGCTTTCTTAAGGCCAATGACACCTCTTCCCATATGGCAACCTGTGAAACTTACTACACCTGGATATTTTGATAGTTTCCTAGCATAATGATTACTCGGCCTGTTTCAAGTGTTGGAAGCACCTTTTGTGCATCTTCGCAACATCCCTCTGAGGTAGGCCTTTCCTGCTTTCCAACCAAATGTGTGCAGAATGCCATTTGCAGGATATGATGCAACAACTCTCCCCAGTGGTGCTCTCCAGTAAACTGGCATTTGGGAGGTCTACTTCTTCTGAACGTGGGGGTTCTGTTTTATCATTTAGCTTAATAGCCCCTGACAGACCTGCCCTCCTGCCATCCACTCTCTCAAAGTCATCTAAAGCAGCAGCAAAAATCTTGGGAAAGTGATTTCTATAAGGGAATTAAACATAGCATGAAGGAGTGCTTTGCCATCTCTGTCCGAATTTTGTTGGGCAGTTGTGTTTTCTAGCATTATGGGTAGGTGTTCTTCTATATGCTACCTGTCCTGATTTCAGTATTTTAAAGTTTTGCCGGGGGGGGGGGGGTTAAAGGGAAAAATCTTTCTTCTGCTGCATCTAGCATGGAAATGTGCTCTGGCAAAGGAGGAATGGATAGATCACTTCTCCTCCACCAAGGTATTCTCTCTCCTACAAGGAGTTCCTGATACTATAGTTAGGCAGGGAAACCAAAATGCTTGTTTACAAAGCTATTGTACTACCAGCCTTACTGTATGCTTGTGAAACATGGACCACTTACAAACGCCATCTCCAACTTCTCAAAAGATTCCATCAACGGTGTCTCCGAAAAATCTTACACATCACTTGGGAAGACAGGCGAACTAATGTCAGTGTATTGGATGAGGCAAAGATCACCAGTGTTGAAGCAATGATTCTTCAACATCAACTTCGTTGGACTGGTCATGTTGTGCGGATGCCTGATTATCGTCTTCCAAAGCAACTACTCTGTTCCGAACTTTAAAATGGAAAGCTTAATGCTGATTGTCAACAAAAGAGGTTTAAAGACTGTCTCAAGGCAAATCTAAAAAAAAGTAGAATAAACACCAACAACTGGGAAACACTGGCCTGCCAGCGCTCCAATTGGAGAACAGCCTTTACCAAAGGTGTCATGGACTTTGAAGACACTCGAACTCAGGACGCAGGGGAGAAACTTGCTAAGAGGAAGGCACGCTTGGCAAATCCACACCGTGACCAGCTCCCACCTGGGAACCAGTGTCCCCACTGTGGAAGGACATGCGAGTCCAGAATTAGCCTCCACTTACAGACTCATTGTTAAAACCGTGTTTATGGAAGACAATCTTTCTCGGCTATGAGTTATCGGCAAGGAAGAAGAAGAAGAGGAGGAGGAGGAGGAGGAGTTAGGCAACTAGGAGGGTTGTTAAAGACTGAATTTGTTACAGTACTGTTGTCAGCTGGCATGCAAGTCGGGGGGGGGGGGTGAGTGTTTTGCAGAAATGTGTCCTGAAGTCTCATTGCTGCACCTTCTTTCCAGGTTCACTGTATTTTGCTTTTCTCTCTCTCCCTCCCCCCCCCCCCACTCCCGCCTCTCTAGGTTCCACTAGAGCCACGTACCATCTTCTCGGGGAATCTGTTCCAGTACATGGAAGAAAACAAGAAGTGGAGGAACCGTTTCTGTGTCGTGCCCCATAATTATGGGCTGGTGCTGTATGAGAACAAACTGGTGAGGCCCCTCACTTGGGTTAACAAAGCATGCATTGTGCTTGCTGGTGGGTGGTATTTGGGCAGAGGCGCTTGTCCTGCTGGCAGCTTTATAGGTAGGGTCTTGAGCACCTTCTTGAGATCTCTTGTGTTTTGAGGTGATCTCTGGGGTTGGCTGCTCAAGGAGGCCCTCCTACACAGGAGTAGCAGCTCTCTGAGCTGCAAAGCAAACTTCTCCAGGAGTACAATTTGCGCACACTCTCACTTGACCTGGCTGACTGCAGTTTAGTGAAGGCACATAGCTCAGTTGTAGAGCACCTGATTTGCACACAGATGGTCCCTGAGCCATTGGTATTCAATGTATACAGTACTGAGCTGGTCTTGTGTCAGTATAAGCCAGCTAACACCAGACCCCAGACATTATATTGGAGAAGAGCTGTGATTCAGCAGTAGAGCATCTGCCTTGCATGCAAGAAGTTCCAGGTTCAACCTACCTGGCATCTCCAGGTAGGGCTGGGAGAGACTCCCTATCTGAAATCTTAGGGGGCTGCTGCCAGTTAGTGTTGGCAATACTGTGCCATATTGAGTTCAGTCATTTTCACTTTATTTGGTCTGCAAACCATAAACATCAAATCCAGTATAGGGTTATCAAGGCAGCATCAGGGGGTGTGGAGCAATATCCATGCATGCAGACTGCCTTTTGAGTATAGCCCACAACATTACAGACCAGTTCTGACTGAGCTCATCTAGTTTTGATGGCAATTTTGGGGACTTTTCTTCCTGTTTGGAGTCTTCCATTAAAACTGAATTTTAGTCATATTCCGTTCCCTATATGTGTTGGGAAAGTACTGGCAGGTAAGTGAGGGGTCTTATACAGTCTGGGGTGGATCTTTGACTGATCTGCTAAGTTCTGTTAATTGCAGAAAGACAATTAACTTTATTGAAGGATTTGCAGGGCCTAGATATTGCTGGAGCAAAGGTCCAGAACCTTGAGTGGCCCAGCAGATCTGATTTGCCTTTGGGACATTCCTTGGTATGCGTCTGTTCTCTTCCTTGCGCAGGCCTATGAGAGAGGTCTCCAGCCCCGGATTCTCATCAACAGTGCTGGCTACAAGATCCTCACCTCCTTGGAGCAATACCTGGACCTGGTCAATAGCAATTTGCCAGGTGAGTCCTACTGCCCATCCTTCACCTTCTTGGTGCCAGATGGCTCCATTGTCTTAGGGCTCAAAGGAGCATAGCAGGGGTGATGAGCATGCCCATCTAGATCAGTACTGTCTGCACTGACTGGCAGTGGCTCTCTGGGTTTTTGACAAAGAACTTTCCCAGCGCTGCTTGGAGATGCTGGGGGTTGAACCTGGAGCCAACTGCACAGAAGGTGAATGTTATGCCATTGAGGTGTGGCCCAGGCAGTGACAGTGGCCCTCCAGGCCAATATTTCTAACCCTTGGAACACCCTCCCCCCCCCCCCCGCAAGCCACACCTTTCACTGATCTTGTGCACTTATTAAGAGTTTTTGCCTGGCTGGAATATGTTCTTGAACTCTGATGATGCCTCTTGTTTGCCTGGGTGGAGGATGGAGGGGAGTGTTTGTTGACGTTGCCCTACTGCTCAGAGCTAAAATCTACATTCTTCGCTCCACCCACTTTTGCCTCTGGTTCTGCCTACTACCGGCCCCCAGGAGGTTGCCCAGAAGGGAATGTGGCCCTCGGGCTGAATAAAGTTCCCCACTCCTGGTATATGGGTTCCCCGTCCTAAACTGGGCCTCAGTTCTGGATGAGAATGTCGATCCTTCAAGCTGCAGGCAAATTCCAAAGCTCTAATGACTGGCCAGCTTCTTGTTTTAATTACGATCACTAAGGCCCTTTTGATTATTGGGAGCAAGTTGCTTACTGCTCCCAATAATCATCCATGCTTTCATCTGCCTCTGTTTTGAAATGAGACTGTGAAGTGGCACAGTCTGGCCTATTTGATCTAGAATATGATGTGGCTACTTAATACACCTCATTTGGATATAGGAAGTATCCGGGGAGCCTCAGCTAATCTGTTAATGGAGAACAAAGCTATTAGTGGCTATTAGCCACAGCGGATATGGTTTCCCTCTGCTGCTGGAGGCAGGGGGCCTCTGCATACCAGTCCTGGGAGTCACAAGCAGGAAGAGCTGCTGTTCCATTCAGGTTTCCCACGGGCCTCTGGTTGGCCACTGTGAGAACAGGATGCTGGACTAGATGGACCACTGACCTGATGCAGCAAGGCTCTTCTTAAATTCTTATTTTAATATGTAGACCAGAGATGCCCAGCATGCAGCATCTTGATCATGACTGAAATGTCATTAACGTTACATTGGACACGATAACTGTATTGTATTGCTGGGCATGTTTAGCCTGGAGAAGAGGAGGTTAAGGGGTGATATGATAGCCATGTTCAAATATATAAAAGGATGTCACATAGAGGAGGGAGAAAGGTTGTTTTCTGCTGCTCCAGAGAAGCGGACACAGAGCAATGGATCCAAACTACAAGAAAGAAGATTCCACCTAAACATTAGGAAGAACTTCCTGACAGTAAGAGCTGTTTGACAGTGGAATTTGCTGCCAAGGAGTGTGGTGGAGTCTCCGTCTTTGGAGGTCTTTAAGCAGAGGCTTGACAACCATATGTCAGGAGTGCTCTGATGGTGTTTCCTGCTTGGCAGGGGGTTGGACTCGATGGCCCTTGTGGTCTATTCCAACTCTATGATTCTATGATTCATAATGTCTCCAGCCTGCCGTCTGCCCTCTCCTTGTTTTGAGGTGGGTGGGGAGGTGAGGTGTGCTAGTGCCTCAGCTCACAAGGGAAAGCAAACCTGCTGCCTGGCCCTTGTGTGAATTGCCAGGCTTTGACACAAGCTGTGTACGGCTGGCTTGCAAAACCACCGCAGTCAGGGAGTGTGGCTGGTGGGTGGGGTGCAAGGAGAAGTGTCCGTTTCCAAGCAGGACCTTCAAGAAGCCTGAAAAGACATTTGTTTGGAGAAAGGCCGGCTGCCCAGGGCCTGGCAGGTTCCCGCTTGGGATGATGAGGTCACCTCTTCAGGGAACAGCTGAGGCTATTCAGTTGGACCAACGGCCAAAGAGGTGAAAGTGTGCAGAGGGAAATCAAGGATTGTTGCAAACATCACAGGAGATTTATGATGGTTGCAGGGTTTTGTTGATCTGTGGATTTTTATTTAGACCTGCGTAAAACGTTGGGCATCCCGTTTTCTTCCCGAGAGCTGCATGTGCTTCTGGGCAACCTTCTGCGGGGCACATGCCCCTAGTGCCGTGGGTCAGAATCAGAAGTGAGAGGAGCAACAATGCACAGTAAATGTTGCATTTGTACAGTTAGGCTAATTTCTGCAAACACTCAGGACACTCCTCTCTGCCCTCCATCCAGGCAAGCAAGAGGCATCATCAGGGTTCAAGGACACATTCCAGCCAGGCAAAAAACACTCCAGGAGGATGAGAAGCAGGGCTGGTGAGGGGTGTGGCTTGAGGAGAGGGGCGTGGCCTGGGGACAGGCCTGGAGGGCTTGCTCAGTGCTACTATGTACACTGACTGGCTGCAGCTCTCCAGAATTCAGACAGGGATTTTCTCCTAGCCCTACTGGAAGCCACAGAAGATTCAGCCTGGGAGCTTCTGTGTACAAGGCAGGTGCTCTGCCACTGAGCTTATATTATTATTAAAAATTTATTCATTTCAACTCATTATTCACTCTTTGCGCAGATGTATCAAAGTGATTTAAAGGTAAAGGGACCCCTGACAGTTAAGTCCAGTCGCGAACGACTCTGGGGTTGCGACGCTCATCTCGCTTTACTGGCCGAGGAAGCGACATTTGTCCGCAGACAGTTTTTCCAGGTCATGTGGCCAGCATGACTAAGCTGCTTCTGGCGAACCAGAGCAGCGCACGGAAACGCCGTTTACCTTCCCACCGGAGCAGTACCTATTTATCTACTTGCACTTTTTGGTGTGCTTTTGAACTGCTAGGTTGGCAGGAGCTGGGACTGAGCAACGGGAGCTCACCCCATCGCGGGGATTCGAACCAACGACCTTCCGATCGGCAAGTGCTAGGCTCAGTGGTTTAGACCACAGCGCCACCCACGTCCCTATCAAAGTGGTTTAAACCCACTTAAAAAACATAAATATGCCATAACATTCATAGTCATATGAAAGCACATACTATTCATTTAAAAACAAATCTTTCTCCAGTAGAAAACTGTGGAAAGCTTTGGCAGCAAAAACATCATCAAAGTCTGTCAGATGCCTGGGGATGGGAAGGTGAGCTTTTTACCTGGCGAGGCAGACCTCACTCAAGAGAGCCACAGGGAAAGGCTGCCTTCTCTCTTGTCACCACCCTCTGAGCCTCATTCAGAGAAGGGGCCCAGGGTAGGGCCTCAGGTGACGACATAAAGGTATGGGTATGTTCCCCTTTTGAGAGGAATTCTAGAATATACTGGGATCCTGATCTATAAAGTTTTATAGGTCAAAACCAGCACTTTGTGCCTTCTCAATATATGTAAGCCTCTAACTTAAAAATAAATAAATCTAACTTAAAAAATAAACATCTATTTCTGCATTTTGGAAAGCCAATAAAAACGCTATTTATGCATTTTTATTTTTATTTTAAAAGACAACCAAGCACTATGAATTGGACTGTGTAGCTGTTAACCTAGATTGTGCTATATGTTCTGTTTGCCTTGAACCTGTCAGCAGCTGGGCTGCTGCACTAATTTGATGCTTCTGCACTGTTTTCAGAGGCAGCCCTGTGTAAAGAGCATGGCAGTAGTCCAGTCCTGAGGTTTCTAGAACATAAATCATAGCAGCCAAGTTATTTATATCCAAATAGGGTTGTAGCCGGGCCACTAGTCTGATTTGACAGAAGGCACTCTGTGTCAGCGTGGCCATCTGTGCCTCAAGTGGCAGCAGTGGGTCCTGGAGCACCCACAAGACGAGAAACCTGCTCCCCAAGTCGTCCCTATTAAGCTCCAGCTCCAGTCCATCCTTGTGGCCATGCACTGATCCAGCACATTAGCTGTGGTCCTTCCCCTAATCCCTGCCTCCCAGATGTTCCCATTTCCTTTGCCTGGCCTCCAGGGAGCTTGCCATCTGCAATCAAATCCAGAAGTGGCAGATGGGCTGCACGTTTGCCTGCCCTCAGCAGCATGTGGCAGACAAATCAAGACAAATCTGCGCCTTGCAGTGGAAACATTTATCTAGTTATTTAGTCTGCTGCCTCTCGCTAAGACTCTTGTTCAAGCTACTGAATCCAAGCATGGCTTCTGACCTACTCCTTGAATGGGCTGTTGTTGTTGTTGTTTAGTCATTTAGTCGTGTCCGACTCTTCGTGACCCCATGGACCAGAGCACGCCAGGCACTTGTGTCTTCCACTGCCTCCTGCAGTTTGGTCAGACTCATGTTTGTCATCCCCTTCTCCTTGTGCCCTCCATCTTTCCCAACATCAGGGTCTTTTCCAGGGAGTCTTCTCTTCTCATGAGGTGGCCAAAGTATTGGAGCCTCAGCTTCACGATCTGTCCTTCCAGTGAGCACTCAGGGCTGATTTCCTTCAGAATGGATAGGTTTGATCTTCTTGCAGTCCATGAGACTCTCAAGAGTCTCCTCCAGCACCACAGTTCAAAAGCATCAATTCTTCGGCGATCAGCCTTCTTTATGGTCCAGCTCTCCCTTCCATACATCACTACTGGTCCTTGAATGGGTAGGGCGGATTAAAATATGCCAATTCTTTTAAATGTATTTTCTTTTGTTGTTTCTTTGCACCGCGCTTCAGTGGCAATAATTACTACTGCACTTTTGCATAGTGCAGGGGCAAGGAAGCTTTTTCCACCCGAGTGCCGCATTCCCTTTTGGACAAGCTTCTGAGGGCCACATGCCAGTGGTGGGTGTAGCAACAAACTTAATTTTTCCTTTGTGGTTTCTACACACTCCCCTCTCTACCCTCCACACAAACAAAGAAGAGGCGTCAAAATTGAAGAGCACATTCCAGCTAGGCGAAAATAATTGGAGTGTGAAACAGGGCCTGTGTGGGTGTGGCCTGTGGAGAGGGGTGTGGCTTGGGGAGGGTTCCAAGAGTCAGCTAAAAAGGCATGGAGAGCCACATTTGGCCCCCAGGTTTGAAATTTCCCAGCAGTGGTATAGCACTTTCAAGGGTCCAAAAGTGATTGGTGTTGCAGTTCTGACAGTGACCTTGTAAGGAGGAGGATGGCGAAGCTTGTGGCCCTCCCAGATGTTGCTGGAGTACAACTCCCATCATCACTGGCCATTCTGGCTGGGACCAATGGCAGTCACCGGGTCCAACAACATCTGGAGGGCACCAGTTTGGGGAAGAGCAAAGTGTGTGTTGCCAGCACTGGGGGGGGGGGGGCAATTCTCTGTGTGATCTGGCTGAATCTCCAATCTAAGCAGTGCTGCCCCACAGAGGCAACACATGGACATGTGATGGGTAAGCTCTCCTAAAAGTTAAGGTAGTTCTTGCTAGTTGCTACCTCTCTGCATGAGGAGGGAATTTGCACAGTCTGTGTATCAGGCAGGACTGGAGAGAACAATGGGCTTTCCCAGCCGCTGGTGACTCCACTTCCCTGTGTGAGTTTCTGCTGTGCCCTGGCTTCCTGGCGGGGAGTTGCAATGTTCAAAAGTGCAATGGGCAGTCTTCTTTGAGGCCAGATATTCCTTGTGTTTAGGCAGTGACTGAATTACCCATTTGGGAAGGAGGCAAGATTCAGCATGGGGAATGATGCAGAGTAGCGACAGAGATCTTCCTATCAAATCCAACATCCTGTTCTCTCAACCGACTAGCCAGATGTGTAAATCCCACATCACATAAGCGCAAATGCCCTCGTCTGCTGGCCTCTCTGACTGTGTGTGTTTTTCCAGTCAGGAATAAATCACATGATGTGTGCCAAGCTTTGAAAGTGGTTTCTTCCTAGCTCTGCCACTGTCACATCTGTCTCTTCATGTTTTTCTGTCCCCCAGGTTCTGCACCCAAATCAGGCAACACCTCTGTCTTCAAATGCCCCACAGAGTTCCCTCTCATCCTATGGCACCCTTACGCCCGGCACTACTACTTCTGCGTGATGACTGGGAAGGAGCATGAGAAGTGGCGAGCCGTTTTCCAGGACTGTGTGCGCCACTGCAACAATGGTAAGTCAGTCAGAAACTGCCTGTTTAGCCTCTTGGCGGACAGCAGAGGCTGCATTCACACAACAGCCTATTCCATTTCCCCCATGGTTTCACTTGACATTGTATGTTTGAGCCTGCATATGGTGTAAATGCCGCTTCCAGAACTAATGAAATATGGGCATAGAAAAGATTCCAGCAAGCGTTTAAAGGTTAAAACAGAAGGTGCTTGCTGAATCTCTTTATGCAGGTTCCCTGAGGATTATTTATTTGTTTAACAACGTTTATAAGACATTTGACTATATTAAAATCTCTAAGCAGTTTACAAGAAATATAAATACAGATTTAATAATAAATAATAAAAACAAAACAAAACACCATTGACAATAATTAAAATTAACAGTAAAAGATATTCAAACGCATTAACATTTCTGTGTCTGGATTGGCTTCCCTGAAGAAGAAGAAATGTTTTAAGTGGTCTCCAACAGAGTACAGTGAAGGTGTCTGCCTAATGTCAATAGGCAGGGAGTTCCGAAGTGTAAGGGTCCACAAGTATTAATGTGGCACCTGTAATAGTTTCATGGACTGAAGCAGTCAAGTGGGCTCATATGGGGCAAGTAAACTTGTCCCAAGCCAATAAGTGCTTTAAATACCAATAGGAACACCTTGAACGTGGCCTGGTAACAGATTGGCACCCAGTGCAGATATCCTTTTCCATCACTCTGAACATAGTAGGACTTCGTCAACTGCAGCATGACTGACTAATTAATGGGCATGTATCTTCTACTTTTGGGACGCGGGTGGCACTGTGGGTTAAACTACAGAGCCTAGGACTTGCCGATCAGAAGGTTGGCGGTTTGAAACCCCGCGACGGGGTGAGCCGTTTCAGGCAGGAGCAAATTCCATAGCGGAACTATGTGCTATGTGAATTTATATATTCACAACATGTTTATATTTTAAATAAAACTGCCTTATTTCTTCCTCCCCTCTCTCACATAAGTGTCACTGCCCAGTTTTTTTTCCCTTTCCCCCCAAATACAATTCAAAATTCATATAAATAGGGGTAGTAGTAGTAGTAGTAGTAGTAATAATAATAATAATACAAAAACAACTTTCAAAGAAAAACAGTGTGGGAAAATATCCAAATGCCTGCAGGTAACAGCTGCAGAGGTTAAAACAGTGGTTTTCTAACAGAGTTTCCCAGGAAACAAAACGTTTGGGTGCATTGTAGAATGGCAAGCACCTTGAGTTTCGTGAGATCTGGTGCTTCTGGGGTTTGAACCTGGGACCTTCTTCATACTAAGCAGATGCTCTACCATTGAGCTATGGCCTTTGCTGCAAGCTTCTTGAAGGACTGGCATGGCTACAAAGAGGCCATGTAAATTTCAGTCTCTGCTTCTCATCAGCTTTGAGTCACCCTCTGCCAACCGTGACAAAGTTTGTCTGATGAACTTAAACTTTTTGATGGGAACTGTTTTGGATGTTGTGAGTATAGGATTCTGACCAGGCACAGGGAGTGAGAAACTGGTGGAGCAACATGATGTGTCTTTTCCATAGCTGGGTCTCAAGTTGCAGTTTGTTGAGCTCCACAGCTTGAGCCGAAGAGATGCTTTGGAAGAGAGCAGAGCGGTGCCCAGACTTACCAACTGGGAACACCTCTCTTATAATCTGGCCTCAGAATTATTTGTTTACCTGGGGTGATGAATTTGTTAATAGCAGCAGTGTTGCAGTTTTGTTTATTTATTTTATTTAACGACATATATACAGTCATGGGAAAAAGAAAGTGCACCCTCTTTGAATTCTGTGGTTTTACATATCAGGACATAATAGCAGTCATCTGTTCCCTAGCAGGTCTTAAAATCAGGAAAACACAACCTCTGATGAACAACAACACATGACATATTACACCGTGTCATGATTTATTAAACAGAATTAAAGCCAAGATGGAGAAAACATGTGCGAAAAACTAAGTACACCCTTACTGCTTCCATATGAATTAAGAGGCTAAGTAGCAGACAAGGACTGCTAATAAAATGCCCTTGCTTAATTGATCATCAGCAGGTGTGCCCACTTCTATAAAAGCAAAGATGATACAATGCTCTTAGAGAAGCAACTGCTGCTGCCAATGAAATTGGGAAGAGTTCTAAGGCATCTTCAATCAGTTTTAAGTCCATCATTCTACAATGTGAAAGATTATTCAAAATTGGAAAATGTTAAAGACAGTTGCCAATCTTTACAGGAGTGGACGTCACAGCAAATTCACCTCAAGGTCAGACCCTGCAATGCTCAGAGAAATTGCAAAAAACCCAAGAGTTACATCTCTGGCTCTATGGGTCTCAGTTAGCATGTTAAATGTTTAAGTTCATGACAGTGCAATTAGAAAAAGACAGAACAAGTATGGTTTGTTTGGAAGGGTTTCCAGGAGAAAGCCTCGTCTCTCTAAAAATAATATGGCAGCATGGCTTTGGTTTGCAAAGTTGCATCTGAAGAAACCACAAGACTTCTGGAACAACGTCCTTTGGATAGAAGAGACCAAAGTGGAGATGTTTGGCTATATTGCACAGCGCCATGTTTAGCAAAAACCAAACACAGCATATCAGCACAAGCACCTCATACCAACTGTCAAGCACGCTGGAGGGGTAATTATTTGGGCTTGTTTTGCAGCCACAGGACCTGGGAACCTTGCAGTCATTGAGTCTACCATGAACTCCTCAGTATACCAAAGTATCCTGCAGTCAAATGTGTGGCCATCTGCCCAACAGCTGAAGCCTGGCTAAAATCGGGTCATGCAACAGGATAAGGATCCCAAGCACACCAGCAAATCTACAACAGAAGTTTATACATTTTGTTGTTGTTGTTTAGTTGTGTCCGACTCTTTGTGACCCCATGGACCAGAGCACGCCAGGCACTCCTGTCTTCCACTGCCTCCCACAGTTTGGTCAAACTCATGCTGGTAGCTTCGAGAACACTATCCAACCATCTCGTCCTCTGTCGTCCCCTTCTCCTTGTGCCCTCCATCTTTCCCAACATCAGGGTCTTTTCCAGGGAGTCTTCTCTTCTCATGAGGTGGCCAAAGTATTGGAGCCTCAGCTTCACGATCTGTCCTTCCAGTGAGCACTCAGGGTTGATTTCCTTAAGAATGGATAGGTTTGTTCTTCTTGCAGTCCATGGAACTCTCAAGAGTCTCCTTCAGCACCATAATTCAAAAGCATCAATTCTTCGGCGATCAGCCTTCTTTATGGTCCAGCTCTCACTTCCATACATCAACTACTGGGAAAACCATGGCTTTAACTATACGGACCTTTGTTGGCAAGGTGACGTCTCTGCTTTTTAAGATGCTGTCTAGGTTTGCCATCGCCTTTCTCCCAAGGAGCAGGCGTCTTTTAATTTCGTAGCTGCTGTCACCATCTGCAGTGATCATGGAGCCCAAGAAAGTAAAATCTCTCACTGCCTCCATTTCTTCCCCTTCTATTTGCCAGGAGGTGATGGGACCAGTGGCCACGATCTTCATTTTTTTGATGTTGAGCTTCAGACCATATTTTGCGCTCTCCTCTTTCACCCTCATTAAAAGGTTCTTTAATTCCTCCTCACTTTCTGCCATCAAGGTTGTGTCATCTGCATATCTGAGGTTGTTGATATTTCTTCCAGCAATTTTAGAGAGAGCTTTCTCTTTTGATTGAATCAACTCTTTTTCTAATCTACAGTAGATGGTTCTGTAGTGAGAAAAAAGGAGAAAAGAACAGAATCAAAGTGTTGCAATGGCCCAGTCAAAATTGAGACATCAACCCAATTGAAATGCTGCGTGGGACCTTAAGAGAGCTGTGCATAAATAAATGCCAGAAAACCTCAATGAACCGAAGCAACGTTGTAAAGAAGAATGGGCCAAAATTCCTCCACAACAATGTGAGAGATTGATAAAGTCCTACAGAAAACAATTACTTCATGGTATTGCTGCTAAAGGTGGTTCTACAAGCTATTGAATCATAAGGTGTACTTAATTTTTCACACATGGCTTTTCCATTTCGGCTTTACAGTGGTACCTCGGATTAAGAACTTAATTCGTTCTGGAGGTCTGTTCTTAACCTGAAAGTGTTCTTAACCTGAAACACCACTTTAGCTAATGGGGCCTCCCACTGCCGCCGCGCAATTTCTGTTCTCAACCTGAAGCAAAGTTCTTAACCCGAGGTACTATTTCTCGGTTAGCGGAATCTGTAACCTGAAGCGTATGTAATCTGAAGCATATGTAACCCAAGGTACCACTGTATTTCTGTTAAATAAATAATGACACAGTGTAATATGTCATGTGTTGTTCATCTGAGGTTGTATTTACCTGATTTTTAAGACCTGCTAAGGAATAGATGATTGTTATTATGTCTTCATATGTAAAACCACAGTATTCAAAGAGGGTGCGCTTTCTTTTTCCCGTGACTGTATGTTGTTGGATTGTAAGAAAACCTCTTAGTGGTTTACAAAAAATATAAAAACAAAACATCCTCAATTTTTTTAAAAAAAGACTAGTAAAAGTAAGATATTTTAAAAAGATGCAAGAGATCACTAAAATCAACAGTAGCTGAAAAGAGATGAAATACAAGCAACTTCTGCATGTCTGGATAGCCTTGCCTAAACAAATATATTTTTAGCAAGCACCAAAAAGAATATAGCAAAGGCTTAATATCAATAGGCAGGGAGTGTAGGTGCTGTAAGATTGATTTATTTGGAGTGTGCAATAAGTATTATGCAGCACCTATGACAGTGTTAGTTCTGCAGATTGAAGCAGCCAAGCGGTAAGGCGATTCTGCAAGTAAACCAATCCCAAGGCGTTAAAGGCATTAGTAATAGTAGCACCTTGAACTTAGTCCAACAGCAGATAGGCAACCACTGCGGCTCTCTGAGCAGATGTGTTATGTGCAGACGGGGCCTCACTCCTGTCAGCATTTGTGTTGCAGCATTCTGTACCAACTGCACCCTCCAGGTCAAGCTCAAGGGAAGCCCCACATAAAGTGCATTGCAACAATCCAACCTTGAAGTCACCATTGCCGGAACTACTATGGCCAAGGTTGTTGCTGCTTTTTGTTAGTAGGGCTGGCAGTGTGTGCTCCTGATGGACACCGAATGAAGCAGGCATGATTCTAGAGCAGATGTTGTTAGGTTCCAGCTCCCATCAGCCCCGGCCAAAATGGCCTGTGCCCAGGGATTATGGGAGTTGCAGTCAAAAACCTCTGAAGTGCAGGTTAGCACTTGTTGTTGTTGTTTAGTCATTTAGTCGTGACTCTTCGTGACCCCATGGACCAGAGCACGCCAGGCACTCCTGTCTTCCACTGCCTCCCGCAGTTTGGTCAAACTCATGCTGGTATCTTCGAGAGCACTGTCCAACGATCTCATGCTCTGTCATCCCCTTCTCCTTGTGCCCTCCATCTTTCCCAACATCAGGGTCTTTTCCAGGGAGTCTTCTCTTCTCATGAGGTGCCAAAGTATTGGAGCCTCAGCTTCACGATCTGTCCTTCCAGTGAGCACTCAGGGCTGATTTCCTTAAAAATGGTTAGCAGGTTAGCACAGGCTGGTGTAAAGACAAGCCAGTGCAGAGATTTCACTGGTTGGGCATTTAAATCACTGAATGGAATAACAGCCTACCCACAGGGCTGGCCCAATACATTTTGGCACCTGAGGTAGATCTCTAAATAGTGTCCCACTCCCTGGCAGGGGAAAAGGGGGGATGGAAGATCTGCATCAGGAACAAAGGGAAAAGAAAGATCGACATCAGGATCTGCTGCCCCTGTGGATCCTGTCGCCTGAGGTGGTTGCCTCACCGTTCTTCTGCCCTGCCTGCCCACGTCCATCAAAGCCATTTCCACCGATGTCCGTCGCCTGGAGATTTTCTGTTTAAGGAATTCTCAACACAAATATTCCTACATCTTCCCAATGTTGTTGTACTACAACTCCCATCATCCATGACCATGGCTGAATTGGCTGGGGCTGATAGGAGTTGTAGTCTGACTGACCTCTGGATCAAATCACATGGGCAGCCTTTGCCGGCCTGGTGCCCTCCAGATGGTTTGGAATACAGCTCCTATGAGCCCTAGGGCACAGTTTTCCTTTCACTCTCCTTTAGTGCCAACCTTGAAGGAGGGGGAGAGGAGGGATACTTGTGCAAGAAATTAGTATTATTTATATGGTGTTTGTGTGCACTTGCACATCATTTAAAAATATATATATGGAACTGCAGATATGTTGGATAGCTTTTCTCTGAGGCAAGCCTCACACCCACCTTCCTTTGAATGGGCACGCAAATATTGATTGATTGATTCTGAGAATCTGCAGGAGCTGTGGGCCTTTTTTCTCACCTGGGGACAAATTAATGCCTTCCCCAAGCTCCAATTAAGGTGAGCTCTTCCCAGCACCTGCTAGAGCCTAAACCGCTGTTAGCTATGCTCTCCCCCCCCGCCGCCCTTTTACTGCTTCCTACTGCAAAGTTGTGCAAACTTTCTGTCCATAGTGGGCCCTTGGCATGCTTTGGCAGGTTCTGGCAGGGTCAAGCATCACCGCCACCCTCTTTTCCCTCCTCCTCCTCCTGCACCGCTCTGTGGGCTTGCAGCCCTGCCCTGCGCAGGGTGAGGCTTTGCTGGCAGAGGGTGGCATTTTCGATGCGGTGATCCCCGCCCATCCTGTCCTCTCCTTTTCTCTCTTGGCAGGTTTCCCGCTGCCTGGCCTACGTGGAATGCGTTGTGCGGGTAGGAGAGCATTAGAATGCCAGGCTAGAAAGCCATCCATCACCCCTCCCCACCCCCTTGGGGAGGACTTCCCTCTGAAATTCCTTTTCCCACCCTGAACTGGGCAGATCCTTCCACGGTGCTTACAATAAACCACCCTGTCCTTCCCCCTCCTTCCCTTTCCTCCCTGCTTTCTTTCAAGCGGCAACGTTTTGAGAGTTCACTCCCAGTACGTGTGCTGCTTTGTTATTTTAAGTTTATGTCCTTTGCAGTCACGTTTTAATTTATTGCTGGGCTCAGATGGCTCAGCGCCACCTCCTTAAATGAAGGAGTCGTCGTTAGGCTGCATGTTGTGCAACTGACCCATGGGACAAGGTCATGTGTGCAAGAGAGATTGCAAGGTTGGCTTTCTGTGCTTTTATTTATTTATTCCTCTTTATGAAAACCTGCCACACACACACACACCTGTCCTTGTCCTGCCTCTCCAGCTAGCCCTCAGAAATTGCCCCACACTCCCCTCTCCCTTCACCAGGTCTGTTTTGCACCTTCCTAATGAGTTTTTGCCTGGCTGGAATGTGTCCTTGAACTCTGATCATGCCTCTTGCATGCCTGGACAGAGGGGTGTGCATAGCCTGTAGCTCAAAGGTAAAATCTGTGTTCGTAATGTCTCTGGTCCCGCCACTCAGAAAGTTGCCTAGGAGGAAATGTTCTGCACCCAAGCATCACATGGGGATAGACCCACTTGGACTGTGCCACCTCAACAGGCATGTGGGATGGTGCTTATTGGAGCCCTCTGCTAACTTGCTGTGCTCCAGAGGTTTTGGACTTCAAAATCTGGGTCTGGGGCTGATGTGAGCTGGAGCTTAGGCCTGCTTCATGTTGTGAGCTTCAGGAGCATACACTGCCAGCCCTACTGGGCAGTAACAACAACCTTAACCATAGTTGTTCAGGCAATGGTGACTTCAAAATCTCCTTGTCTTGCTGGAGGGCAAGAAAAAATTGCTAGTCATCCCCAGACAGGACTGCAGTGGGGTGGCACTGGATCATCTCACCTTCCAGAATCTTTCAAGGGAGATGCTGAGCAGCCAGCTGCATACATGCTCTCTCTGTGTGTGTGTGTTCTGCCACATGCCTGGAAAATGGTCATGCTGGCTTTCGGAACCCATCCACGATCAGCAGGCCTGCACCCCCTTACGCCAAAATGAAGCCAGAGAAATGTCCTAAGGTTCATTCTTTCCTCCACCCATCCTCCTCCTGCCTCCATCCATGGCTGCATTTATTTCCCAAGCCTATCTGAAGGGGAACGGCTGCAGCTCAGTGGCAGACCATCTGTGTTGCATGCAAAAGGCCCCAGGTCCAATCTCCAGTGGCATCTCCAAGTGGCACTGGGAGTGACCCCTGTCTGAAAGCTCTAGAGAGCAGCTGCCAGTTGGTGTAGACAGTACTGAGCAAGATGGACCAATGCTCTGACTCAGCATAAGGCAGATCCCTGTGTTCCTGTTTCTGTCTGAATTATGAGGACTAGAACCTTAGTTTATGGTTAGGAGGAAGACTGTAGCTCAATGCCTGGGCATCTGTTTGCACACCCAGGTTCAGTCTCCCAACATCTCCAGGAAGGACTGGGAATGTCCCGTTCCTGGAAGCCTTGGAGAGTCATGGCCAGTCATTATAGACAGTACTGAGCTATATGGACCAATGATATGGCGAATATATGGCAGGTTCCTATTTTCCTAAGGAGATGGTGGTTCTGGATCTAGAGATGCAGGGTGGTGGTAGTGGAAGTGAAGCCTTTCCTTAGGATCTCACGCATGTGTGCAGCCACAGAACCTGGCTGCAACATCTGGTGTCTCTGAATCCTACTGGGTAGGAAATAGTATTTGTAACGGGTGCAGAAGAGAGTCATGGTCACATTCTGCGTAGCTCCTTGCCTTCCCTGAGGACGGACAAAATATGCTCTTGTGATGTACCAGGCATCCGGTATTCTTCTTCCACCAGTGTTGAAACAGCCCCTTTTGTTGTTGTTCTTAATCCAGCATCCCTGTTGTTTCCTCCCCTCCCAGAGCCTTGCAAAGAAACCAAAGACAAGGCAGAGTTAACACTACCCTTTCTCAAAGGAGAGAGAGAGAGCTCTCCGCCTGCTTCCCTTTCCTCCGTCCCTCTACGGTTTGTCCCTGCCAACTCCAGACTTGGTCATTAAAAGAATGCCTGCTTTTCCTTTTTTTCCCTTTTACACCTCTTCTTCCCTTCTCCCATTTCAGAGCGGAGTGTGTGCCCAGGCTATAATTCTTGTTGCTGAAACCTTAGTCCAGACCTTGCCAGATCTAGCCACCTCTTGGCTTAACTCTTCTCATTCCACCCATATTTGAAAGCTGTCTACTCCGAAAGGTTTGGGTGAGGGGGGTGGGAAGACTGTGGAGAAGTGCTCCCAACCTTCCAGCCTCCCCCTTCCGCAGCAGTGAATCACACACAGAGGAATCTTGGGCAGCTGCGATGCACCCCTTTCTCCAACCCGCTTACGGGGGTGTTGCTTGTGTTAAAAGATTTTCAGAAATCATGTGCTGACTGTGATTCATCCCGTCACATTATTTTTAGTCACTTTCTCTTCCCTATCCTCCCCCCCTGCCCTGTGCCAAAATGTGGCAATTTCCCTTTTGAAGACCTTCCTCCATCTTCGGCTTTCCAGACAGGATTCCTCTTTTGTGGATGTTACGTCAATTTCCAGAGCGCTGTGATTGTAACTCTGACACTGGCACAGGCACAGCCCAGCCTTGCCTGTTTAACTCTTCCTTCTTTTTAACCCTTCTCCCTCTCCCTCAGCTGGTTGGGCTTGTTAGGAAATGGAGGAAGCTGCCTTCTACAGAACTAGGCCATTGGTCCATCAAGGTTATCGTTGTTTGCACTGACCAGCAGTGACTCTTTAGGGTTCCAGACAGGGCTCTCTCCCAACCCTGCCTGGAGACAGCAAGGGTTGAACCTGGGGCTCTCTCTTCACATGCCTATGATCTGAGCACAACACTCTCCCTTCTTGTGATTCCCAGCAGCTGGATTTCAGGGGGTCCAGTTTGCAAGGTTGTGTTATTGTTTTGTTTTATGGAAGATTTGTCTATATGGCATTGGGGCAGAGGGCTCAGTTTGCTCTTTCTGTCCTGTCTAGGAGGCTGGGGTAGCCTCTCCTACTGGATAGGATCATTTTGATTGACCCTGATTGCTGTAGGTTGCAGTTTTTCAACCTTGTTTCCCCAGATGTCCAGCTAGGGATGTTGGGAGTTGTAGTCCAACTCCATCATAGAATTGTAGAACTGGAAGGGTCCATGAGGGCCATCTAGTCCAACCCACTGCAACAGAGGAATCTCAACTAAAGCATCTGTGACAGAAGGTCACCCAACCTCTGCTCATATATTAGAAGGACTGGGGCAACCCAGTTAGATAGGTGGGGTACAGATTATAAAATTGTTGTTGTTTCAACAAAACTGAGGAAGGAGAGTCCACCACCTCTCATGGGAGTCTCTTCCACAGTCAAACAGCTCTTGGTGTGAGAAAGTTCTTCCTGATGTTTCGTTGGAATCTCCTTTCTTGTTACTTGAAGCTGTTGGTTCATGTACTAACCTCCAGAGCAGGAGAAAACAAGCTTGCTCCATCTTCCATGGGACAATTCCATCAATTGTTGCTCATAAGGCTTGGTTTCCAGATCCTTGATCATCTTGGTTGTCCTCCTCTTCACACATTCCAGCTTGTCAATGTCCTTAAACTGTGGTGCTCAGAACTGGACACAGTATTCTAGGTGTGGTACTATTACCGTACTTCCCTTGATCAGGCTGAGGACAATGGGACTTGTAATCAAATGGCATCTGGCAGGGGGTGGTGGGAGTTGTAATCCAACAACATCTGGGAACCCATGGTTGAAGAACACTGCTCACTGCTCTAAGAGACACAGAGTTGACGTCCCCCCCCCCCGCTAAAAAATAAAAGCACCTTCCCCTTTTCTCTTCCAGGTATTTCTGAGGACAACAAGGTAGAGGCTCCTGCATTCACTGATGCCGTCCGCATGTACCGCCAGTCTAAGGACCAGTATGGCACATGGGACATGCTTTGTGGCAATGAAGCACAGGTGAGTCTTTGAGGGAGCAGCCCAGGAAATTAATTCCTAGGTATGCTTGACAACCTGAGGTCATAAGAACATCGGAAGCAGCCTTATACTGAGTCAGAACAGTGGTCCTTCTTGCTCAATATTGTCTACTTTGACTGGCAGATGCTCTCCAGGATTTCAGATGGGAGTCTCTCCCAGCCCCACCTGGAGATTCACTGCCAGACAGTGCAGACAGTACTGGGCTAAATGAACCAACAATCCTGCCCAGTTTAAGCCAGCTTCGTTTCTACCTCCCAGTGTGTGATCAGTGCTGTCACCTGCCTTGGCGCTGGTTTTGCCATCACTTAGGCGCCAGGCAAAGGTATTTCTTTTGTACCTACAGGAGTTTGGGTAGCACCAATGACTGGATGTTTTTAACCCAACTATGTTTTATGGATCGGTCTTATTGTATCTTTGTCACCTTGTGAATTGTTTCAGGGCTTTTCGTTGTGGGAAGCAATACAATAAATCGAACCAACCTTTCCTTACCTTTATACCCAATCCAGGTCTTGAGCAACTTAGTGATGGAGGAACTTCTTCCTGAGCTGAAGAACATGATTGGGCCCCGCCTGAAGGGCAAAATCCAAGAGAGACACAGAGTTTGGATCCAGGTGAGTGTGCGCTGAGCATGCACCAGGTCCCACTCTGTAATATGTAAACGTATGGAACTCTCTGCTGCAAGGTCCCAAGTTTGATCCCTGGCACCACCAGGTGGGGTTGAGAGACACTCCCCACTTCAAACTCTGGATAGCCACTATCTATCAGTCAGTGTAGACAATACAGAGCTAGGTCTGTATTGGTATTGGTCTGACTTTGTATAAGGCAGCTTCCTATGTCCCAGTGTTGCTCCAGGAATGTGGGAACCTCTGGCTCTTTGAATGTCGTTGAACTATAACTCCCATCATCCCTGACCATTGGCCTGGCTGGAGCATGCAGGTATTGGACCCCTGCCACATCTGGAACTCCACAGGTTCCCCAGCTCTGTCTCCCTACTTCCCTTATGAATGGAAAACAGGATTTCTCCACCAGAAATTTCTCCATGCATTTGTGGCCCTGTCCATTTCCAGGCTGCATTCAGACAAAAAAACCCCAAAAAAACAAAAACCACACTTTTAGCTGTAAGATAATTATGGCCCAGAATGTCAAAAGGCCTCGGGTGGGAAGAAAATATATATACTGTTTGAAAAACCAGGATAAATATTTCCTTGTGAGCCATTTTTAAAAATAGATTGGCAGAAAACTCCCTTTTAAACAAATATTCAGCTCCTGGTGGCTGCCTTCCAAACACTGCAGTATAATGAGGACATTCCCTCCAGCACACCGGAGCCCTGTGTGGAAGAGTAAAAAAAAACCCCTCACAAGACCCCTTTCGCATGCACCTTCTCCAAATTTCTTAATACTTCCTTATTTATATGTAGGGTTGCAGGTGTGCCCTGTGATTCTTTGCCGGGAGAAGTCACGGGAATTTATAATTGGGCTCAGAATTAATCTTCCTGTACATCTCAGCATTCTTCATGTATCTATCTATATCTGTGTATATACATATACATATACATATACATATGGGACGCGTGTGGCGCTGTGGGTAAAAGCCTCAGCGCCTAGGACTTGCCGATCGAAAGGTTGGCGGTTCGAATCCCCGCAGCGGGGTGCGCTCCCGTTGTTCAGTCCCAGCGCCTGCCAACCTAGCAGTTCGAAAGCACATCAAAGTGCAAGTAGATAAATAGGGACCGCTTACTAGCGGGAAGGTAAACGGCGTTTCCGTGTGCGGCTCTGGCTCGTCAGAGCAGCGATGTCACGCTGGCCACGTGACCCGGAAGTGTCTCCGGACAGCGCTGGCCCCTGGCCTCTTGAGTGAGATGGGCGCACAACCCTAGAGTCTGTCAAGACTGGCCCGTACGGGCAGGGGTACCTTTACCTTTTATACATATACATACACACACACACACACACTGCTTTTCTTCTAGAAAAAAAGATGCCAGTACTGTATATGCTTGAATGTCCCCAGAAAAAAGCTGTCTATATCTATACAGTCATACCTCGGGTTGAATATGCTTCAGGTTGAGCATTTTTGGGTTGCGCTCTGCAGTGACCTGGAAGTAACGGAGCGCGTTACTTCCAGGTTTCACAGCTCGCGCATGTGCAGACTCTCAAAATGACGTCATGCGCAAGCGTGGAAGCAGCGAATCACGACCCGCGGACGCGGGTTGCGTTTGCTTCAGGATGCGAGCGGGGCTCTGGAATGGATCCCGTTCGCATCCAGAGGTACTACTCTATTCAGGTTTCTAGTCCTTATGAAAGTTTGTGTAGATGCCCTTGAAAGTGCAGCTAAAAAAATGCCACAGAGCAGCTGAGCAAGACTTGTGGGCAGTGTTTATTAACATTGAAATTTTAATTTATGGGATAGTCATAGATCACAGAATCAGAGTTGGAGGGGACTACGGGGGTCTAGTCCAACTCTCTGCAATGCAATCTTATTGTTAATATCAGCTGGCAAGGTCCCGTCCCCCCCCTATTTATTCTCACAAATAAAAATCCTTTAATAATGAGAGTGTGAGCGTTTGGGTGATATTTCAGGACCTGCTATCATGCCACTGTTTTTTCCTTTCATTCTAGCGGTGGGGAAAATATGTGTTGCTTTGCAGAATTGATGTGGGACTTGTGGCCCTCAATATCTTGCTTGATGTCAGCTCCTATCATCCCTGACCATTAGCCATGTTGGCTGGGGCTGATGGGAATTGGAGTCCAAGAGCATTGGACAAAGAGCATAAGGGGCAAAGAATTTAGATTCCTTGAGTGCACATTTTTTCATCTCAACTTTTAACAGCTTCTCATATTATTTTTGCTTTTCCTTAACAATAGAACAAATTAATATGATCAGTAGAATGGGGGAGGGGCAGAGAAAGATCAGCAAAGGATCACAGCAGTTTGTATCATACACTTAAAAGTAAATACTATTTGTACAAATTTAAAAAGAAGTAGTAGGTGTTCGGATGGGGGAGGGAAGGAGAAAAAATGGAGGGATGGGTTCCCACAGAGCCTGATGGGCGTATAAACAATTCTAAGTACAAATCCCAGAGTGAAAATCTTTTCACTTTCTCTCTGCTTTTGGTTTTCCCCATAGAACAGGTCTTTCTAATTTATTAATCTCCGCACCCCTGCCCATGTACACGTGTTCTGTTGCGAGCTGCAGGGCATATCTTACCCTTGCTGCAATAACCTTGATGTTTTATTATGTGTTGGAAGACTCCCAGAGTGGCTGGGGCAGCCCAGCTAGATGGTTGGGGTAGAAGGAGGAGGAGGAGGAGGAGGAGTTGCCTGTCTCTTGATGGCTCACTAAGAAGGATGCTCTCCCATCTTCTCCCAAAAAAACCCTTCCCCATCTTTTCCTAGGTCTCTGACGCTGTGTATAGGATGGTCTACGACCAGACCAAAGTCCAGTACGACGAAGCTGTGGTTAAATGCGAGGTTGAGAAGCCTGGGATGACCAGCACCATCCGCACAGATATGGATCAGATCATCCAATCAAAGGAGCACCTGGCCAGCAAGATCCGAGGTAGGGGATGGAGAGAGACCCTTTGCTTTGTGGAAAGGGCCGTGGCTCAGGGCAGAGCCCCTGCTTCTCATGCATGAGGTCCGAAGTTCAATCCCCAATGGCATGTCCAGTAAGGGCTGGGTAAGACTCCAGTCTGAAACCCAGCAGGTGCCAGCCAGTGTAGGCAACACTGAATTAAATGGACCAACAGCCTGACTTAGTGTATAGCAGCATCTTATGAAGGGAAGGGATGTAGCTCAGTGGTAGAACATTGGCTTTGCACGCAGAATGTCCCAGTTCAATCCCTGGGATCTCCAGGGGGGTTGGAAGAGACCTTGTTTTGAAATCATGGAGTGCTGCTGCCAGTCAGTGTAGACAATACTGAGGTAGAGGGACCAGCTGTCTGACTTAGCATGAGACATTTTCAAACTGTTAAGATTAGTGATTCTACACTTTAAGAATATATTTTTTCTTGGGTCACACAAGAGGTTTTTTTTTTTTTTTTTGAGACATTGGAAAACACAACTAGGATCATTGTCGTTTGATGCTCTTGATCTCATTTTGCAAAGATACTTATCCATATTGTGCAAATAAAAATAATAATATTTTTGATACGATGATACGATACGATACGATACGATACGATACTATACTATACTATACTATACTATACTACTAATACTAAACCATACCATACCATACTAACACTAGACTAGACTAGACCAGACCATACCATACCATACCATACCATACCATACCATACCATACTAATACTGTACTGTACTGGCAGCAACCATTTTAGGCATGTCCAGTTGTTGTATGATTGTCAACATATGGGTCCTTTTGATCCTGGAAGAGGGCAGAATGGTGGCAGAGGATGCTTATGCATGCTCCGCCAACATGCGCGGTGGCCGGGGATGGATCCCCTGCACAAAATAGTTAGACCAATTAGACCAATTAAACTTTTTATTGCACTAGCCATAGGCCATGGCATCATTCAGAAGGAGAACAACAAACAAACAAACTAATTAAAAACAATAACCATAAAAATCATCGGGCACCACACATACAAAAAAAAACCACGGTCACAGCTACTAATAAATTATTTGTTGCATTGAAAAGAATAGAATAGCAGAAGATTCTTGGGTAAGATGTGCCAAATGAAATATCCGAATCCCCTTTGCATTTGCACAAAGTAGTTGCTGTACTATACTACCCTGGAATATTTAAATGCTTCTTTGGTTGTCCTTGAATCTCCCCACCACACTTGCCACCCTCTCCTGCCACACCCCTGGAGAACCACAGGGGGCAGCATCTCCTTGGTTAATGGCTTTAGAGCACCTATCTGTGGGTTTTCTGCAACATCAGGGCTTGGGATAGATCAGGGATCAGCAAACTTTTTCAGCAGGGGGCCGGTCCACTGTCCCTCAGACCTTGTGGGGGGCTGGACTATATTTTGAAAAATAAATAAAAATGAATGAATTCCTGTGCCCCACAGAATTGCAGAAATGCATTTTAAATAAAAGGGCACATTCTACTCATGTAACAACATGCTGATTCCTGGACCATCCACGGGCCAGATTTAGAAGGTGATTGGGGTGGATCCGGCCCCCGGGCCTTAGTTTGCCTACCCATGGGCTAAATGACCTTTTGAGGCATTTTCCAACTCTGGTTGATATCTGTATGATCGATCGTACGGCGTTTGCTAGTTGCCTGCACAGATGTCCAGATCTGGGGTGCAGGTTTGTGGAGGCAGTTCTAACCTCCCTGACGCTTCTTCATCCAGCCACAGTCTTCTCCAAAGCAGAGATCTGTGTTCGGAACCACGTCCAGCCTTACATCCCTTCCATCCTGGAGGCACTTATGATCCCCACCAGCCAGGGCTTTGCCGAGGTGCGGGAAGTCTTCTTCAAGGAGGTGACCGACATGAATATGAACATCCTCAACGAAGGAGGAATGGAGAAGATGGGGGAGGTAAGCTAGAGGTCTTGGTGGCAAAAGAGGAAATTTGGGGTTGGGGCAAGCATTGTAGGGGAGGGTCTTCAGCATAAGGCTCCTCAGACTTCAGCAAAAGGACCTGGAAATTAGTTATTTTCTTTTTACCCTAGCTTTTAGCCCTTAATTTGAAGGGTTTCAAGTACCTGTGGCCTCTTTTAGTGGGGCAGTACGCGGGTGGCGCTGTGGGTTAAACCACAGAGCCTAGGACTTGCCGATCAGAAGGTTGGCGGTTCAAATCCCACGATGGGGTGAGCTCCCGTTTCTCGGTCCCTGCTCCTGCCAACCTAGCAGTTTGAAAGCACGTCAAAGTGCAAGTAGATAAATAGGTACCACTCCAGTGGGAAGGTAAATGGCGTTTCCTTGTGCTGCTCTGGTTCGCCCGAAGCGGCTTAGTACTGCTGGCCACATGACCCGGAAGCTGTACGCTGGCTCCCTCGGCCAATAAAGCGAGATGAGCGCCACAACCCCAGAGTTGGTCACGACTGGACCTAACGGTCAGGGGTCCCTTTACCTTTAC
Source organism: Podarcis muralis (assembly GCF_964188315.1). Taxonomy (NCBI): domain Eukaryota; kingdom Metazoa; phylum Chordata; class Lepidosauria; order Squamata; family Lacertidae; genus Podarcis; species Podarcis muralis. Next base: position 8,912,538 of record NC_135673.1, on the reverse strand, counting down.
CTTTATCTGCAATAACTATTTGAATAGATGTGGGATTCTTCTGAAAGTTCTCATGGGTTGCATTTGTTATAATTGGTTTCATATAGTATTTGTAAGCCTCTTTGGGTTACTTTTTTGAGGAAAGCACTAATAAGTGGCCGTGGTAGTAAAAATAATACAAATCCTTCTATATACATAAAAATGTAAGGCTGTCATCATGTTGCAGTATGGTAGGCAGGTGAGTGAGCAGCAGCGTGGGAGGCAGGTGGCCCTGGTGAACTGTTTAATGGAGGTGGGGAGAAGCACTTCAGAGAGCAGTTTGCTAAGCCACTCTCTGAAGCCCCTCGCCCTCCTTTAAAAGGTTTGAGGCTTTGGGTGAGCTGGGAGAGGAGGGGAAGGGGAGTTTGGGCAAGCCGTGAGGGGATAGTCCAGGGGATGGGTGAGGCGTAAAGGGAGGGGGTGGGTGGGGGAAAGTGGGTGGCAAGGGGGTTGATATTGTTGAGCAGAGTAAGCAGGGACAGAAGCCTCTAGTAGCAGTTGTAATTAGTAGTACCTCTGGTTGCGAATGGGATCCGTTCCGGAGGCCTGTTCGCAACATGAAAAGAGTGCAACCTGAAGCGCCGTATCTGCGCAGTGTGATTTAGTGCTTGTCTGCATGCGCGAAGTGCGATTTAGTGCTACTGCGCATGTGCGAGCAGCGAAACCCGGAAGTAACCCTTTCCGGTACTTCTGGGTCGCCATGGGACGCAACCTGAAAACAAACTTAACATGAGGTATGATGTAATAGTGGTAGTAGTAGTATTAATATCTTTTCCTCTCTCCGCTCCTCCAGTACATGGAAAACCTTTCCCAGCTGGCTTTCCACCCAGTCAAGATGCAGTCCTGCTATGAGAAGATGGACCAGTTGAAGCTGGAAGGGCTGCAGCAGAGGTTTGATGTGTCCAGCGCCTCTGTGTTTAAGCAGCGGGCCCAGATCCTGATGAGACAGGTAGGGACTGCCTTGGGATGGAGGAGCCCCAGAAATAATACCAGTTCTTCTAGCTGTCTCTCTTGGGACCATGCTGACGGTTCTGGGCTTCTGTAAGCCTGGAATTATGTTGGCTTCCTCACATTCCTTTCCTTTGCACCTTTCGTTCACAATTGGCTCATCAGGGGTCTCCTTCCCCCATTCCAGTTCTACTGAAAAGACACTTTACTTTGGATGCCAGGGGATGCCTGGGGTACAGGAACAGAATGACAGCTGCTTCCCTCCTCCTTGCCCTCCACTACAGATATAGAAAATGCTTTTCTGCATTTCTTCCAATTCTTTGTTGTAAAATCACCATTTGGGTTACTTTGCTGTTGAAGAAATTTTCAACCTAGCGCAAACCGCAAGTTCTGTTTGAGCAGGGAATTCCCACCACTGCCCTCTAGTGGCCAGGATGATTTGTACATGTTTTACAAGCCATACATTCTCTTTTAAGTTTTTTTGTTTATGCGCAGTTTGGGTTCTCTTTCTACCATGTAATAATTCAAATCAAAAACAACAATGACATCCAAATGAACTTAGGCATGCTGTAAAATTACACAATCGAAAAGTTTAAGAGCATAATTGTGACACTTATTTTAATTTCAGAAGGTAATTTTTTAAATATATTTTTTTTTGCGGCTAAGCTATCAAATCCCAACACCTGTAGAATGTCATAGTGCTTCTCCATCAAGTGTTAATGGCACTTCAGCAAAGAGGTCTGTAGAGGCAGAGCCCCAAGCAAATCAGGGTTTAAAACTCTTATTCCAAAGTAAGTGGTCTTCTAAGCAACATGATTCAGTGTTTTATATCTTTTGTTTTTGGGTGTTGCAGCAAATGGACGATACCGTGTACACCTTTGAGACGCTCCTTCATCAGGAGGTGGGGAAATCGCCAGACAAAGATGAGCTCTGCAAAACCATTCAGCGCATCCTGGAGCGGGTGCTTAAGGTGAGCCTGCCTGCCAAGCTTTGGGTCCATTTGCAATGGATCAGACCTGCCAGGCTGGCTTCTGGAAGAAGCAAATAGAATCATAGAAATGTAGCTGGAAGGGACCTCAAGGGGCCATCTAGTCCAACCCCCTGCAATGCAGGAATCTTTTGCCCAGCATGTGACTTGAACCCACAACCCTGAAATTTAAGAGTTTCATTGTCTGCTGACTGAGCTGCCCTGGTTGAGAACTGTTGGTAGCCTATCAAGCCACGTGGCATTAAGTCAGGAATGGGAGAAATGTTTTCTTTCCTTTTTACATTCTTATTTTGTTCATTAAATTTTTATGACATTTAACAACATCGTACACATAAGTAATAAAATATCACCCAAGAAGATGGTGTTCAGGGAATGCATGCAGAATAGCATCCAAATAGCATAATAAGTTCCTATCCCCGTCAACCATTTGTACATAAGGAGATAAACAGTGTATTTGTAATTTCATTACATTTTATTTATCACTTATTTATCCCACCTTTCATCCAAGAGTTCAAGGTGGCATACATAGTTCTCCTCCCCATTTTATCCCCACAACAACTCTGTGAGGTAGGCAGAGAGTGAGTGACTTGGCCCAAGGTCACCCACTGAGCTTCATGGCTGTGTAGGGATTTACCGTATTTTTCGCCCCATAGGGCGCACCAGCCCATAGGGCGCACCTAGTTTTTTTGGGGGGGGGAAATAAAGAAAAAAAATTATTTCCCCCCAAGGCGCGGTGCTGGGGTGGGGGAAGCCCGAGCTTCCCCCGACCCCAGCCCCCAGAACAGGCTGCTCTGCGCAAGCCGTGGGAGGGCTCCCGCAGTTTGCGCAGAGCTACCCGAAGCCCGGGCGCAACTGCTCAGCGCGCCCGGGCTTCGGGGTGCAGGCAGCTCTCCACAAGCCGTGGCAGCCCGGTGGGAACTCCCGCGGGCTCCCAAGGCTTGCGGATAGCTGCCTGGAGAGCGAGAGGGGTTGGTGCGCACCGACACCTCTCGCTTTCCAGGCTTCAGCAAAAGCCTGCATTCGCCCCATAGGACGCACACACATTTCCCCTTCATTTTTGGAGGGGAAAAAGTGCGTCCTATAGGGCGAAAAATACGGTAAACCCTGGTCCTCTATGTCCTAGTCTGACACTCTAACCATCTCGTCTCATTGGAGACATTTTCTAAAGTTATAAAATACCTCCATTTTCATTTTTAGCCATGTGCATAACAAATCTGTGCCAGCGAAAGATTCTCTGTGCTTCGTGCCTCGTGCCAATTTTATTTTATTATTCAATTTCCCCACAAGTGCTATTTGCCATACTTCATTGTACCGATTTGTCAGAGAAACACCTTCTTAAGTATCTCGCTATTACAAGCCTGACCACTAGGAGAGAACTTGATAGACATTCCAGCTGTAAGTGAATATTACTTGTCATGAAAGGATTGGGAAGATTGGAAATTTAGAGGCATTTTGTTCAGTAATGGCTTTTATTTTGGAAAAATACTTCCTCCCAGAACCAAGCCAATTTGCCACACGTCCACTGCATGTGCCATTCCACAGCCTCTCCAACAGTTTAATGAGTAGGAGGTTCTAATATGAACTAACCGTATAGGCGTCAGATGCCATTTTTGCACTATTTCAAGTGCTGCCTCTTTTGTCAAGACAGATTTAAAAGGAAGTCGTTGCCTTCCCACACCTGCCTGAAACCATCTGCTGTACCCATTTGGTTACATGTTGTGGAAATGTTTTCACCCCAAGGAAGGCATTCCTTCTGGGCAACTTTGTAGGAGGCCATAGCCAGCGGAGGGCAGAGCCAGAGGGGAAAAGTGGACAGGGCAATGGATGCAAACTTTCACTTTGCACAGCAGGCTGATTTCTACATTCACCCCTCTCCTCCTGCCACCCAGACAAGCAAGAGGCATGATAAGAGTTTGATGACACATTGCAGCCAGGCAGGAACCCTCAAGGAAGGGGGGCAAGCAGCGGCAGTAAAGGGGTTGGTGTGGGAGAGGGGGGTGGTGAGGAATTGTAGCTCCCCCAAGCCCAGATAGTAAGGCTTGGTGGGTTGCATTTGTTAGGCAGACCACTCTTCTCTGACATGGTTTAAGTCCCTTCCCTCTGTCTCATCTCCTGGTCAGTGGTGTGACTCTCTGCCCCTTCTTTTCTCTCCTCCCTGCAGAAATATGACTATGACAGCAGCACGGTAAGGAAGAAGTTCTTCCGGGAGGCCCTGCTCCAGATCACCATCCCCTTCCTGCTGAAGAAGCTGGCCCCCACTTGCAAAGGGGTAAGCACAAGCCCCCAACAGTAAGAGGGGTGCGCACAAATGCAAGGGCAAGCAAAGCCTCCCTTTCAGAAGGAGTGTGCTAGCATCATGGCCAGGAGGAAGAACCTCTGGCATGAGGGCCTCAATCGGCCTACCATACGATATGATATGATAGTTTTTATTGTCCCATGCAAAACAACGAAATTGAAAAAATCTACATCGGACATTCAAAAAACAACAAGCCTGCTATCCCAGCTATCCAGCCTGGTTAGCCCCCTAAAAATTCTGATACCCCATAATTAGATACAATATACTTCCATAGAGACCACCTTACACTGTGTTTAAAACCAAAATCACATTTGGATAGGTAAAGTTAAAGGGACCCCTGACCGTTAGGTCCAGTCGTGGCCGACTCTGGGGTTGCGGCACTCATCTCGCTTTATTGGCCGAGGGAGACGGTGTACAGCTTCCGGGTCATGTGGCCAGCACGACTAAGCTGCTTCTGGCGAACCAGAGCAGCACACGGAAACACCATTTACCTTCCCACCAGAGTGGACCCTATTTATCTTCTTCTACTTTGATGTGCTTTCGAACTGCTAGGTTGGCAGGAGCAGGGACCGAGCAACAGGAGCTCACCCCGTCATGGGGATTCGAACCGCGACCTTCGATTGGCAAGTCCTAGGCTCTGTGGTTTAACCCACAGCGCCACCCGTGTTCCATTTGGATATGTCTCCTCAATTGACCCACGAGATAATTTGGGCCAAGCCATGCTGTCCTGTTCTGCACTTGACATCCTAGATGATGCCAGGGTGTGGCAGACAATGATCTTGCTTAGCTTAAAGGGCAGTTTGCCATCATAGCTGATCAGAGCGTCTGCAAAGCTCTCCACAATACCTGACAATCTACTGATAACCAACTCTTACCAGTAAAAAAAAGTAAGGGCAAAGAAATAAGCATGTATTCAAAACATTTGATTATTATTTTTTATAATTTTTTATTGATTTTCCAAACACATAATAAAAACAAACCATACACAAAACAAAAACATATAAACATGTATAATTTCATAGTCTTATTTTCATACACCTTACTTCCCGGACTTCCCCATACCTCCCCTTTTCTGCATCCTTGTTTTACATTTCTTCAGCAACTCCTTCAGTTAATTAATTGTTTCAATCACTTTCATTAGATTCTTTTTTCTTTAACTTATTAATTTCAGCTGCAATTCTCTATTTCTTAATTCCTTAACATCTTAACACTCCTCAATTTTACAACAATTTTTAAGATATATTTTAAATTTCTTCCAGTCTTCTTCCACTGTCTCTTTCCCCTGGTCATGGATTCTGCCGGTCATCTCTGCCAGTCCCATATAGTCAATCACCTTCGTCTGCCATTCTTCCAGAGTGGGTAGTTCTTGTGTCTTCCAATACTTTGCCAGAAGAATTCTTGCTGCTGTAGTAGCATACATAAAAAACGTCCTATCCTTCTTTGGCACCAATTGGCCGATCATGCCCAAGAGAAAAGCCTCAGGTTTTTTAGAGAAAGTCCACTTAAGGACTTTCTTAACTTCATTATAGATCATTTCCCAAAAGGCTTTGATCTTCGGGCAGGTCCACCAAAGGTGATAAAAAGTACCTTCAGTCTCATTACATTTCCAACATTTATTATTGGGCGAATGATAAATTTTTGCAAGCTTGACTGGGGTCATGTACCACCTGTAAATCATTTTCATTATGTTTTCTCTTAAGGCATTACATGCCGTAAACTTAACACCGGTGGTCCATAACTGTTCCCAGTCAGCAAACATAATGTCATGGCCAATATCTTGTGCCCATTTAATCATAGCTGATTTCACCGTTTCATCCTGTGTATTCCATTTCAACAGCAAATTATACATTCTAGACAGATTCTTAGTATTGGGTTCTAACAGTTCTGTTTCTAATTTTGACCTCTCCATCTGGAAGCCTATTTTCCTGTCCTGTTTAAATATCTCATTTATCTGAAGATAATGCAACCAGTCTCGTACCTTGGACTTTAATTTCTCATAACTCTGTAATTTAACTTTTTCACCGTCTTGCTCTATAATTTCACAATATTTTGGCCATTTAGACTCCATATTAAGTTTTTTCACCTCTTTAGCTTCCATTGGTGACAACCACCTGGGAGTTTTACTTTCCAATAAGTCTTTGTACCTCATCCACACATTATATAATGCTTTCCTGACAATATGGTTTTTGAAACCTTTGTGCACTTTAACTTTATCATACCATATGTATGCATGCCAGCCAAATCTATTATCAAACCCTTCCAGATCCAAAATGTCTGTATTCTCAAGAAGCAGCCAGTGTTTCAGCCAGCAAAAGGCCGCCGATTCATAATAGAGTCTTAAGTCCGGCAGGGCAAACCCCCCTCTATCTTTTGCGTCAGTTAAAATCTTAAATTTTATTCTGGGCTTTTTGCCCTGCCAGACTAATTTAGATATGTCTTTCTGCCACTTCTTGAAACAGTCCATTTTATCCAAGATCTGCAACGTCTGGAATAAAAACAACATTCTAGGCAATACATTCATCTTGATAACAGCAATTCGGCCTAACAAGGAGAGTCTCAACCTTGACCATATTTCTAGATCTTTCTTTACAAAACATTTGAAAAGAATAAAATCAGCAATAATCTACAACCATATTAAAATACATGGCAGCTTCCACATGCCATGAATAAGTTTGCCCAAAGGAAAGTATTTTCCGCAGGCTCCGAGAAGACTACAGTGAAGGAGCCTGCCAGATGTTAAAAGGCAGGGAGTTCCAAATTGCAGGTGCTGCTGCACTAAAGATCAATTTCTTACAAGTGCAGAATATTAACGTCGCACAGACCACAGACTGAAGCAGAGTGGGTGCTTATGGGATAATGCGATCCTGCAAGTAAGTGCTAATGGAACAGCCTCCACCAGGCAGCAACTCTCACCATCCCTAACTGGGGCTGGTGGGACTGGAGTTCAACAACATCTGGAGGAGCCACTGGTTTCCTTTTGCTGGTTGTTGTGTAAATGTTGTGCATAATTTTTTTAAAAACGACAACAGTAAACCAACTCTTGTCTATAAGGTTCTTCTGGTTGCACTTTGCTTGGGCAATTTTGTCCAGCAGAAAAACATTTGTAATTTTTTTAAGCAAATACACTACAGCAAGCAAGAAAGAAAGACAGAAAGAATGAAATAATGATAATTAATTAAAATTATGTTTAAGGGCTGCTATTATTAGAGTCTCTTTCCCAGTCAATTCTATTTTTCACTTCATTTTGTTGAGTGTGGGTCTTCCTTCCCCCCATCTCTCCTTTCTTATTTTTCCCTTTTTCTGTTGTTCATTCCAAATACTTTTCTTTCTTTCTCCCATGGCAGGACCTCTCAAGATTCCAGGAACTGATTTTTGAGGATTTTGCCCGTTTCATCCTGGTGGAGAACACCTACGAAGAGGTGGTACTGCAATCTGTCATGAAAGACATCATGATGGGTAAGGAGGAGCGAATGCCCTCCTCATGGGGGTGTTACTATTCTATTGAAGTGGTCGCTGACTGTTTTTGGACCAGTGGGCACATTTGGAGTTGTGAGAGGGCACCATGGGTGCCAGTCACAGAATAGCCACCATGGGGAGGGTGTGGCTTCACACCAAATGATGCAGGTGCTCCCCCATGACCCCCCACATCACTGGGGAGAAAGATGCCTACCCCAGTGTGCTACACTGTTCCTAAAGTAGTTTAACAGTATATTGTTCTTCCCAGGGAACCCTGGCAACTGTAGATCTATGAGGGGAATAAAAGGTAAAGGGACCCCTGTCCATTAGGTCCAGTTGCGGACGACTCTGGGGTTGCGGCGCTCATCTCGCTTTATTGGCCGAGGGAGCCGGCATAAAGCTTCCAGGTCATGTGGCCAGCATGACAAGGCCGCTTTTGGCGAACCAAAGCAGCACACAGAAATGCCGTTTACCTTCCCGCCGGAGTGGTACCTATTTATCTACTTGCACTTTGTGCTTTCGAACTGCTAGGGGGCCTCTTAACAACACTCAGCACCTTCAACAAACTACAGTTCTCATAATTCTTTGGGGGGGAAGATATGACTGCTTAAAGTGGTATCATCGCACTTTAAATGCCTGGTGTGGATGTGGCCTTATGCATTGTCCCATTAGTGGTCCTGTTCATGCTCCTTACTTTTCCACATTTCAGCTGTGAAGGAGGCAGCTGTGCAGCGGAAGCACAACCTGTACCGCGACAGCATCGTGATGCACAACAGCGACCCCAACCTCCACTTGCTTGGCGAGGAGACGCCCATCAACTGGGAGGAGGAGTTCGGCAGGCAGTCGGACTCAGACCCGCCAGATGAGAAGCAGCGCCGGGCCAAGCAAGTCGTTTCCGTCATCCACGTTGACGAAGAGGCCCTTCCCTACGAGGTCACTTCCCTGGAGGGGTCCCCAGGTGCAGCTGAGCTGGAGCCCGAGGGGGTTGACCGCAGTCCTTCCCCTCCTGTGCAGGGGTCCCCTGACAGTGTGAAGGACCTTCGTACGATGCTGGTGAAGGAGATCTGCGTCAAGGCTCCGCTAGAGAAGGCTGATTCCCAGCTGGGCAATGGCACCATTGCCCAGAAGAGCGAAGTAGACCCCAAACACATGGAGGGGGAGGAGGAGGAGGAAGCCACCAGGGAGGCAGGCAAGCAAACGCCACAACATCCCGCTGAGTGCCAGGTGGAGGCGCAGGAGGCTACGGACTCCATGCCCACTTCTCCTGCCCAGTCGCCTTCCCTGGCTGCCGACGGGGGGTCCTGTGTGGGCTGCCTTGAGCCTAGCGATAAGGAGACAGGGGAGGAGACGGGGGTGCAAGTGGAGGTGACCCCAGTTTGTGAGACGAGCATGGAATCCTTTGTGGAGAACAGCCATGGGGCTACAGAAGGCAGCGAAGGGGTGCAGACTCAGTTCTAGGACAGCTGCCCCACCTCTTATGCAAGAGGGTTCCTCTATTGGCTGTGTCAATGCCAAAGACAGACTCGAATTGGGGGACCCTGTGGGGGGCGCTGTGGGGGGGGAGAAGGCAGGCAGGGCGAGGGGAGAGCAAAGTGCCTAAAGTTGGTTCTTTGGCCTCCTTAATTTGCATGTGCTCAATCCATCCAGAGAAGTATTGGGAGGGAGCACAGGGGATGGGATGGAGGAGCCCCAGAAATAATACCAGTTCTTCTAGCTGTCTCTCTTGGGACCATGCTGACGGTTCTGGGCTTCTGTAGGCCTGGAATTATGTTGGCTTCCTCACTTTCATTTCCTTTGCACCTTTCGTTCACAATTGGCTCATCAGGGGTCTCCTTCCCCCATTCCAGTTCTACTGAAAAGACACTTTACCTTGGATGCCAGGGAATGCCTGGGGTACAGGAACAGAATGACAGCTGCTTCCCTCCTCCTTGCCCTCCACTACAGATATAGAAAATGCTTTTCTGCATTTCTTCCAATCCACCTTCATTTTCTTGGAACTTGGTTGCGTTTTAATCCAGTCTCGTTGCCCCACTGATAATTATATATATTTTTTAAGGGTAGTCATCTTCTTTTAACTGTTTCACAAGTAAGAAAATCTCATCACCTGTGCATCTCCACCTCTCTTCCCCAGCATTGACAGCCATGTCTTAGTGTAGTTCCGCAACTCTCACCACTTGGAGAGATTTGAGGATCTGGGTAGGAATATTAGCTGCAGGACCTAGTAGGTAGAGCCAGCGAGTCCCTTTTCGCTAGAGAATGACGATGCAAATGAAGGTTAGAGAAACCGGATGTGGCAGTTGTTAAGGCCGAACGAGGGAAGTGTGTAGCAGAAAGCAGTGAACGTATGTGGATGAGGGCAAAGCTGCGGAATAAGTTTTCTTCCCTGCCCAGGGAGGGGTCAAGTAACATACATCTTGTAGGTTTACCACCAATGCAAGAAACTGGGTAGATATGTTAATGGTGGTGGCTTGTATCCAATACTCATCTTACTCAGAGTAGGCCTCTCTCTGTGCCCAATTTATAGGCAAGGAAAATTATAAGAGAACTTGCCCGCTTTGTTTTAGAACGTTTTCTTCATTGGTGACGCTGGGTGGATGGGGAATGCAAACTGAATGCCATAGCAATGGGTTGTCCCATTGAAAGTGTGCATGTGTGCACATATTGGATTTACAAAAATATCCACTTTTCTTTTTACCCCTGATGGGTAAAAGGAATATGGTTATTGCCTCCTGGAGCTTCTAGGGATTGTGCCGAAACTTAGTCCTTGCTTGGAGGCAGACCCACTGAAATTAATAGACGCGAGTCTCTGTCAGAGAAAAAGGTGGGGATTTAAAGCCTGGTACAGGTGAAACTGAGAGGAGATATGATAGCCATCTTCAAATACCTAAAGGGCTGCCACATGGAGGCTGGAGCAAGCTTTTCTCCAGCTCCAGAGGACCCAAACCTACATCAGGAAGAACTTTCTGATGGAAAGAGCTGTTTGACAGTGGGGGTGTCTCCTTCCAGAAATGGTGGGCTCTCCTTCCTTGGAGGTTTTTAAGCAGAGGCTGGGTGGCCATCTGTCCTGGATGCTTTAGCTGAGATTCCTGCATTGCACGGGGTTGGACTAGATGACCCTTGGGGTCGCTTCCAACTCTATAGTTCTACGATTCTGTGAAATAAATGTATAATATTAATAATATGGTGAACTTAGGCACATTTCAGTGAGTCTGCTCTGAGTAGGGTAGCTTTGGATGCACCGCTGGGTTTTCCTGTTACCTGAGGGTTTGTACACTCATTTCTCAGCATATCTGACTCTATGAGGCAAATCAAATTTGAGGAGCTTGTCATCCCAGAAAGTGTAGGGTGGTCAATCCTTAGCCATGGGAGGACTGTTCTAGATAATATCCAGAAGTTGTATATTTGAGAGTGGTTTATTACAAGTTTTCCCCCATCAGTCCACTCTTGTTTCCCTCTTGCTCTGTGCCCCCAAATAACTGTTTATCTTTAAGGCTATTTTTTTGGAATGTTGATGTGTATAGTTGCCTTCATAGGAAGGAGCGGACCTCTGGAAGCTGAAATGGACACAATGCTTCTCAGTCTTGGACCACTGGATGTTGCTGGACTACAGTTGCCATCATCCCTGAATGCTGGCTAAGCTGGCTGGAGATGATGGGAGTTGTAGTCCAACACCATCTGGGTAATCCAAAGTTGACTAACACTGAGTGGGCCTCTTGTACAGGAATGCGGAACCTGCGGCCCTCCAGGTGTTGGCGGCCCTCCCCCACCATTCCTAGTCACTGGCTACACTGGTTGATGGGAACAACACCTGGAGGCCTTCCGGTTCCGTATCCCCGTCACGTTTCCTCTTCCCCAGTGGCCAAGTTGTTGCTTTCACCTATCAAATATGCTTTTATAGGTGCAGGAGGGCAGGGAAGCAAATGGACATGGGTACATTTGTATGTGTTTTAGCTAAGGTGGTGACAGAATGACGTTTTAGAATGAAAACAGTGGAGGCCAATGGGGCATCTGGCTTCCACTAAAGTTAGAGGGAGTGGGTAGGGAGCAAGCCCACCAAAGGCTCTAGCGACTTAGAAATGGAGTGTCTTAATGTCAATGCAGAACTATTGTAAACTTTTCCAAAGGGCAATGGGAAGACTGAATGGCCATGATGGGAAGACTGAATGACCATGATCCAAGCCTTGCATGTAAATGCACATTGCACACACACACGCACACACACACATATTCCTGCAGTTGTGGCACCATGCCAGTTTCAAAGTGCTTGTTCATTATTCCCTTAATGTCTCTTTAAGATTTTTTTTTATTTTTATTTTTTGGAGGAGGGGATGGAGACCTATTTAGCCATTCATTTTCACTTTCTCTCTCTGCTCTTCGTAAAACAAAAAGTGCCTTAATCTTGGGAACTAAAGCCTGCCATCTTTTTACCTTTTTTCTTCCAGTATACTTTATTGCAAAACTTATACCAAATGTTTAAGAGGGGGGAAATGTGGCTTATATATTATTAATAAAATCTAGATTTATTTAAGATCAGTACAGCCTGCCTCCTCCTTCCCATCGCTTGGGCTCTTGACAAAAAGACGTTTGGAAATTTTGTGTGCTTGAAAGAGAGGACACAGCCTCTTGTCAGACAGGCCTCCAATTGATTTTACTGTGGCTGCATTCACACTGCATTTTATTCCCATTTCCCTGACATTTCTCAAGCTGTTCATTCCCCCCATTGCTTTTGAGCTTTCACACAACACAAAGTTACTTTCAGAAAAGCAATGGGACATAGCACGAAAGATCCATTTGCAGAAAATCATGGGAGAAAAGTAACAAAATTTGGGGTGGTATTCTGGCCTACGGTTCTTTCCTACTGTTTTCATAGTGGGGATTCATGGGGGAACAGAGGGTGGGGAAGTAGCAACATTTGTTGTTGGGGGACCAACCCTGTGTTACAAAGATGTCTGCAAATGTGAGAGGAAGTCTGGCAACATCAGCCCTGCTGTGTGGGAATCCCTTGCAGAGGACAGCAGTGTCTGGAGACAGTCAGGTTGTGCATCCACAGCAGTGACCAGAGGAGGAATGACTGCTGTGAGAAGCACCGAGAGAAGAAATGTCATGGCAGCACAACCGGACACCTTCACCTGCCCCACCTGCAGCAAAACTTGTCTCTCCTGCATTGGTCTCTACAGCCACAGCAGGCGCTGCAACTGTCCAACAGCTTGACTTCACCTCCAAAGGCCACTCCTCCATTGTCTCCTAAGACAAAGGGATGCCAACACCAACACCCTCACTGGTGGGAATGAAATTTAGCACATGGTGCTGGTGTTTTGGCAAAAAACAAACAAACCCACTGTTCCATAATGCAACGGGTACTGCAGTGTGAAAAGAACATTAGAAAATGGACAGAAGTGTTGGCATTACAATCAAGAAAACTAATGCAATAACCCCTCACATCTAAATGCACTTTTGGCCCTCCTGCATTCTTCCTCACTTGAGTCTGGTTCAAAGGATGGGGGGGGGGAATCTATGGACCACCATATGTTGTTGAACTCCCATAATCTCTGTTTATCTATCTATCCACTGCTATTCATAAAATCCAGGTGGTTTACAACAATCATCCCTGTCCATTGGCTTTGCTGCCTGGGCCTTAGGAGTCCCAACAGTAGCTGTCTGGGATACAGGATCCTCCTCCCCTGTAAGACTCTCACAGACAGCCAAACTCTACTACTGATAACTCCAGCCTCTTTTATTCTCCCCCAGCCAAGACTCTTTTTGTCCTGATCTACAATTTAAGCATTTTTAACCTCCCTTAGGATGGGCTCTCTAGCCAACCATGAAACAGCCATCCTGTTTGCTTTGCATTCATCCTGCTCTGTGTGCTAGGTGGTGTGCCATCACCACCCGTCTGTTGAGCATCCATTCTGTTTGGTTTGTGGAGAGGCTAGCATACAGCAAATGTGATTACCTTGCTTTATGATGCCTTTCCCATTCTTTCCTTAGCTCAGAAAGTTCATTTTTGGTTGGGCTGGGGCGGGGCGGGGAAGACAAGTGAGCATGCTGTACAAGAGCATCAGATCACCTTCGATGGCTCGCCCTGAATTTGCCAGCTTGTGATTGAATCCCAGCCAAAAGTAGCAACAGTCTGGAATGATCCACAGAGGTATGTGCTGAACGTGCTTAAGCAGTTTTGGGGGAAGAAAGTGTAGTTTTCACATGCAGGAACAACCTGAGACACCCTTCACCTAATTTGAAGACCATAAAGAAACTTCTGAAATCTGATGTGTTAAGTAAAATATTTTATTTGTCATTGATTTTTGCATCAGATTTCATAGCACATTCATTTTTAATTTAGCCATACAAACATTTTTCCTTGGTTCAGCATCTGGAGCCATAATGGCGCCCTCTAGTTGTGCTGGACAACAGCGCCCATAATCTCTGATCACTGATCATGTTGACGGGGCGCCAATGGGAACTGCAGACCAACAATATCCAGAAGGCACCACATAGGCTATCCTTGCTAAACACCCTGTGTACATTATCCTCCCAACACAGTATTCCAGGTGTGGTCTGACCAAAGCAGAATAAAGTGGTACTGTTACCATGGCCTGACTATGTATGAGGCAGCTCTCTGTCCCCCACGCATTGACCAGACCCAGTCCTGCAAGGCATTAGTGAGGCTAACATTTGATTCCCCCACTCTTTACAGCCTCACCCATGTGGTGGTGAGTCCCTTATGTTAATTATGCAGAGTCTTCCCTTTTGTGCCCTGAATCCAATATCCCCACCCCCAGAAAAATAAAAGAATGTAAGAGCTCTATTGGTCAAAACCAAAGGCTTTACATATAGTCTGGCAGCCTGTTCTCACAGTGGACAAAAGAAGAGCATCTGGGTCAGACCAGTGGCCCAAATATTCTGGCATCCTGTTCTGAGAGTGGCCAACCAGACACTTCCATTGGAAGCCCTTAAGCAGAACCCAAACACCAGAGTCCTTTCCCCTCCTGTGGGTTCCAGCAACTGGGATTCAGAAGCATACTGCCTGTGACTGTGGCAGTGGGCAACCAGTTGCCTATGGGAATCCTGTAAGCAGGATATGCGCTGAATGGCTCTTTTCCCATTCATGATCCTCAGCAACTGGGATTCAGAGGCGTGTTGGAGAGGTAGGACCTAGTCATCACAACTGGCAGCCACCTGTAACATTATCCTCTGTGAAATTTGTCCAGCTGCCCAAGTTGATGGCTATAACAGTAATGCATCCCATAGCTTGCTTACTTATGTGCTGTATGAAGAAGCACTTCCCTCCTGAATGCTAGAGCCTCCCGCCATTCTGAGTTATTGGATGGCCCCAGTTCTAGGTTTATGAGAAGTGGGGGGGGGGACACTCCTCCTAATCCCCTTTCTTCCCATTATGTATAATTTTATATATCTCCACCATTGCCCTCCTACGCTAAAAAGCCTGCAAGAGAATGCAACCGAATAGCACAGCATGTGCTTTGAATGAAGTTGGCATGGGTTCCACACCCTCAGAGGACAGAGCGTAGCGGGGTTGGTAAAGTTGCCCCCGCACCTCACTTTAAAGAGTTCCTATCAGTCAGAGTGGACAGTGCAAGGCTCAGCTGACTACAGTGGTACCTCGGGTTAAGAACTTAATTTGTTCCAGAGGTCTGTTCTTAACATGAAACTGTTCTTAACCTGAGGTACCAGCTAATGGGGCCTCCTGCTGCCGCCGCGCCACCAGAGCACAATTTCTGTTCTCATCCTGAAGCAAAGTTCTTAACCCAAGATACTATTTCTGGGTTAGCGGAGTCTGTAACCTGAAGCGTCTGTAACCCGAGGTACCACTGTTACACATCCTGAGGGTAGAAAGCGAAACATCTCTGTTCTAGCTACTGAGCATTTGTTCCAAGGCACTTAGTAAAGGCAGTTACAAATAAATTCCAGTGAAAGGACAAAAAGTCATTCTCAAAAAGGTAGAAGGTGCAAATGTCCTGCCTGTGGAAGTTAGAGGATGGGGAGCAGGGGAAAGGATCTTGGAACTACAACAGGGTGACTCCTGTTTACCCAGTTCAGTATTCCAAGCACCACAGATCTGTTCCCAAGGCAGGAGTCTCCAGTTAATCGGCACTGTTAAACCATCTTCCTGCGCTGATGCCAGTGCTGCTATCTGGGACTGATCAGTGGGTATGCTATGTAGTAGCCAATGGCAGAGCCCGCAATCACTCCCAGGAAGATCCACGTGTTGTAGGACATCACCGCCAGCATCACCAGGTAACCGAGGACCACTTGGACCACATGGAGCAGGGTCTGGACGACATGCCATGAAAACCAACTTTTCCAAAAGGAAAGAGAAACAAATGTCAGGGCTTATCTACACTTAACTTCCCTCCATGCTTCCCAGGCACAGTCTGCACTTTAAAGCTCTGTGTCTGAACGCACTTTCCCTGCCCCTCCCCTCCAGAGCTTTTCCCATGAAAACCCGCCCTTTAAAGCGGAATCAGAGCAAACGTCAATACAGGTTTTCTGCAGATTGCTGTTTGCTTCCCCACCCCACCCCATTTTTTTACTTCTTCGGGGAGCTGCTTAGCTGTTCCAGGCCCGTGTTAATAGATGCCCTTTCTGGCTCTCTCAAGGTCTCCTGGCTGATGCTGGAGGCAATGGATGGCGGCATTGTGTACTGAAGCACTTTCGCCTTGCCAGCTTTTATGAATTCATACAACACCGCAAGCAGCATGATCACCAGTACTGAGAACACCATCCCTGTTGGGTAAAAAAACAGATTTATGGTTGGAGCTGGGATGGGTGGGTGTAAAAATATATTTGTACACAACCATTCCCAAACCTCTGTGTAACTACAGACTGCATAATTCAACTGCAGGATTCCATTTCCTGCAAACCTTATCTTTGGGGGGCGTTTTGGGGTTTTTTAAGAGTGCAAGTTTCTAGCCCATGTGTGTGTTAAGATAAGCTTACTTCTGGGAGGGGAAAATCAAGGAGTATTCATTTTATATGCACTTTTAGCACTCTGTGGCACAGCTGAAATATTAAAATGCAATAAAGATAATGGTGTACTGATAATACGCTGATAATACAACTATTAAGAGGCAAGCATGGTAATGATATCCAAAACAGTTACATCAGCACCTGCTCATATCAAAAGATCATTCATTATTATAAATACCCTCTTTATCAAAACAACAATAAGCTGCAGGAGGCTCAATAAGACTTCCAGAGTGAGAGGAAATGAAGGAGATTCAGGCTGCAACCTTCCACTCACTTTTCTAGGAGTAAGACCTATAGAACTCAGTGGGACTTAATCCCAGGTGTAGACATGTGTAGGATTACAATGTCAAATTGCAGCATTGCTTTTGCTATCCATCTTTCAAACGTTTTTACATACCTGTTTTTAATCAACAATTTTAAGGTTCTATTTTATATTTTGTAATATTTTTATATTTTGTTATATTTTGCTCGTCTGTAGGGAGCTAGATATGATCTCAAGAAACCTACCAGAGCCTCAACAATTATATCCTTGTCCAAAAGGCATGTGCTCTGTGTGTGTGTTCATGTAAATTACATAATTCACTCACGTGCCTGTGTCCATCCTCCCTTAACTCTGTGTCTGTATGCTTTTTAGCTGTTTTTTAACTGTTGTGCGTAAAAGCGGGGGGTGTGTGTGTGTGTGTCTTAAACTTTTATTTGGGGAGGTGGGGTGAAGGTTGAGTCTCTTCCAGACCTATTCTACCTTTCACATATATCCAACAATCCCTGAATTAGCATCCAGATGTCCTTGCACAAAGTCCAGCATGGTCCGTAGTCAGGAATTGTGGGATTTGTAGTTCGGCATCATTTGGAAAGCAGCAGGTTCCGTACCCTTGGCATGGAGGAAGTTCTCCTTAACCACCTTCTCTGCCCCTGAAGGGAGCTGCAGTTCTCACAAACTCCCCATTCTTTTACCACACCATGCATGACAGAGATGAGACTGGAGAGTAAGCTATCTTATACCAAGTCACACCAATGGTCCATGTAGTTAGGTAATGTCTCTCCCAGCTCTACCTGGAGATGATGGGGATAGAACCCATAACCTCCTACATGCAAAGCAGATGCTCTGCCACTGAGCCACAGCTGATATATTATGGACAATTGGTCTTCTATGGGCTTTTCCACACTGACCTTTCCACTGCTCTTTCCATGCACAGCAGAGTATTAAAACTCTGTGTCCAAGTGCCCCCTTTTTTTGCTCCAGAGCTTTCCTACAAAACCCCAATCTTTATAAGCAAACAGCAATCTCTGGAAAAGCAGAATCACCCTTTGCTCCAATTGAGCACTAAAGAGTAGTTTTTTGCAGGGGAAGCTCCAGGGCAAAGAGTGCTCAGATACAAGAATTTTAAAGTGCAAGCCTGTGTCTGGAAAGAGTAGGGTAAAAACTAAGTACAGTATGGATAAATCCTGTGTTAGTTTGTTTGACTTCTTCCTTCTTGGCCCTCAAAACTATTACGAAGCCAAGCATTCTAGGGAGTCAGTTGCCTAGGGAAGTCTTAGGCATGGCACAGAGCAAGCTTTGTCATCTTTGTTTCTGAGGCTAAGGTTTCATATAATCTTCCCTCATCCTCAAGGACCTTTCTTGTTGCCTCAGCAGCTCAAATTTACTTAAGAGATAAGGCTGTTTTCTTACCTGCTGGGGTGTGCGTTTCCCAGAAGTCAAAAAGAAGGACCACGTTGTCCGAGAAATAGAAAAACATCTGTAGAGGATGGATGGGAAGGAGGAAGAATTAACAAAGAGGAAACACTGGCAAGGTTTCTGGGGCTAGCTATGGACCAAGGGTGGGTGAATCTGCCAATCTCAGTTTCTCCTCTTTCCAATTCAATCCACTAATTTCTCCTTTACCTCCAGAATTACGGGTCAATGAATCTGTCAATTTCAGTATCTCACTTATCAGGTCTTAATTTCATTTCTCCACAATTCCACGTCAGCGTGCAATTCTTTTTTAAGTGCTCATGATAATCTACCAACATGCTAGTGCAAACTTCTCCTGATACACTTTGTTTTGCTTATTATCTTCACACACACACACATTTATGCACAATTTACCCTAGTATATGTAAAGTAGCCCCACTAGGTTCCTGGTTGATAGGCCAGTTTAATAAGCCAGAGCCCCAAATCTAATTACCTAAATCCAGGGCAGGCTTATGCAAGATCTTGAACAGCCTCCACTAATCTGGTGCCCTGCCAACATCATCAGCCCCAGCAAGCATGACCGTTCATTGCTGGGACAGTTGGAGGTGTAGTTGAACAGATCTGGAAGGCACCAGGTTGACGCAGATTGATCCACTGTGACTGGTAGGGCAGAAAGCAAGGACCCCAAGAGCAGGTAGTGCCAGGGCCAATGAGAGGTGGGGCCCACTAATTCTAGTGCTTCCCCCACCCTCCTCCTTTCTGAGTCCTACAAGGGCAACACCAGGACCAAAAGTACATGACATGAGGAACAGTGTGTAAGTTCTCCTGTCCCATTTTCTGATCTTCTTTTCAAACTGCAGTAGTACCTGTTGTGTTATCGGGGGGCGGGGGGCGGTGTTGACTGATATACCAGCATGCCATGTTAAATTTAATTCACACCAGCAGGCACAGTGCAGCACAACATCTAACATCATTGGACAGTGTTGCCACACCCCAACTTTTCCCCAGTGAAAATGGCAGGAAAGAACTGCATGCCAGGTTGCTGCCCCAAATTTTGTCACTTCCCTCTACAGCACATGCATAAACCCCTGTCTTGACTGCTGGACCCAATCTTGGTCTCAGCTGCACCATTTGCCGGAGCCTGTCTTTGCATGCAGGGGAAGCCCCTCACTCACTGAGGGTTTGAGACCCAGCAGCTACCCTCGCCTGGTTTACCCGGCCAAGGGAAGCCATCCCCAAGGTGTGCCCACTCTTGCATGCTGGAAGCTTCCACCAGAGGTACTGCCCCTCCCCTAACACCCCATACACCCCAGAAGTGCCCCCTCTATATACATAGAACGTGTGATAAGGGCTTGCATCCTATATTTATTGAGAGTATTTGCACCCTGCTGTTCTGCCAGAAAGGCTCCCAGAGCAGCTTACACACAATCAAAACAAGGCAGTTCTTACCCACAAGGCTTACACCCACAAGGGAAAAGGGAAGGAAGAGGAAAAACAAAACTCAGGCGCAAGTTTCTAAATTGTTGTTCCTATATTGACCAAGAGGGGCAGGAGGTGCCTGGTGGAGCGGGGCCTCTGACAAAGTTGATGAAATGAGCCCTGCTTCCCATCGCTCCTGGTCTGGTGGAATGGCAGCTGAGGTGAGAGGAGGCCTGATGGACTTGGCCTGTCATAGCAGAGCTGATGGAGTGACGTCTGCTTCCCAGCTCTCCCATGGCTCTATAGTCATTCACTATTTTACTCTACTGAGGTGTGGCTGGTACTGATAGGAGCTAGAGCTAAATATGTTTTAGGGTTAGGAGCTTGGTGGAATAATAATAATAATAATAATAATAATAATAATAATAATAATAATTTATTGTTACCCCACCCATCTGGCTGGGTCTCCCTAGCCACTCTGGGCGGCTTCCAACGAAGATTAAAAATACATTAAAATGTCACACATTAAAAACTTCCCTGAACAGGCTGCCTTCAGATGTCTTCCAAATGTCAGGTAGTTGTTTATCTCTTTGACATCTGATGGGACGGCGTTCCACAGGGCGGGCGCCACTACCGAGAAGGCCCTCTGCCTGGTTCCCTGTAGCTTGGCTTCTCGCAGAGAAGGAACCACCAGAAGGCCCTCAGCACTGGACCACAGTGTCCGGGTAGAACGATGTGGGTGGAGATGCTCCTTCAGGTATACTGGGCCAAGGCCGTTTAGGGTTTTAAAGGTCAGCACCAACACTTTGAATTGTGCTCGGAAATGTACTGGGAGCCAATGTAGGCTCTGAACCCAGAAGCTCCTAGTTTGATCCCTGGAACCTCCAGATGACCAGTCAGTCACAGACCTTGTGTGTGTGTGTGTGTGTGTGTGTGTGTGTGTGTGTGTGTCTGTGTATATGTAATTTACCACAGGTGTGTCAGGGCGACTCAACCAGTAACATAGGCTATATTTGACAACCTGTACCACTGGTTTGATTCTGTACAAGGAAGTTCTTTATCATGTGCCATTTTCATCATCCCAACCTATGATTATCTGTCATCTTATTCCAACTAATTGTTGGGTCTCTGTTTTGCTTATTAATGTGGAAGCTCTATTACGGTATGGTCAAAAACAGGGTCAGCGTCTTTGCAAATCCCTCATTCACAGGGTCAGTGAATTCCGGGCAGCACCAGTTTCTTGGTGCCAAATTCCACACCTGTGTCGGATCTTTGAACAGAAATTGTTCACTTCAAGTTGAATCTCTCTTGAAACATGCAAAACTGAGAATGTGAGAGGAGAACCAAAACTGTATTATGCAAAAGCTGGTTTCCTAAGAGGCAGATTCTCAGGGTCAGTTGCAAAAGCCTGTGGAGTGGATGGCGTATTTAGGTCCCATCCCTGCTCAAGTTCTGGAGAGCCACTGCCAGCCAGAGAAGAAAATGGGTTAGATCAGTGTTTTTCAGCCTTAGGTCTCTAGATGTCTCTGGACTCCAGCTCCCATAACCCTTGACCAATGAGCTTGCTGGCTGGGGGTAGATGGGGTCCAAAAACATTTATAATAATAATAATTTATTATTTCTACTCCACCCATCTGGCTGGATTTAGAGGGCCACAGGTTCCCCACCCTTGCATAATTTATTATTATCAATAACTATGATTGTGTTCTATCACATTCTTCCTCCCATAGGAGTCCAGGGCAGTTAACATCATTAAAAAAGTATATTCACAATAATTAAAGCATTCAAAACTACATCTCTTAAAAGCCACTTTGAGGAAATTTCTCAGTAAGTGGGATGTAATTTTTTAATTAAATTAAAATAAACCTAATCTTCTTTGCATACAGAAGGTCCCAGGCTCAAACGCTGTCTTCTCCAGGTAGCACTGGAAAAACTCCTGTCTGAAACCCAAGTGTGTTGCTGCTTGCCAGTGTCAACAATACTGAGATTTTTAACGCTCAACCTAAAGCAATAAGTTGAACATATACCGTCTGCCAAAGAAACTCCAATGGGAGTTGAGGAAATTCACACAAGACTGGGCATGTCTAGGTGTGAGGTCGCAATTATTGGGTTGCTGTGAATGAAAGAGATGGAGGCGGAAACAGAACCAGGACTGATTCTTTCATTGCAAAAGAGCTTGGGAAGAAAGCTGTGGTTTCTAATCAGTGGGATAATCGGGTAAACACTTCTAGCAGATCACATGAAGGGAGAACAGAGAACTGGAGAATTTCCTATGTTTCACTAATTCCTGAGGAACATAGGAAGCTGCCAGACCACTGCTCTACCTAGTTCAGTATTGTCCACAGCAGTGTTTACCAACCTTGGGTCTCCAGTTGTTTTTCGACTACAATTCCCATCATACCTGACCACTGGTCTTGCTAGCTAAGGATGACAGGTGTTGTAGTCCAATAACAGCTTGGGACCTAAGGCTCATTCTGCATGAGAATCAGATCTACGTTTTCTTCTGGTCAGTGAGGGGTATGGCCTGAACAAAGAAGCCACAGCTGAGGAAGGAGTATCGCCTAGGGTGAGTCCCAAAGGTCCAATAAAGAACACTGGAGGGAGACACTTGGCCCTTGGGGCTGTTTTCTCCCTTCCCTGGCATATTTACAGGGATACACAAAGTCTTGTTTGCCCTGTGATTCTCAGATGAAGGTGGTATAGAAATTTAATTAATAATAATGATAATAAATTAGTCAGGCTTGTCAACTGAATCAGATTTCTCCATCCATCCCTAAAATGAATGCAGTGGGACTTCTCATAAAATAAGAATAGCACACTCTCACATTGAAATCAAGGGGACTTAAAAGGACTTTGCTTTGACTGGCTTGTACTCATAGTATTTACGCTGGGGACTACAATAAACATCAGAGTCCTCTTCCATAGGAAGTTGCATCAGCCTGTTACAGCAAATGCAAAAGAATGAGACTGGCCTATTGAGACCTACTTCCAAGTATGCATTCACAGGATAGCTCTACTAAGGTGGGACAGTTTGGCACATACTCAAGTAGGACTTCCTGAGTAAACAGGCAGGTAGTCAGGATGCGGAAGCAGTACTGTCTAACCTACTTTCAAGGAACCAAAGAACAGCTTCTGGTTATACTGGGAAAGCCCACTGAGGAAGCATGACTCATATCACCCCACTGCCTTTTTCATGCACACACATGTTGCATTATTTTAATTAGCAAAATACTTATTTAAAAGCCATTAGAGAAAATGGGAAGGGGGATGGGATTGCAACAAGAAAATTCAGAGCCTTGTCAAGTTACATCAGATTCACCTCCAAACCCAGTAGTGGCTGGTGCCCTCTGGGAGACAACTTTTCTTCAATTGCTGGCCTTCGGAATGACTAGGAAATACCTGGATGCAGTGGTGATTGGTGCCCATTGAGGCAGATGGTGCCATAGTCAACGAGAGGCAGAGACAACTCATTCTAGTTTGGCCCCCACCCTCCTCCCCGTTGAGTTCTACAAGGGCAACACTGAAACCAAGGAGGAAGCTGACTGGCAGTTCCACTCCCTGGACTGACTGTAAGTAGGAAGGCAGGGAGTAGAAAGGCTGGCTGAGATTGGTGGAACGGGGCTCCATTTATCCCAATGGACCAGCCCCCACTCTCCAGCTCTCTCTTGTCCTCCGCTTGCCTTTTGGGAAGACAATAGGATTGGCCTGGATTGAAACTCAGGTTGCAAATCCACACACACCAGTCCAAGGGCTATTTCACATTGACGAAGGCTCTTCTGTTCCTGCTGCCCATTTACCAAGGGACGCGGGTGGCGCTGTGGGTAAAAGTCTCAGCGCCTAGGACTTGCCGATCGCATGGTTGGCGGTTCGAATCCCCGCGGCGGGGTGCGCTCCCGTCGTTCGTTCCCAGCGCCTGCCAACCTACCAGTTCGAAAGCACCTCTGGGTGCAAGTAGATAAATAGGGACCGCTTACCAGCGGGAAGGTAAACGGCGTTCCGTGTGCTGCGCTGGCTCGCCAGATGCAGCTTGTCACGCTGGCCACGTGACCCGGAAGTGTCTTCGGACAGCGCTGGCTCCCGGCCTATAGAGTGAGATGAGCGCACAACCCTAGAGTCTGTCAAGACTGGCCCGTACGGGCAGGGGTACCTTTACTAGTCCAGTTTAGGCTGGTCCAGTTGGGCACTGCCCCATCAACCCCAACTGCTCCTGCCTGTCTGCCCTTTTACTTGCAACCAGTTCAGGGGGTGGCCCTGCCTGCCAGCTTAGTCTCAAGTGTAGCCCTTGTAGAAGCCAGAAGGGAGAAGGATGGGCAGGGGACTAGACCAGAATTAGTTGGCTCTGCCTCTCATTGGTTCTGGCTCCACTGGTCTGAATGAGCACCAGCAGTTGCCTTTCTTGTGCTGACTCTGAAGCAGGAAACCCATCTATCTGGACAGGGGGTTATGGGGGTGGGGGAGGAATGAAAGTCTGTGCGGGGGCATTTTACACCCATAGCCATACCAATTAGCTCTCAGGCACAATTTAGCAAGGACCTTTCAAACCCTAGCTTGGGGCCAAGATACTTGGGGAGTCACCTCCTCCTGTACTATCCTGTCCTCTCCCAAAAATCAGGAGGAGATAAGTGTCTGACCTACGACAGAGGCATGGCTGGTGGCAACAAAGGTGGCACTGTAAGGGAGGATTTTGGGGCAGATGCCAGCAGCCCCACTCAGCAACACAAGTAGGAGAGCATCAGGGCTCTCTCATTACACTCTGAAGTAAGTGAAATAATACACATCTCCATCTAAAGAGGGTCACCCTTGTAAAACCATGAAGTCCAGAGTCTGAAATTGCCTAACTACACCACTTCCAGACATTTTTAGGGAGGGATTCTATAGCATAGCAGCAAATTCTGGGTGCACAATTCAGGGTGATTACGCAAGCCTGTGCAACAACCCAATCCAGCCCACCCCACCCCAATCATTTTCATAGTCTTCTATATACTATGAAGTTACGAGTCTTCTGAGCTGTCTGCACGGTGCATAGCCACTGGGAGAGCTGGACCAAAATTTTCTTTATACCGTAAATCTAAAGTTTGTATTCATGCACTCTGGACCCAAGATATATCTCCCCAACCCAACTCAAGGATTAAGTGTCTGTAAGGCAAGGGAATGGGACGCGAGTGGCGCTGTGGGTTAAACCACAGAGCCTAGGACTTGCCGATCAGAAGGTCGGCGGTTCGAATCCCTGCGACGGGGTGAGCTCCCATTGCTCTGTTCCAGCTCCTGCCAACCTAGCAGTTTGAAAGTACGTCAAAGTGCAAGTAGATAAATAGGTACCGCTCTGGCGGGAAGGTAAACGGCGTTTCCGTGCGCTGCTCAGAAGCGGCTTAGTCATGGTGGCCACATGACCTGGAAGCTGTACGCCGGCTCCCTCGGCCAATAAAGTGAGATGAGCGCCGCAACCCCAGAGTCGGCCACGGCTGGACATAATGATCAGGGGGCCCTTTACCTTTACCTTTTTAAGGCAAGGGAATAGCTGCAGCTCAATGGTACAGCATCTGCTTAGATTACAGGGGTCAGCCAAGTTTTTCAGCAGGGGGCTGGTCCACTGTCCCTCAGACCTTGTGGGGAGCCAGACTATATTTATTTTTAGGGGGTGGGGATGAACAAATTCCTATGCCCCACAAATAACCCAGAGATGAATTTTAAATAAAAGGACTCATTCTACTCATGTAAAAACACGCTGATTCCCGGATCGTCCACAGGTTGGATTGAGAAGGCGATTGGGCTGCATCAGGCCCCCGGGCCTTAGGTTGCCTACCCATGGCTTAGATTAGGTCCCAGATCCAGTCCCTGCCATCTCCAGGTAGGAATGGGAACAGTACCCTGACGAGCAGCTGCCAGTCAGTGTGTGTAAACAATAGTGAGCTAGATGAGCAATGGTTTGACTCTGTGTGAGGCAGCTTCCGATGTAACTCGCCAGACAGTAAGAGATGTACATCAACTTCTCTTTAAAAGGAAAGTCATCCCAAAATCTCTCTCTCCACCACCACCCGCCCCCAATTAGGGACAAAATAAGGCTCATTGTTTTACAAAGAACACAACAAAACACTAGTCTGTTCCTGGTAAACAGGCAACAGATGGAGACGCTGACTCGCCAAGCGTGCAAATTAAGATCGCGATCGAAATTTCATTACGACGCTTTTAAAGAGCTAAATAAAGGCTACTTTCTGGGCACAGTTACGTTATAGTAAAGTAGTTGATTGTCCGGCGTTTGTTTATAAAAATTGGATCAGCATCGATCTCAGCACGAATGATAGCAACACGAGCCGGGGAGAATTTGTCCACAAACTTTTGCTTTTTTTTAAAAAAAACAACAACAAGCTCTGCATTTTTAATTTGCTTCTAATTAAATAAGTAAATTAAATAGACACCATCTACAATTTTGAAATAGACTTGCCTGCATCATCTTGCTGCAGTATTTTCTTCACCTCTTCGTTTTTTCCTCCGGCAGAAGCAGCAGGCGAGTTGCCGTCTGCGCGCAATTAAGTTCGTTCCACTCGATCAGGTTCCGCCTAGATTCAATGCCTCGGTAAAAGATAATGAATTTAGTGAGGAGTCACGTGGGCGAGGGCGCACAGCATCCTGGGAATTGTAGTCTATTATTCTGGGTTTACTTATTTCCTCTCCCGTCTTCCTCCCCAGCCCAGAATAAATACTATTTTACGATTTAGACAAGCGGCACATTGCAAAACCTTGTTTGACTGCATGCATCGCTCTGTGCTTACTCTAGAGTAAATAGAGAGTAGGAGTTAAGATCACACCCATATTTAAGTAGCTCTTCAGGGCGATTCGAAAAAAGATTGCAATAATACTGAGAATAATAAATGTAAATCTAGGGGGGGGGGGAGGTCGGGTAGTCCTAAGGCTCTTTGCAACGATACCGTTTACCTCGGTGCATAGTTGTGGTTCCCTATTTTTAAAGGAGGGAGGGAGGGAGGGAGAGATTGGACACTTTCAAACTACACCTCCCAGAATGCTTTGCTCGGCAAGCCCGGATGCAACATCTGTAACAGCTGGTAGGGACGCTCAGTGAAGCACTTCTATTCCTGCAATCGAAGAGGGCCTCCCTGCGATTATCTTATTCTGCTAGGCATAATATTAGTTCTATATTTATTTTATCTTATCATTTATAAGCCGCCTTTTAGGCTAGCTACCGTCACAAGGCTCCATACATGCACCCCTCGAATAACAAACATTTCAGTATCATCCTATTATACCATCTTAAGCATAATCAAAATCAAATACCAGAAACAAAACCACCATACTAATCAATCTACCGTTCTATTTACAACCAGTAATCTTTTAAACCTTTATAGCCAATTAAAACAAAAAAAAAACAACAACTACAGGATCTCACCAACTTTTTTTTTATTTAAAAAGGATGAGTCTTAAGCACATAAGACAAGCATGTTGGATCTGGTCAGTGACCCATAGTCCAGCATCCTGTTCAGTGGCCGAACAGATGAAAAAGACTCAGTTTCACACACACACACACACACACACACCATCATCTTGATGTCTGCCCTCTGGTTCTCACCATATATGTAAGCTTAACCACACATACCTTGTTCCAGATTTTAGTTATCCATTCTCTCAAGAATGGTGTTCTTACCTCCTCCCCAATAAGGCAATAATAATTCTGGCACAAGGGTGCCAACTTGAATAAAATATTGTGGGGGCCCAGGTAAGCCCCTCCCTGCATAATCACATGACACATTGCACACACACCATCTGAATGGGAATGCCCATCAACCTTGTGGGGGCCTGGTGCCCACAAGTTTTTTATTATGTGTGCCGATGCCCTCATGACCCCTAGGAGTTGGCTCCTAGGTTCTGGCAGCAGTTAATAGATGTTGATTAATTCCCTGTCCTCTGTTAGTACAATTTTCTTTAACATATCCAAAGAGGAGAATTAAAGGGTCCCTGGGTAAAGTATAACCATTTATCACAGTACATTCTTTGTTTTCCATCACTATACCTTCCCAGAATTTTCTGGCATGAACCCCAAATATCTCAGCATTTGCAGCTTTAGACTTCCAGCAGGTACCACCGGCAGTTGGGTATATTAGGCTAAGACATTAGGTTCCTGCCATTGGTTAATTCAGCCGCCGCCTCATCTCCTGACCCTCTCTGTCTCTCTGCCGCTTAGATTCATTCCTCTGCAAGAGGATACAGATGCAGCAGGCCCCTTGCAGCTTTGAGGCTCAGTCTTTGCAGCAGACTGCAGCTGAAACCACCTGGTGATGCCTTTAGAAAAGGGAGATGGAAGAAAACACGGGAGGGTTCTGCATTTTTCCTTGGCAGCCAGAAGCAGGCTGTTTGGGAGCAATGATTTTAAAATTATTTTAAAAGCAGATTTTCCAGCAGATCGAACTCTGCATCAGACTCCACACACCAAAAAAGGAAAAGCCAAACAAATACAAAATGTGCCCTGCTCCTTCCTTACACCCTGAATCCGTGGTGGGTTTCTCCATAGGGAGCTTGTAGTACACAGTGGCGTAGCGTGGGGGGGTGCAGGGGGGGGCCAGCCGCACCGGGCGCAACATCTGGGGGTTAGGGTTAGGGGGCGCAAATTCACGGGTTAGGGGGCGCAAATCCACGGGTTAGGGGGTGCAAATTACTTGCCTTGCCCCGGGTGCTGACAACCCATGCTACGCCACTGGTAGTACACCAGGGATTCATCCATCTATCCGCCTTAGTTCAATAACAGGTGCAAAACCAGGAGTATTTTAGGAGTGTTTACTTCAGTGTGATGAAGCGTTACCTGACCGAAAGGGGAAGAAGAGGAGGTTCCAGCCAGAAAGAAGAAAGTGATTTAATATGGTCTGGGGAGTTTAAGAATGGAAGAAAACTGAGCACATTCTCCCTTTACATAATTTGTGTGTACACTCTTGTCTCTGCAATAGCCTGTAGTTTGTAGTTAAAGTGCTTAATAAATGCTTACACCTAATGTGTTTGATTTTCATCCACTCCAATTTTTCAAACCACACATCAGCTTTCCAACTTCGTGATGGCCCCACTCCAGTCCACATTTTGTATCCAACTGCACAACAAACAAACAAACAAACAAACAAACGATTCACACTTTTTTCTGTGTATAAAAGAGTTGGAAGGAAAGGATAATCTATTCCAACCCCCTGCAATGCAGGAATTTTTTGCCCAACTGGGGCTTGAACAATCATGAGATAAAGTCCCATAATCTACCAACCAACTTATTCTTTGGGGCCTCAGCTGAGTTGTGTTTGCAGATTGTCAGTCATGGGCAACCCTTTGGTAGGGGAAGAGTAAGGGGCTTATACAGAACTCTAATCAGTGCTAGGAATGGGAGACCTCTTGGGCTGGGACTGCTCCTTTATGTTTCATTTTTATACACGAAGGTCTGTACTTGTGTCCAGAGATGTCTGTGGCTTTTGTAAGGACAGATTGCTTTCAGCATGATACATTTTCTTCCACTCTGGGCAGATCCACACCATGCATTTAAAGCACACACAGCACACATCCCTTGTGTGAAGCCACTACCCTGATAAAATGCCAATTGCTTGATTCCTCATCAGATTTTACACAGGTTTAAATTTTGAATATGTATTGTTACATGCCACACCTGAATGGTGAGAGACTCTGGGAGTACCAAGTGCCCTGTTTCCTTAGAATGAAGGACAACGGAGACTGGTGTCTTTAGGATATATGGGTTTTTTAATACATATATAGAACCTGAACACAGTCCCTCCAAAGTGTCCCTATATGCCAGGGTCCTCCCTGAATTAGAGAAGCTGTCCCAGTTTCTGATTTGACCCTGGAATGTTTCACTTTTCCTTAGGATGTCCCTATTTTCATTGGATAAATTTTGATTGGTATGGAGTTATCCGACCCCTGAGCCATCAGAAGGCAATCCTGTATAGGGAAGGTTTTTAATGTTTAATGTTTTGTTGTGTTTTTATATTTGCTGGAAGCTGCCCAGAGTGGCTGGGGCAACCCAGTAAGATGTTTGGGATATAAATATTAAAATTATCGTTATGGAATGGGACGTCACTATTTCCATCAGAGAAATGTTGAAGGGTTTGTGAACAGAGAATGGGAAAATATCTATAACGAACTGAAAAAGATGTTTAGATTTTCATTTGGAAAAAACCCAGAATCCTTTCTCCTAGGCATCATGTCAGAGGAAATAAAAAGATTGGTCAGGCCAATATTTATGTATGCAACTATGGTGGCAAGGTTATTGATTGCCAAAAATGGGAAAAGCAGCAGCGTCCCAACTAAAACAGACTGGTTATCTAAAATGATAGAATACTTCCATATTGCTGAACTAAGAGGGAGGATGAGGAGATATGGTACAAAAAGTGAATAAAGAGTGGGCTATCTTTATCAAAATTTATGTGGGAAAAGTAGAATTTCTGACAGATATTGAGTGAATCCAGAAAATGATTAGAGTGAAAGGAGAGTAAAGTTAAGATAGAAGAAAAGATTAAAGAAATAATGAAATGTGTTTAAGCTAATTGGAAAAATAAAGTAGCGTAACAAGAACAGCTGGAAGTCAAGTCACTTGGTGGGTGTTCGTGTGGGGTAGGTGTGTAGGTATGTTGGTATGTACTGTATAGGTAAGTATTATATAGAGTAATGGAGCTATGTTTTATGTTATGAAAATAAGGTAGTGTGTTATGTACGTGTATTGTGTAATTGTGTAAATGTATGTGTTTTATATGTTAATAAAATTTAATTTTAAAAAAGAGAGAATGGAGGGATTCACAGCATTAGCACTGCAACAGATCTTGCTTTCCCTTAGGTTTCCATAAAAGCCCCAAAGATATGTAAAAGGGGGCTTAACAGGCTTGGCTAAGACTGTTAACAAAGAGTCTAGTTTGACCACTTCTTGTAGACTCCCATCTTACATACATCAAGTCACAGGATTGGTGGTACCCAAATCTATCACCCAAACCAACTTCCCAATCATATTAGTATTTGTTTCTGTTGATTTATTGGTTTATTAATAGTCTGTATAATATATTCTTTTTTTAAATATTTGATGTTTTATTATGTTTTTATGTATGCTGTAAGCCGCCCAGTGTGTTTGGGGAAACCCAGTCAGATGAGTGGGATATAAATATAAATATAAATACAACAACAACAGATTTATGTAGTGTATGTTAATAGCTATTTACTTCCAGGCTATAGTTATGGGATAGCCATTGGACTTCCTTCCCACATGCTCCTTTCTCTTAGGTAAATAAAAGCTTGAAAATCATATATTGGAAGCACATTCTCTATGAACAAAGACTGTTCAGATTGAGCAAAAAGGAAGATGGGAGTTAGTTTATAAGACTTCTCCTTCCACTCATAATAACTAGAAACCATGGCCACCCAATGAAATAGATTGGCAGGCAATTGAGGACAGACAAGGGGCAGAAATTATTTATCAGACAAAGTGAAACAAAACAAAACACCCTGTTATCATTTGTTTACCATATTCACTGCTGTAGAATCTGGGAATGAACACTAGATGGCTTCCAAATGGGATTTTGAGAAATTAATGGTGGGCAGAGTCTTTTTCCAATCAGGTGGTGATTAACACAAGGGGCTGTTTGTTTTAATGGAGAACACAAATCCCTCTGTTTATGAGCAAACTTAAGAAACATCAGCATTGTAAGTACAAGAAAAAGCAGAGCCAGCTGTAGGTTTTACGGACCTTGTGGCAAACTGCGCCTCTGACATCAGTAGGTGATGGGGTTGCTAGGTGGTAGGGGATGAGCTGGCCAGCAGCAGTGTGAAATAAGGTGGGCAGGGCAGGGCAGGTGTAAGCTAATTGGCTTTTTGTTGGGAATTGATCTGGGCAGTTAAGACCCAATCTCGAAGGCTGCTGACCAGCTAGAGATAGCCAAGCACTGGACGTACTCCATATAGTTCTCATTGGTGGGATGGTGGTCCAAAGTCTGGTCTCTTGCCGAAATGGCTTATGCAAATACAAAAGGTGTTGAGGAGCAGAGGCAGGAGGGACTGCTCTGCAGATACACAAGACCCCTTTTTGCATTATGTTGCTGGTCAGAGAGGTGTAATAATACAACTGCCACGTCTGCAGAATTTTGTTGGATTTACAATCAAGATACCTCCCTGGACAAGCAGCTCCTGGTGGATATTACTAGGTGGTTTATTTAGTGTGCTTGTGAATTTCCCTTTTCAACATGTAGTAAACTGCTGTGCACTGCATTTTTATGTTTATATTAAGGTTCCTTTGCAAGGTTATGCATAGTATGATGCTATGTTGTCATGGCAGTGGCAGACTTTGGGCTCTCAAATTTCAGCAGTGCCCTGTGCAATGCTAAAATTCAATGATACTCTACTACCCAACCCCTCATGCTCCATTCTACAGCATTGTTTTGGTGCCCCCTGCAGCTCTAAAACTGCCTCTGGTCATGCAGAAGTATATTTTTAAAGGGGGCAGCTATCAGATAATTTCTAATATTGGGTACAACTTAGGAACACATCCAAGGTTTCGTGTGTGTGTGCGCACGTGTGCACAGTTGGACATAAAATGTAGAGCTGGAGGGAAATTGTGCTGTCGGAAAGCTTGACAATGTGCAATTTGAAAAATGGGTGGGGGTGGAATTGAGCAAGTTAGGTGTAGCTGTTTATTAAGCACTTAACTGAGAGCCAATGTCAGGGACAGCATGTACACAAATTATATAAGGGTAGGATGTGCTTGGTTTTCATACATAAAAGATATTGCCCAAACCAAATTAAAACACTGTACTCTTTTGGGCTGGAAACACCTCTTCTTCCCTTTCATCTTTGGGTAGGTCATGCTTCATAACATATCCTCATAAATACATTTGAAGTACTCCTGGTTTTGCACCTGTTACTGAACTAAGGCAGACTGATAATGAACCATTGCTCCATAAGAAATACGGGCTCTTGTGGCGAAACCACCAAAGATACTGGGTGTGAGGAAGGAGCAAAGCACACTTTTTATCATTTGGCTTTTCTCTCTTTTTTTTTTAGTAGGGTGTGTCTGATGCAGAAGTTGTGAAGTTGTAAACAACAACAACAACCCTGAACTGGCTAACAAATCATCACACACAATTTGGGGGAGGGAGACTCAGTACTATAACAAATATACTTAAAGTGTATGAGTTCAAAACTCTGTGCAGTCCCACATTTTGAAATTGAAAGTATTTTCTTCTACTTCTTTTAGGCAGGAAGCCTTAACAGCAGCAAAGTCTGCAGATGGGAAGCTTCCTGTGTTGCTAATTAATTCGGTCCTGTTTTCAGAGCCACAAAGAGTGGAATCTTTTAAGTGAAGAACAATTCTGTGGTAGTGTGAAGGTTTTATGCAAAAAAAGGATCCCAGGTTCAATCCCTGACAACTCCATGCAGAGCTAAGAAAGTTCCCTGGCATAATTTACGCACCTAATGAGAAAAAAAGCTGTCTTCTTTAAAAAAATTGGAAACAGAACTACTTGAATTTGCAGATCAAAAGATGATTTTAATGGGAGACTTAAATGGAGCTCCATCATTAGAAAAAGATAGATCAGCTAGGGAAAAAGAGACGAAAGAAGGCAGGTTGCCAAAGACTTTCTTTGATCTGGCTCAAAATTTGAACTTGATAGATACCGTATTTTTTGCTCCATAAGACTCACTTTTCCCCACCTAAAAAGTAAGGGGAAATGTGTGTGCGTCTTATGGAGCGAATGCAGGCTATCCCAGAAGCCAGAGCAGCAAGAAGGATTGCTGCTTTCACTGTGCAGCGATCCCTCTTGCTGTTCTGGCTTCTGAGAGTCAGAATTTTTCTTCTTCTTGTTTTCCTCCTCCAAAAACTAGGTGCGTCTTGTGGTCTGGTGCGTCTTATAGAGCGAAAAATGGGGTATATTGAGAACAAGACATTTGTTTCATAAAGAGTTTACTTATTATAGCCATGTTTATGATAGCAGTTCAAGAATAGACTCTTTGTGGATATCCAAAAAGTTGGAACCTCGAGTTTAAAAAATTGAGATTAATCCCAGGACATTTTCAGCTCATAATTCCTTGACAATGGAAACACAAAAAGAAAGCCAAATTTCATTTAGATGGAGATTGAATGAAGATTTATTAGATGATCAAAAATTTATGGAAAAAGCCAAAAAGGCCTTGAGTGATTATTTTGAAATAAACACTCAAAGACAGACAAAATTGTAGACGGTCTGGAACACAAGCAAGGCAGTGATGAGAGGATTGTTTATATAACAAAATTCATTTAAAAGGAAATTGAAAGGGAAAAGGAGATTTTTGAGGAAATTGCAAACAAGGAGAAACAATTGTCAAAGAAAGCAAATAAAGAGCCAGTCAAACAGGCAATTAGAACATTACAAACTCAATATTCTATGATAGTTAATGAGGAAATTAGCAGGAAAATAAAAAGAAAGAAAGAAAAATATTTTGAGCATGCCAATAAATCAGGAAAATTGCTAGCGTGGCAGCTGAAGAAAAGTGAACAGAGGAACTCCATAAATGAAATTAATATAAATGGAAAGATCACAGATAAGATGAAGGAAATAAGAGCAGCATTTGTAAAATATTTCTCAGATTTGTATAGGAAAGGAAAGGAGGAAATTTTTTAAATAGAATAATATATTAAAAGTAGTAATTTACCAAAAATAAAAGAGGAACAAATGACAATATTAAATACTCAAATAACCGTTCAAGAACTGCTAGAGGCAATAGAGTGGACTAAAAATGGCAAGTCTCCTGACCCAGATAGACTAATGGCAAAGTATTATAAAAAATAAAGTGAACAATTGCTAAACCCACTGAAAGATGTTATGAATGAGACCTTAAATTCAGGTGAAATTCCAGAAACATGGAAAGAGGTGTATATTACAATAATTCCAAAACAAGATTCAGACTTGCTGCAAATTAGAAATTATAGGCCTATCTCATTGTTAAACAACGATTATAAACTATTTGCAAGCATTTTAGCTAATAGAATTGGGGGGGGGGAATTAAATGAGTATATACATCAGGATGGATTCCTTCCAGGTAGGCAAATGAAAGAGAATATAAGAAATATTTTGAATATAATAGAATACCTGGAGGTCAAAAATGAAAAGAAAGTAGTAATGATGTTTATAGATGCCGAAAAGTCTTTGACAACATCTCTTGGAATTTCATGATAAAGTTACTTGAGGAAATTAAATGTGGATCTAAATTTTTAAAAGGAATACAAGCAATTTATTCAGAACAGAAAGCGAAATACATTGTAAATCAGGTGGTAACAGATGAATGTAAGATACAAAAATGAACCAGACAAGATTGTCCATTATCACCGCTGTTGTTCATTCTGGTTCTGGAAGTACTTGCCAGGAATATAAGAGCAGATAAAGAGATCACTGGGATAAAAACTGGGAAAAGTGAGTTTAAACTGAAAGCATATGCTGATGATTTGGTGATCACAGTGGAAGATCCAAAAAATTCTCTCCCTAAAGTTATAGAAAAGATTCAGAAATTTGGGGAAGTGGCAGGATTTAAATTAAATAAGAATAAAACTAAATTATTAGTTAAAAATATGAAGGAAGAAGAGAAAAAAGAGTTGCAGCAAAGTATTGAAACAGAAGTCCATAAAAAGGTCAAATACTTAGGGTTATGGTTAACATCAAGAAATAAAAATATTTACAAAGATAATTATGAAAAGATGTGGCTCGAGATAAAAAGAAATCTAGAAATATGGAGCAGAATGAATCTCTCCCTATTAGGAAAAATAGCAGCAGTAAAAATTAATGTTTTGCCAAAAATGCTATTTCTTTTCCAGTCAGTCCCAGTAATGGTGAAAGATGATTGCCTCAAAAGATGGCAGAAGGAAATCTCCAAGTTATCGGGAGGGGCAAAAAGCCAAGGATAAAGCATAAGATACTTACAGATACAAAAGAAAGAGGCGGTTTTGCCCTCCCAGACCTTAAATTGTATTATGAGACTGCATGTTTGGTATAGATTAGGGACTGGGTAAAACTGGAAAAGTAAGAAGCATTGGATTTGGAAGGTCATGATAATAGATTCGGATGGCATGCATATCTATGGTATGGGAAAGGAAAAGTACATAAAGGATTTTATAATCATATAATTAGGAAATCATTAATGAGGGTTTGGGATAGATATAAAGATTTAATAGAACAGAAGACACCTTGGTGGCTTTCACCACTTGAAGCTTTGCTGCTCAAGCCACTTGGTAAAAAAGGAAAGTGGCTTACATACAGTGACTTACTAAAGGATCAAGAAGGAAAATGGAAGCTAAAAGAGTATGAGGAAATAAAAGATCATTTTCAGAGTTGGTTACATTACAGGCAATTACATGAGATATACAAAGAAGGCCATAAGAAAGGATTTAGTTATACTACTTCTAGATTCCAAAAGGAAGTCATAGAAGGGAAAGTGAAGTTGCTGAAGGGTGCATATAGTATTCTGCTAGAATGGGAAACAAAAGATGAGGAGGTGAAATCGGTCATGATCAAATGGTCACAAGATATAGGACATAATATATAATTTGAAGATTGGGAAAAATAGTGGAGAATAGTTCTAAAATTTGCAGACTGTTCTCTTTTGAAAGAAAATTATATGAAAATGATGTATAGATGGTATATAACACCAGTACAGATTGCAAGAATGTACAAAACTGGGTCAAACGTATGCTGGAAGTGTAAAGAAAAGGAAGGGACTTTTTACCATATGTGGTGGGAATGTAGAGAAATTAAATTTTGGGGGGGAAATGATATATAATGAGTTGAAGAAAATGTTTCAATTGACATTTGTAAAAAAAACAAACCAGAAGCATTTTTGTTAGAGATTGTAGGAAAAGACCTACCAAGGAAAATAAAGAATTTATTTATGTATGCTACAACAGTGGCAAGAGTCTTAATAGCACAAGGATGGAAGAATGAGGAAACCCCGACAAAAGAACAGTGGCAAGAGAAATTGATGGACTGAGACTTCCGGTCGGCGCCAGCGTTTAATGGCGGTCCTTGCCTCGAGCTCCGAGGGAGGACTGCTCCGCGAGTTCGGGTCTGACCCGCTACGGCGAGCGGGGGACCCCTAAAATCACAGGCGCTGAAGCCTGTGAACAAGGAGACTCGGCGGGCACCTTTCGTGCCCCCCGGTACTGCAAAAGAGCCTTTTTAAAGGCTCCGGAGCGGCATCGGGTGTGAGCGCGGTGCTGAGAGTCGTAACCCAGCCTGCGGAGTGAAGCCGCGTCGCCATTGAACGGAGAGCGCCGATTCCTTCCTGAAACTACAATTTGATCGTAAAACCCGTAAGATTGACAGAAGGGAACGGGACATTTAAATTGAATTTTGGAAATTTGGCTGAAAACGGGAAAGGCATAAAGTAAGGAAGTCTGCCTCCCCGGACTGCATGGTAATTAGAGCAACGAAAGAGCAAGCTGCACTTAAATGAAGGTTAACTTTTTGGCTGTCAAAACCTGACATCTGAATTAAACTTCCCCCCAACAAGCAGGAGAAGGGGGGAAGGAAATTTGGACATTGTAAACCTGCTGGAAATAAATAGAGGAAAAAGATCTTCCACTGCCAAAACCCTGAGACGGGCTGCCGAAGCAAGGCACTGGGAAAGTGAACTGTCAATTTAAACTGGATACAAAGTTGGGGTTTTGACTGAAACAAAGTTATGAGACTTTAATGGAGTTATTTTGTTGATCTTTTGAGGATACTGAAACTGTAATAAGAACTTTAACTGTGGACTTTTGGACTCTTTGTTCTCTGCCTTATGCTTTTTTGACTTTTCTTAACTGGATACAATTAAATGCTCCCTCTAGAGGACTTAAAGAGAACCTGTCACAGTGAGAGAAAAAGAGTGGATTTTTCCACTTGCAAACTTTTCCTGTGAGAACTGGGAGGATATGAGTGGCCAACCAGAAGAGATAACAACTAGAGCAAAAGCAAAACAAATTCAGCAAGCTCAAAAGAAAAGGGGTTCGATGCAAGGCATAACACCAGCTGTACAGGAAAAAGTAGCAACTGCATCTATGGAGTCAATGACACAGGCACTGCTCAAAATAAATCAGTCTTTGGAAGCATTGACAAAGCAGTCAGCGGAGAATACAAAAAAATTGAATGATTTGACAACAAGATTGGACTTGACTACGGCAAGTGTAGCTTCTAACACAGAATCTATAAATAAATTGATCCAAGAAAATTCTGAAACAAGAAAGATTGCTCAAAGTGCAAAAGATACTGCAGATGAGACAAAGAGGGAGCTTGCACCGATTGCAAAAAAGGTGAATGAACATGATGCAACCTTAGCTTTGTGGGAACTTCAGAGAAAGGAGAAGAATTTGAAATTAAGATTGTTTCCAGAGAGCGAGAAAGACAATCTTGCGGAATTCCTCACAGAAAATATCTTGGAATTTTGGCAGGACGAGTTACAGGAGGAAGAACTTGAAATAACAACGGCCTTCCGGTTGGGCAGAAGGCAAGGCAAGAAGCCTAGGGATTGTCTGATTACACTGAGATCTAAAGAAGAAAGGGACAAAATACTGGACTTACATTACCATAAGGCCCTTGAAATTCAGAATTGTCAAGTTCAGATCTTTAAAGACATCCCTAAATATATCTTGGAGGTGAGGGCCTTCTACAAAGACTTGGTTTACCTGTTGAAGAATAATAATATACTTTTCAGGTGGGAGTTCCCACAAGGATTATCTTTTAACTACACAGGAAAGAAGATCAAAATAAAAACAGTCCAAGATAAAGAACTGTTTTTGGAAAGATACCAGGAGGGTCTGCAGAAAGGAGTAATAGAAACAACAGGAGACAAAGAATCGACAGATATTGCAAATCTTTCATTTGGACTCCTACCACCATCGGAGGAGGAACAAAAACTTGGAGCAGTTGGAGGAATAGGCACATAGCAGTACAATGTCTCTGCAACTTCTTAGCTGGAATTGTAATGGTTTGAAGCTTCCCAGAAAAAGACGCCAAGTTTTTCATATTTTGAAGAGAGAGCAATTGGATTTAATATGTCTACAGGAAACGCATGTGACCAGGATACACAGGAAATTACTTGTAAACAAGAGACTTGGACAAGAATTTATCTCATTAGACAAGGTCAAAAAAAGAGGCGTCGTGATTTATGCAAAAGAAAAATTGGCCCCTAAAATGATATTTAAAGATGAACAAGGAAGATATCTGGCAATAGAAATACAAGTTCAAGGAGAAAAAATTATGATATTGGGAATATATGCACCAAATGAAGGGAAGGCGGAATTTTTCAAGAAGTTGCATGAGACTTTAATGGATTATTTGGACTTTAAAATTATAATGATGGCAGACATGAATGGCGTTGTTTCCACTAATATGGACAAGGCACAGAGACAAATAATTTCTAAGGATGGAAGACTACCAAAGACTTTTTTCGAAATGACTGAAACACTGGACTTGATTGATATTTGGAGAGTAAGGAACCCTCTGGAGAGAGAGGGAACTTTTTTCTCTGAAGCAAAAATGACATGGACAAGGATCGACCAAATTTGGGTAACTAGTAGCATGGCGCCAAAGATAAAAAAAGTAGAAATCTGCCCAAAGACTTGCTCCGACCATAATGCTGTGAAGATGGAGATGAAACTAACAACAACTGGAACTTTCAGATGGAGGATGAATGACGCCCTATTCAGAGATGAAGAGATCTATAAGAAGGCCCAAAAAACTTTGAAAGACTATTTTGAGATAAATTTGAGAACAGATGTGGAGAAAAGAATAATATGGGATGCAAGCAAGGCCGTGATGCGAGGTTTCCTAATACAACAAAATTCCATAAAGAGGAAAAAGCAGAATGAGAGGAAAGAAAAACTTTTGGAAAAGATAAAAGAAGGTGAAAAGAAATTGAGGTCTAAACCAAAGTCTCATGAGATTTTGAGAGAAATAAAGTATTACCAGACGCAATATATGGAATTGATGAATCAAGAGATAGAATGGAAAATAAAGCAAATGAGACAAAGAACATTTGAATCGGCAGACAAATGTGGGAAACTTCTGTCATGGCAATTGAAAAAGAGACAAAAACTGAACACTGTGACAAGTTTGGAAGTGGATGGAAAAATTATCCACAAACCAAATGAGATAAGCAATTGCTTTCAAAGTTTCTTTAGGAAACTATATGCACAAGGGCCAGTTGATGAGCAGGAAATAGAAGAATTTATTAAGAAGTATGGACTACCAAAGATCTCAGATCAAAGTAAAATGATTCTGAGTGAGAAAATTACAGGACAAGAAATAGAGGGTGCCATTCAGAATATGCAGTTGGGAAAATCTCCAGGACCAGATGGTTTAACGGCCAGATACTACAAGGCATTGAAGGAATGGATAATACAACCATTGAAGGAGGTCTGTAATGAAATTTTGGAAGGGAAAAAGGCACCTGAATCGTGGAAAGAAGCTTTTATTTCACTTATACCGAAAACAGAGACTGAAAAGAACCAGGTCAAAAATTACCGCCCTATATCATTACTTAATGTGGATTATAAAATCTTTGCAGACATTTTAGCAAAAAGACTGAAGAGAGTGCTGATAGGGGAGATTCACAAGGACCAAACAGGCTTTCTTCCAGGGAGACATATGTCGGACAATGTGAGGAACATTATAGACATTTTGGAACTGTTGGAAGTGAACATTAATAGAAAGGCGGTCTTGATTTTTGTGGATGCGGAGAAAGCCTTTGATAATATTTGTTGGACCTTCATGAAGAAGAATCTCCAAGGGATGGGGGTAGGCCAAGGTTTTGAAAACGGTATAGGTGCTATATATTCTAAGCAAAAGGCAAAGTTGATTGTGAACAATGTGGTTACGGAAGAAATACCTATAGAAAAAGGCACACGACAGGGGTGCCCAATATCCCCTTTACTTTTTATAACAGTCCTGGAGGTTTTGTTAAACATGATTAGAGGGGACCAATTGGTTAAAGGAGTTCAGGTCGGAGCCAGAAATTACAAACTAAGGGCATTCGCAGATGACTTAGTATTGACTTTGCAACAGCCAGATACTAGTACCAAAAGAGTATTAGAACTAATTGAGATATTTGGTCAAGTAGCAGGATTTAAACTGAACAAGCAAAAAACTAAAGTGTTGGAGAAAAATCTAACAATGGCAGAAAAGGAGAAGTTTCAGAGTGAAACAGGTTTAGTAATAACAAAAAAGGTGAAGTACCTGGGTGTGAATCTGACTTCTAAAAATGTGAATTTATTTAAAGACAACTATGACAAATGTTGGACAGAGGTGAAGAAAGATCTAGAAATATGGTCAAGGTTGAGACTTTCCTTGTTAGGCCGAATTGCTGTCATCAAGATGAATGTATTGCCTAGAATGTTGTTTTTATTCCAGACACTCCAGATCCTGGACAAAATGGACTGTTTCAAGAGGTGGCAAAAAGACATATCAAAATTTGTCTGGCAGGGCAAAAAGCCCAGAATAAACTTTAAGATCTTAACTGATGCAAAAGATAGAGGGGGGTTTGCCCTGCCGGACCTGAGACTTTATTATGAATCGGCAGCGTTCTGCTGGCTGAAACAATGGCTGCTTCTTGAGAACACAGACATTTTGGATCTGGAAGGGTATGACAATAGATTTGGTTGGCATGCATATATATGGTACGACAAGGTAAAAATACATAAAGGTTTTAAAAACCATATTGTCAGGAAAGCACTATACAATGTTTGGATAAGATATAAAGATCTATTGGAAAGTAAAACTCCCAGGTGGCTATCACCAATGGAAGCTAAAGAGACAAAAAAACTTAATATGGAGTCCAAATGGCCAAAATATTGTGAAATCTTAGAGCAAGATGGTGAAAGGGTTAAATTACAGAGTTATGACAAATTAAAGCCTAAAGTACGAGATTGGTTGCACTACCTTCAGATAAACGAGGTATTCAAACAGGACAGGAAAATAGGTTTTCAGATGGAGAGGTCGAAATTAGAAACAGAATTGTTAGAATCCAATACTAAGAACTTGTCAAGAATGTATAATTTGCTGCTGAAATGGAATACACAAGATGAAACAGTAAAATCAGCTATGATCAAATGGGCACAAGACATAGGTCATGACATTATGTTTGATGACTGGGAAAGGTTATGGAATATTGGTGTTAGATTTACGGCTTGTAATGCTTTGAGAGAAAACATAATGAAAATGATCTATAGGTGGTATATGACCCCAGACAAACTTGCAAAAATTTACCATTTGCCCAATAATAAATGTTGGAAATGTAATGAGACTGAAGGTACTTTCTATCACCTTTGGTGGACCTGCCCGAAGATTAAAGCCTACTGGGAAATGATCTATAATGAAATTAAAAAGGTCCTTAAATGGACATTTTCTAAAAAACCAGAGGCTTTTCTCCTGGGCATGGTGGGCCAATTGGTGCCAAGGAAGGACAGAACTTTTTTCATGTATGCTACCACAGCAGCAAGAATTCTTCTGGCAAAGTATTGGAAGACGCAGCAGCTACCCACTCTGGAAGAATGGCAAGCGAAGGTGATCGACTACATGGGAATGGCAGAGATGACCGGCAGAATCCGTGACCAGGGGAGTGAGACAGTGGAAGAAGATTGGAAGAAATTTAAAATATACCTTAAAAATTGTTGTAACATTGAGGAGTGCTGAGATGCTATGGTGTTAAGAAACAGAGAATTGCAGCTGTAAATCATAAATTTAAGGGAATTATAATGAAGATGAGTTAATTAATTAAATGGAGGGTTGCTGTCAAAAGGGAAAAATAAGGATGCAGAAAAAGGGAGGTATGGGGAAGTCCGGGAAATAAGGTGAAGGAAAATGAGTTTATGAAATTATACATGTTTATTTGTTTGTATGTTTTGTTTTGTTTTATTGTTTGTTTTTATTACATGATTGGAAAATTAATAAAAATTATTTTTTAAAAAAAAGAGAGAAATTGATGGACTATGCAGAATTGGCAAAACTGACATACAAACTGCGAGACAAGGACAACTGTGACTTTAAAGTAGAATGGGAACTCTTTACAAACTACTTAAAAAACCCCCAAAATGAATTGAACTCCTTGGCAGGTTTTGAATAAACATACACAAATGTATTGATTGTTAACATAATAGACAGATAATTTAAGGATCTTTACAATTTTACAATATGCAGAGAATAACATGTGCTGAAAAATCAGAGAGAGGAGCTGAGGGAAGTTTGGGGGGGTGAGGGAGGGCTTTTTTTGGGAGAGGGGAGGGAAAAATAATGAAGATGATATGTTTTGATAATTTGTTATGTTGAAATTCTCAATAATTATTATTTTTTTTAAAGGAGAGTTCGCTGGCATCTAAAATCTTTGCGAGCTGCTCCCATTCCAGTTTAGAGCAGGCATAGGCAAACTCGGCCCTCCAGGTGTTTTGGGACTACAGCTCCCATCACCCCTGACACCATCATCTCAAAACATCTGGGGGGCCGAGGTTGAGGAAGCCTACATTATCATCATCATCATCATCATCATCATCATCAATATTGAGATGGTCTGCCCTCTGCTCTTCAACCTAGAAAGGCTTCCAGAATGGCTTACATACAATCAATTAAACAATACTGTCCTTCCCTGCAGGCTTACCATCTAAACAAAATGAAAATACGGTATGTGGCACATAAGGGGAAAGTGAAGAGGGGAAAAACAGGCACCAGTTCTTGAAGAGCTGCTCTGTTGGCAATGAAAGTTGGCATCTGGGTCTGAAGCAAGGTCTCAACTTAGTGTCTATATCCCTGTGTCTCTTGACATGTGGGCCTGGTGAACAGCTGTCTGTTCTTATTGGGACTGGGGGTGGTGGTGGTAGTGGAAGCTGCCTATATTTTTCATTATTTATTTATAACCTCCTTAGTGTATTTGAAAAAAATAAAATCTCTAAGCAGCAGTGCAACATCATTAAAAAAAGTGTTGTTGTTGTTGTTTTAAAAAAGCAACATAAAAACTGCAAATCCAGCTGCGCGAAAGCAAATTCCGAACAAGGACTTGGTGGTAGGGGTTAGCGGGGACGCCATCGAATGTTTGCATTCTGCAAACAAGTACATGTGTAAACGCATGTAAGGGAGGTTCATTCATACAGCAGGAGAGGCTGCGATTCTTTCTTTTACCCACCCCCATCCCTTTATTTGCAGATGTTGGCTCCGCCCCTCACCAGAGTTGGTCGCTGAGCAGAGCCGCAGGCCGTGCGGGTGCGTATGTCTGTGTGTGTGTGTAGAGAGGGGGGGGGGAGAGAGATGCTGAGCAGGCGGCGCGCTGATTGGCCCGGTGGGGGTATGACGCCATCCACGGCACCACCAGGCTCTTTCTGCATCAGCATCAGCAGCTCGCATCACAATCCGACCACGCCCTGCCTGGACCTGCCTCCTCCTCCGCCGCCCCCCCCTCCGCATCCTTGCCCAGACTGCCCTCCCTCCTTCCTTTTGCAGTCAGCTGAGAAGCCAAACCGGAGTGCAGTTTTGTGCGGGGTTTTGAGCCGAGCAGCAGCAGGAAAAGGAGAAAAGGGGAAACCAGACGTGGGGATTCCTCCCCACACAAATACCTCAAGAAGAAGAACAAGAGAGGGACGTCATGGCACCAGCTGGGCTTAAGGCTGTGGTGGGAGAAAGTAAGATTAAACTCTTTATGTTGTTGCTTCCTTCCTCTCTCTCCCCCGCCTACCTTTCATTTAATGGTCAATGAGACGGGGGCTGTCTATTCCCCCGCCTCCTGCTCC
This sequence comes from Podarcis muralis, assembly GCF_964188315.1. NCBI lineage: Eukaryota > Metazoa > Chordata > Lepidosauria > Squamata > Lacertidae > Podarcis > Podarcis muralis. Next base: position 8,868,002 of record NC_135673.1, on the reverse strand, counting down.
GTAGTCCCCATTGTAAAAATAAATAAGGGACGCAGCTGCAGAAATCTGGAGAGTTGGTGGTAGTGGTGAATGAAATAGAGTATTAAGAGGGATGGAAGGGGGAGATTTGGAGCGTCACTGCAGACCTTACGTTTTTTTGTTGGGTGGGGGCGCCCTCGATGGTCGAGGACGCTACGGGTCAAGAGATCCTTTCCAACACCACCCTTTTTATACACTTAGTATCTATTCATATTATGAATAGCTTCTTGGCCAAAAAAGAGAAGCGTTCGTAACTGGAAGGGAAAAGGCAGAGGGGGACGCTGTTATTCTGCAGTATGTAGAGTGGAAGATGAGGGAGGGAGGGAAACAGTACCGGCTTGACTATCCCCCTCATCCTTGCCCCGTTTTAAGGGGGGGGGCGCTTTTACCAGTAGATGTATCCATAGCAGTTCAATGTAAGACTGGTGTCTCCTGTATCCTTAACGGATTTATCTGTGACTGGAAATTATAATTGTTTTATGGCCTGCAATACAGAACATGGAGAATGTGTGTGTGTGTGTATGTGTGTGTGTAAGCGTCAACTGAGAAATCCTCTTGTACTTGCAGGTTCATTTGGGGGGGGTCATTTGGGGTGGGACCCCCCCCCCCAAATCTAGTCCTTTATCCCACCCCAAAATCCAGTCCTTTATTCTCTCTATCCTACTCCTCCCCCACACACAGTGGAAGATCTAGCGCAGATCCTGCAGTGTCAGTGCAAAACAGCCCGGTTGTTATCCCTCCCACCAATATCTCATGTATTTTTCTCTCTGCCATCCCCCCTTCAATGAAGCAATAATTATGGGGGGGGGGGTACTTGTGAAGAATCCAACGAAATTGAGAAGTCCTTAGAATGACAGCATATAACAGAAGCTTTTTCCTGCATGGGAGGCTGAAAATGAGAATTTGGTTTATATGTGCTCGCATTGATTTAAGGGAGGGGGCCTTTGCACACGGAACTGAAATGCTATTTTTGGTCCTTTTGAGTTGTGCATTCTAAAGTATATCCAGGGAATGGTGTGGAAGGGGGATTTGCTTTATTGTTCATCCTGCAAAATTTTGCATTTTATTCCTTCTTAATGTGCCAGCCACATACTAAAACGTATCGATTATATAGGTCAAGTGACATATTGCCAAAGTCCTCTTCCATTTGTACAATGCAGGTAAATAATTTCAGTCCTTTGTAGGTACGCAGATAAATAGTGAAGACGATAAGGTGGTGGTTACTTTTAATGGAGGTACGTTGCTATGGCTCATTTAAATCCGCCGTCTGTCTGAAGCAATTACAGTTAAGCCGTGTTTTCAAAGCCAGCGCTGTCCAAATTATACCAGTTGTTTAAAAAAGAAAAGCAACATAATGTTAAATAATTATTATTTTTGCTTTCTCATAGAAAATGAAAGGAGCAGAATCATAGCTGGGAAACAGACCAAAAAGGTGGCGGCTGGGGGGGCAGCAGCGGGTTTTTTTTTAGTATTTAGGAAAGAAGGCATCTTCCTCCATGTTATGACACTGGTTTAGCACTGCAGTCAGATGAGGCTGGAGATGGTGCGTGGTGCCATGACTTGGCGAGGTGGGGGCTGGGGAGAGAAATAATCCTCTTAGATTTATGGCCTGCTTTATGTTGCACTAAATCACCTGTCTAGAGACCACTGATCAGCATCTCTGCCTGACTGTTGCGTGTTCTCAATTCTAAAAAAGGCATTGAGACTCAGGTGCTGCTAAAAGGTGGCATAGGGGGAATGTTTTCTCCCTGCTTTAGCCCAAATACCACCCTTTCCTGCAAGGCAGGACAGAACCCCCCCTCCCTCTCTAGAGCTTCAATTGTTTTTGGGTTTTTTTTTCAGAGGGGGCAGCATAAAAAAAATAAAAAATGAGAAGAGCTTTGTTTGTGTTGTATCCCCACTTGCTGGAAACATTTCTAGGCAGGAACGACACAAAAATAAAATCAAAGCATAATGATTGAGGCAACGAGGGAAATGCTGGCTAATCTCAGTGTTTGCTTTTGGTGACCTCAAGCCCATGCACTTAGGTATATCGTACCTTGCCACAGTTCCGTTACAGCAGCAACTAATCATCACAGTCGTCAACCAATGAAGATGCTAATGTGGATTTGTTGGTGGTGATACTTAACGCTGTGAAAATTGGGCAGAATTCAGGACCCTGTTCTGTGGTTCTCCTTACAAGCCATGCTTTAGGTCTCTCAAAAGTGTGTGAGTGAGATGCTTAACAGCAGAGCATCTGATTTATACTGATATGAACCTGGCTGCCTATTGAGATGATCACCAGAGGCCTTGCTTCAGAACATTCGCCTTTTATAGGGGTGTCACTGAGTAGGGATTCAAACTCTTGTCTGCCAGCTCCTAGCCAACCCTCCAACCGCTATGCCACACTAGCAGTCCTCATAATGTTTACCCTCCAGCAAATATTCAGTAGCATACCTACAGTGTCTGAACATAGATACCATTTTAAAGTTATCATGTTTTTATCCTTTTGATAAAGCCAAGGTCAATGAATATCCTCTAAACCCAACTGACCACATCTTGTGACTGTGAGTTGCATGAGTTTTAATGAAGCAGAGGTGCAGAGATACTTAAGAAGCTGTTGGGTGGTTCTGTTGTATCTAAAGCAAGTGTGAGGGACCCATGGACCTCCAGATGTTTCTGGACCATAGTTTCCATTATCATTGACCATACTATCTAGGGCTAATAGGAGCCGGAGTCCCAACAACATTGGGTGGGGAGTGGGCGGGCACAGGTACCCAACCACTGATCTAAAGGCAGAGCTATAGGCCTGCCATACATGTTATGGGTTGTATCCAACTAAGTTCTACTCAGAATGGGTTGTATCCAACTAAGTTGTATCCAACTAAGTTCTACTCAGAATAGACCCAGATAAATTAATGGATTTATGGGAGTCAGCTCCATTATTTTCAGTGGGTCTTCTCTGAGTAGGGCTAGCTGTTGTTTTCTGATATATCTGCAATACCAGGGTTGGCTACAGTGCCTTGTCTAATGTATGTGCAATGGCAAACATTTTTATGATTGTCCATCACTCTAAGCTGCCTTACTGCGTTTCCATCTTCACCATTCCCATTCAAAAAATTCCCGCATGATTCACAAAGCTTAGCCCTCTCAATTCCTCCTCCTGCATTTGTATTCCTGTCTTGGCAAATCCTAATTTCAGTGAGAGTTCTAATTTTGATTTTCTTTCCTTTTCAAAATGGAACTTGTGATTTGTTCTTAGACTTTCCTTAGAGTGGACCCATTGAAATCAATGAACCTAAGTTAGTTCTGCCCATCAGTTTACATGGGTTTTAAAGGTGCCATACAATACTCATTCCTCACTTGTAAGAAATAGTTATTCTAGTATGGCAGCACCTACCCTTTGGAACTCCTTGCCTGATGACACCAGGCAGGCACCTTCAGTGTATTCTCTTTTGGCTCCTGCGGAAAACACTTTTGTTCAGGCAAGTCTCTCCAGATACATAAGATGTTAATGACTTTTAACCCCTCTTAAAATGTTTTGGGTACTTGTTTTTGAAGATCACTTAAATTTTTTAATTTGAGTTTTTCTTATAATCAAGTGGTATATAAATATTATTAGCTAAATCAACGAGCATTAGGTATGACCCCATGAAATTCATACAATTTGATAAGACCTGATCAAACCCAAGTGAGTGGGATAAATCCTTGCTCATTTCACAAAGGGTCATCTTCCTTTACCACATGGGTGTGGAATCACAGGCTACTTTTCTCATGGATTCTGCTCTATATACCCTGCACTGAATCTGAATTGGACCCCTCTGTGGCTGCTATTTAAAAAGAGGGGGGCAACAGTTAAAGAGATGGCAACATGTTTTGTGTCTAGGTGGGCCCTTGGAATACAACCAGAAAGTGACTGTCGGACTGAAGGTAGCCGCTGGGTCGAAGTTCCCTACGTGACTCTCAGTACTTTTAAGGTTTGGTGGGCTGAGCTGTGAGCAACTCCCATCATCACTTGACCATTGGTCAGGCTTTCTGAGGCTGAAGTTATCATCCAGCAAAGCCTGGAGGTCCACAGTTCTCCTTACCCCATGCTACTTGAGGGGTGGTTTCTTTCAGCAGGGCAAGCTTGATGACAATGAACGTTCTCCTTCACACACACACTCCCAGTGTTCAAAACTCCCATTGTTCTAGGTGCATTTTGCGACAGGGAATTTCAGTAAGATGAGCAGTTTCTGAGCTCTGGACGCAGTACTGTGCCTCAGATTTCAGATTAAAACTGCAGAGTGGAAGGAAAAGAGGACCTTTTTCTGCTTCCCCACTTCCAGCTGCTCTCTGAAGAATGGAGAAGAGACCCTCTTAATAATATTAGGGGTGTGGGCAGGGGAAAGACTAGACCGTGTGAAAAATGAACATAATATTTTGGCTGCAGTTCAATCATTGTCACCTTTGTATTCTTTTTTACAAAAATGTGCACCTAGACATTCCGTTGTTGCACCCATGACCTAGGTTTAAGGTGCCATGTAACTCCTATCTTTCATATCTCAGTTTCAAACACTGCTCTCTCTTATCTGTATCCTGTTGTGAAACACAGTTTTGTGGGCAGAACTGTTGTGGCTTTATGAGTGCTGTGCAGGGATGCTTTGGACCTCTGCCTGTGTTTATCTGAGGGGCCTCCATGGCGAGACATTGGCCAGATCGTGCAACATGCCTTCACAGCCCCTCTAGCCCTGACTTCCTGATGCTTTGCATCCTCAGGGATGAAGTTATTTCCTGCCTTTCAGTTTCCTCTGTGTGCTCATTCCTTGTTTCCATCTGAATTGGCTTGTGATGGTGTAGGAGCCTCTGAATGCAGCCAACTTTCTGACCCTCAGGAGGCTCCCTGTCCTGTCCTTGCTGCACATCCTTGAGTGTTTTATTTTCCTGGCTGGGATGTGCCTTGTGGTGATGCCTCTCACTTGCCAGGGTGGAGGATAGAGAATGATGTGCGGCTATTGGTAGAAACTTGCCCGCCGTAGAAAGGTGTTACTTGCATTTTCTGCTCTGCCCACGTCTGCCTTTGGCTCCGACCCAACACTAGGAATGTGGCCCCTGGAAAGTTGTGTTGAGACTGAAAAAGGTTCCTTGCCCCAGTGTACCTTCTTTGAAAAGGTACTTGCTACACCAAAGTCAGTCACATCCACACAATGCATTAAAAGCACATTTAAAGCACATTTATTTATTTATTGGGTTTTATCTTGGTGGAACTGCTCCAGCGGGAAGGTAAACGGTGTTTCCGTGCGCTGCTCTGGTTCACTAGAAGTGGCTTAGTCATGCTGGCCACATGACCTGGAAGCTGGACGCCGGCTCCCTTGGCCAATAAAGTGAGATGAGAGTCGGTCATGACTGGACCTAATGGTCAGGGGTCCCTTTTACCTTTACCTTTACCTTGGTGGAAAAAATCCAAGGAGTTCAAGGTGGCATCCACAACAACCCAGTGAGGTAGGTTAGACTGAATGGCAGTAACTGGCCCAAGGTCACCCACTGAGCTTCAAGACTGAGTGGGGATTGGAACCCTGGCCCTCCTGGTCCCAATCTACACCACACTGGCTTTCATGGCTGTCCCTCAACTACCAATCTAGGAAACTATAGATTGGGGGAAGAGGGCATGACTGAGGTGAGAGTATGGCCTGGGAAGAGTCCCAGGGGCCAGATAGGGAGACTGGGAGGCCAAATTTCCCCACCCCTGTTGTAATGTTGAACTGAAATTCCTGCCTGCCTTTGTTTTTTACCCACTGATTCTAGCCCTGACCCCCTGAAGCAACAGTGACCAACCCAGCTCCAACTTTTCTTCAACAGCCCTTCTGATCATACCATGCCTTCCCTGAATCTGGAGACCCAGCATGGTATAGTAGTTAAAGTGTCCTGCTAGGACCTGGGAGACCAGGGTTCAAATTCCAACTAATCCATGAAGCTCGCTGGGTGAACTTGGGCCAGTTACTCACTCTCAGCCTAACTTCCCTCCCAGGGTTGTGGGTATTAAATGAGGAGGGAGAGAACTGTGTAGGGTGCCTTGAGCTTTTTGGGGAAAGGGTGGTATATAAATGCAGTGAATAAATATGAATAAATAATTTTCTCTTCACCAGGCTAACAGTATCATGCTCTGTTCCTGAAAGGACATGGTTTCCAGACCCTTAGCATCCTGGGCCTCATCTACACTGTACATTTAAATCAGTATCATACAAATTTAATCAGTTGTGTCTTCCTCCACAAAATCCTGCAGACTGTCATTTGTTCAGGGAACTGAGAATTTTTAGATCTCCTGACACCTCCCTTGCAAAAGGGGACATTAAAGTTTTGCTTGACCTGACATTCACTGCATGTTATATGTTAAAAGAGAATTATATGAAAATGATATATAGGTGGTATCTGACACCAAGTAAGTTAGCAAAGATGTATAAATCAGAATTATATACCTGTTAGAAAAAGAAGGCACCTTCTTCCACATGTGGTGGACATGTAAAGCTGTGAAAGGCTACTGGGAGATGATTTATAACGAAATGAAAACAATGTTGAAAAGGGCTTTTATTATTTAAAAATCAGAAGCCTTTCTCTTACGAATATTAGGTTTGACATAAAGGAAAACCTCTTTATGTATGCAACAACAATAGCCCGAATAGTATATGCTTAGAAATTGAAGGAAGGTACAATGCCAACTAAGGAGGAAGGGCAGGCTAAACCAAAGAGTATGCTTAATTGGTTAGTTTAACTGGCAAATTAAGAAAACAGGAAGGGATAATATTTAAGAATGTTTGGAAAATGTTTCAGTTACAGATGGGTAGCCGTGTTGGTCTGCCATAGTCAAAACAAAAAAAATTCCTTCCAGTAGCACCTTAAAGACCAACTAAGTTAGTTCTTGGTATGAGCTTTCGTGTGCATGCATCTGAAGAAGTGTATCTGAAGAAGTGTGCATGCACACGAAAGCTCATATCAAGAACTAACTTAGTTGGTCTTTAAGGTGCTACTGGAAAGAATTTTTTTTGTTTTGGAAAATGTTTGTTGAATATTTGGAAGATTATTGTAAACATCTAAAAACATTAGCAGGAATGGACTAAATCTAGCAGTGAAAATATAAACAAGGGGAAAATTGGTTGAGTTAAAATAGGGACTAATTAGAGTTTGCAGCAATGAAGCAGAACTTTAATGAACCATGGGGGGGGGAGAAGGAAGTCAATCTTTAATGTATGGATTGTTGGATGTATGTTGATTTACAAAACTGAAAATGATAAATAAAATCTATTTAAAAAACAAACAAACAAGTTTTGCTTGCCTGTTGCACTGAACACACGTACATGCTGTCTCCCCACATGTACAAGTGTTTGTGTGAAAGTGTGTACATTTGTTAGGGGTGTTCACATTCAGCAAGGATACAGCTGCACACTTGAACAATCATTCAAGAGAGTAGAGTTCTGTGTACACCATAGTTGAATGTACACACATCAAGTGTTCACTCTTTCACACAAATACTGTTTCATGTGTACTTGTTCCTGTGGTCAGTGTAGCATACAAATGAACCTATTGTGTACATATAGTGCACGTTCATTGACTGTTACCTGTGTGAATATCTGTACAGTGAGTGTTCCACAAAGGCTGAGATGTTTTCTTATTTGCCAGACAGCTGTAACCTAGGGCTGTATCTCTTTGTTGATTTAGGATTGGAGATGAACGGTTTAAAAATATTTTGGGTAATTTAAAAAGGCACCCATCCCAATTAATTGGGTTACTTATTGTTAATCTAAGTCCTCAGGGGGTGGGTGAAAACATGGGTGGCTGGTACCATTTTGGAAGAGGCATATTTCCTCGTTTTACACAGAACCAGGTTTTTTTAAAATTAAATTATTTATATGCTGATATTCATAGAAGTTTACATTTATACGTAAAATCACCCAATAAATATAAAAATATTACGATGATAAATCGGCTAACTAATTATGGAAATACATTCTTAATTGCCTGTTTAAGCCTAATGGAATAGAAAAGTTTTCAACAGGCATTGAACATTTGAAACAGACGGTGCCTGCTGCATGTTTTGGAGGTGGGGGAGGGGTGATTAACAAAATCAATCCTCCCGGCAAACTGGGAATATCCCCTCAGTCACACAGTTTAGGACATACCACACCTTTCCTCAGCAGAGTTTCTTTTTCTTTGAGGAAAAAAAGTCTTTCAAGAAAATGTAAACTAAGCTTTAGTAATAAAGAAAACTACAACAAAATAACATGATGAGAGAAGCCAAATAAAACATGAGGCAAGTTTAAGGCAAGAAACAAGAAGAGGCAGTTGGTTCCTCATAACTGACACTCTCAACTGAACACACCCTGAAGAGAGGGGCTGATTCTGGAGCAAAGCACACAAGCCCCGCCCACCAGATACCAGGCACTCTACTATTCAAATTAGGCCCCAGTGTTTTTCTTACAAGCCACTTCTCACTGTGCCTAATTTGAATTAATCAATTTTAATTTAGCATGTAAATTCTCAGAACCTTCTTATTTAAACATCCAACAATTTCTGTACAATCTTGTTTGTTCTCACTATACAAAATTATATCATCTATCTTGCTTTATACCAGGGGTCAGCCACCTTTTCAGCAGGGGGCTGATCCACTGTCCCTTAGACCTTGTGGGGGGCCAGACTATTTTTTTTGGGGGGGGGGATGAACGAATTCCTATGCCCCACAAATAACCCAGAAATGCATTTTAAATAAAAGCACACATTCTACTCATGTAAAAACACCAGGCAGGCCCCACAAATAACTCAGAGGTGCATTTTAAATAAAAGGACACATTCTATTCATGTAAAAACATGCTGATTCCTGGACCGTCTGTGGACCAGAATTAGAAGGCAATTGGGCTGGATCTGGCCCCTGGGCCTTAGTTTGCTTACTCATGCTTTATACCTTTGTACATTTCCATTCTTATCTAACTTTTTCTTAAACACCTATTTGCACCCTATAGCCTTTTTACCCTTTGGGAATTTAGTAAGTGTGCAAGTGTTGTTTTTATTCAATGCTTCAAATTCTTCCTTGGTTGCTTCTATCCACTTGTCAGCTTCTTCTGCAGGAAGTTTGTCGATTTCTTTCCGTGTGTCAGGTTCACCATTAGGCACTGCTCTTGCGATGTATGATAGTTGCTCTTCTGGCACACTTTTGTTAACTCATGATGAGTGTCTGATTAACAGTTCTAATTGTTCATCCATATCATCACACACAGCTTCTTGTCCTGACTCTGTTTCCTCTTCTGCTGGTAGATTTTCTATACTTGGACTAGTTTTTTCTGTTCTTTCAACTTCTGTGATCAGTTTTACTGGAACCTCTTCAGTTACCAAATCAGCATTAGTCTGTTTCTCTTTAAAATAGTTCTGATTAGGAACACATGCACAAGATTGCTCTCCTTCTCTAAAATACACTACTCACTTTCACTTCTCCTGTCCTTGGATTAAGAATTATGTAACCTTTGCACCCCTTCTCAAAGCTGACAAATATTCAGTCCTGATGCTAAGATTGGTACATCTTTGTTATGGCACATATGCAAAAACTTTTGATCCAAAGACTCTAATGTGACTGATGTTCAGTACTCTTTCAAACCCAAGTTCAAATGCTGTTTTATTTGCAGCTTTTTTTGGCAGTCTGTTCTGCAAATATGTTGCTGTCATTCTTGCCTCACCCCAAGACTCAAATGATAAATTAGACTTCATCAACATACATCTGACCATCTCCACCAGAGAGCAATTCTTTCTCTCCGCTATTCCATTTTGTTCTGGGGTAAATGGGATGGTGTGCAAACGTTTAATACCATTTTCCTCTAGATAAGATTTGATGTGGCGTGACATGTACTCACCGCCGTTGTCTGAAAGTATTGCTCGTGGTTTCCTCCCAAATTGATTTTCAATATTTGCAACAAACATCTTCAATTTCTCTGCAATTTCTGATTTTTCCTTTAAAAGATAAGTTGTGCAGTATCTGGAATAATCGTCAATAAATGTTAAAATTCACTTATTTTCCCCATGAGACGTTGGTTGAATTGGACCACATATATCAGTATGAATAAGTTGCAAAGGCTCTGTTGAACTTCTTTAGCTTTGCTTTGTTCCCCAGCAAACAACTTTCACATACTTCACCATTCAGGTCAACTTTACAAGGTTTAATCTCCATTCCTCTCACCAAAGTCTCTATGTCCTAGCCTTTTGTACCACAGATGAACACAGGTTGCACTTGCACTTGAACTCTACTTGAGCATATTCACCCTTTATTTATCTGTATCTAGCGCAAAGACTCCATTATTTTCAAAACCTTGTGCATGTAAAACTCTGCCTTTGGTAATTAAACATCTGTTGTGATTAAAATTGTCATTAAAACCACACTTGGTCAGGGCTGACACACTCAGCAAACTGTTAATTCTGGCAAGTAAACTACCTTTCTCACTTCATTACAAACAGTTCTTCTGCCTTCAACACACTTCTAGTTGGTTCTCCTCCTCCTTTTCCTTGCACAGAAATTTTGTGGCCATTTGCAACCCTAACTGTCTCTTGTGAGTTTTCATTTAACTCACTGAAAAAATTAGCATCACATGTCATGTGCAATGAAGCTCCTGAATCAATTAACCAACTAGAAGAGTTACTGTTCCTCATCACTGGTCATCGGCCACTCTGGCTGCAGTTGATGAGGACTGGAGTCCAAGAATATTTGTGATTTATGGAAATAAAAAGTGAGAGGGCACTATGTATCAACCACCTCAAGCCCTACAATTGGCAGAGAGGGCTCTGTTGGTGTTGCCTTTTCTGGCTGCTGCCCATTTGGCATGGATTGGTGGTGGGACCTTCTTGGTGGTCGTTCCCCATTTGTGGAGTCTCCTTCCTTGTGAGGTACATCTACATCCCTCAATTTTGACTTTCAGGTGAAATTTTAAAACATTGCTGGTTTACCCAGTCATTTGAAGGCATGTATAGATATCAATACCTGGGAACCATGAAGTTAATAACTGCGTGGGTGAGGTTTTTCTTCTTCCGTACTGACCCTAGCACATTTCAAGGCAGCTGATCTCTTCCTTGGGAGCACAGTGCGCATAAATAATATAAAATAATATTCAGTAATCTATTAGGATTTAATGTTACACAATAAAATTAACTCCCAGGCATCAGCAAATAATAAACAGAAATCCACTCTTAACAATTACAATAAATAATTACTAAACTCTGATCAATAAAAATAACCAGTCACAATGCATAAAATACCACAATACATACAAAACCATGCAAAAGGATAAAACTGAGAAACAAAGACACACGACTTATAAAATCATAGAATTTTAAGGTTGGAAGAGACCTCAAGGCGTTCAATCTCCTGTAATGCAGGAAGCATAGCTAAAGAATCCATGACAGACGACCATCCAGCCTCTGCTCAGAAACCTCCCGTGATGGAGAGTTCATCACCCTGCGAGGGAACCCATTCCAAATGCGGAGAACATTTGTATAGCCTCTTCATGAAGGTGATTTTTGATGGGGCTGTGGCAAGGGAAGAAACTCCCTTCACCTGTAATAAAAACTTCCCAAAGGGTGCTGCTTGTGCTTCCTGTCCCACCACACATGTTAATTTTTAGCCTTGCCCTGAATCTGTGTTGCTTTATGTATTTATTATTGCATTTGTATCCTGCCTTTTCTCCAAAGAGCTCGGTGTGCTATGCACACTTCTTCTCATTTTGTCCTCAAAGCAAACCTGTGAGGGAAGTTAGTCTAAGAGGTAGTAGTGACTGTGGCCCAAGGTCACCCAGTGGGATTTGTGGCTGAGTGGGGGAGTTGACTCCTGGTCTCCCAGCTACTCAGTCTGACACTCTAACCATTAATACAGCACTGTCTCTCTGTCAAGGTAGTTATGGGCATCTGCTTACAAATCTCCCTAACTAGATTGTGGCTTTTTTTAAAGAGTAAAATAAAATGTTGCCCATAGACATTTGTGTTATGCAGAGTTTGTTGTCGACAGCCCTGATGCTGAGGGATTTGGACGAGCACCAAGGTGAATCAGCAGTAGCGGAAGCTGCTACGGGTTTGTTGATTCTCTTAGGAGGTCACCAACCTGGCACAGTTCTTCTTTCTTTTCGTTGATTCTAGGAATAAGAAGACTGCCAGCTTCCTAAGATGGCATGGGCATGATAGTATGATTCTTATTTATTAATAGCTTGCTTTTCCTCCAAGGACCTCTCAAAGTGTCTAATGCATTGCCTGCTAACAATCCCATGGAATTTGGTGGGTTGGCTTTGCTGTCTTCTACATGGCAACTACTCAGAGGATGCTATTTCCCCACTCCTCAGAAAGCTAGCACCTCAGGGAGAACACTTCTGGCCTGAAGTGCTTGTTTTCCAGCAGCAAAGAGGATTATTGTTGTTGGCTTTCCCCCCAATGCGGCAAGTGAATTGGCCTGAAGTGGAACATAGGAATAGAGGAATCTGGCGTATACTGAATCAGGCCATTGGTGCATTTAGCTCAGTACTGCCTGCGCTGATTGATGATGACTTTCCCGTGTTTCAGGCAAGGGTCATTTTGAGCCCTGTCTGGAGACTGGGAGCTTTTGCATGCATAGCAGATGCTCTGCCACTGAGCTATGGTTCTTCCCTTGAGGCAGGGGAACATAGGAAGCTGCCTTATACTGATTAGGCCATTGGTCCTGCTAGCTTAGCATTGTCTACACGGGCTGACAGTGGCCTCTCTGGGTTTCAGGCAGGGAGTCTCTCCCAGCTTTAACTGAAGATGCTGGAACATTCTACATGCAAAGCCACGAAGCTATGACCCTGGTACAGCTCTAGAAGAATCCTACAGTTCTGTTTGTTTGTTTGTTTGTTTGTTTGTTTAGATCTGCTGGAAAGCAGCCATGAGAGAGGGCTGGACTGCATGCTTGCATCTATGTTACCATCATACTGCTCAAGCTATACATCTGTAAACAAATGGATCAAAAATATCTAAGGCTTTTGTGCAATGATCTTCAGAGGAAAATATAGTCTCTTTGGCTGTCGTGAATACGTACTATCGCTCTATTAGCAAAATGGGCTAGTTGGTGCCGATAGGACTGTAGCCAAAAACGGGCTACTGGGAAAAAAGTGGCTGTATTCACATACTGTGTGGAACCTCAAGCTTTGCAGACACTAGGAAAATGCCCTCTGCCAACCCGTGTGCTTGGTGGCCACTGGATGCCGAGGGCCTGTTGGGGTAGGGAAACAGAAAATGTGGGAGGGGAGGTCAGGAATGGAGTATCTTGGAAAAGATAGCTCTCTGACTATCACTCTGAACAGGAGTACCCTACACTGTAACATTTTGTTGCAACTCTCACTTGTTACTTCTGTTTTACATATTGGTAATGGGGACGTGGGTGGCGCTGTGGGTAAAAGCCTCAGCGCCTAGGGCTTGCCAATCGAAAGGTCAGCGGTTCGAATCCCCGCGGCGGGGTGCGCCCCCGTTGCTCGGTCCCAGCGCCTGCCAACCTAGCAGTTCGAAAGCACCTCTGGGTGCAAGTAGATAAATAGGGACCGCTTACTGGCGGAAAGGTAAACAGCGTTTCCGTGTGCTGCGCTGGCTCGCCAAATGCGGCTTTGTCACGCTGGCCACGTGACCCGGAAGTGTCTCTTAAGTGAGATGGGCGCACAACCCTAGAGTCTGTCAAGACTGGCCCGTACGGGCAGGGGTCCCTTTACCTTTACTAATAGAGACATAGGTCTCTTCCAGACTTCATTTTGTGCCGTGTTTCTAGGCACTGGTCTGGGCTTTAAAGCGTGGGCCTATGTTTGGAAAGCCCAGTGCAAAAGGAAGTCCGGATGAGCCTATAGTGCCTTTAAAAAATACTACTAAAATGTATTTTGCAGTATCGCCTAAAGCAAAGGGTGTCCTTTATCTGAGGAACAAGTCCCGCTATCAGGTCAAGCACATATTTTTTTCCAGCATGCTATTTTAGCAATGTCATGGTGATGGTGTCCATTTTTATCCTTCCTTCTGGGTGTTGTCCTTTATTGATCTGGTTGCTCACCTCTCTCCTCTCTTTCCTTTCTCTCCTTCCTAGCAAACTCATGTTGTTATTCTTCCATGTTTTTGAGACAATGTTATTCTCCAACCCACATACCTTTTTGCATTCCCCCCCCCCCAAAGCCAAAACAAAGAACCCTCCAGTACTGTATAGGGAAACTGGAAAGTCCCATTCTTGTATATGTGGAGTGTTTTAAAGGAAGCGCCCCCACACACCCAGTTTCCAGAGAAATGTCCCCTCTGTGTGTCCCCTTGAAACCTCCTTTCCCTCTTTTCCTTCTTATTAGATTTCCTGAGCTGAAAGCAGAGAGAAGGAGAGGGAGAGAGTGTGAATGTGTGTCCTGAGCAATGCTGCAATGCAGTTCTGAGGATCAAGAGCATGGCACAAGAAACGGCTGAGAGGGCCAAATTGTGCTTTGCTGCAGAAGGATGGGGAGGTTAGCCACTTCACACACCTCCAAAATAACACATCCATCACCCAAATAAATAATAATAATTGCAGAAAACTTTAAATTTAAGGGAGGGAGAGAGAGAACCTTTAACTGCTATGTAAATGGGCAAGTTCAGAAATGGTGGCTATAATTTAAATGGAAAGGCAGGACCTCTGTGCCTGCTCAGCCTGGTGGCCAAGTGCTCATAGTTCTTTCAGTGTTCTTTTTACAATCTCTAAAGCAGACTTGTACCGGGCAGCCCTTGAAATAGAGCTCTGACCTCTATTTTCACATGGTTAAACAATGAAATATACACCTGCAAGAAATAGCAGGTGGCCACTGATTCAGAGGGCTTCAAAAGAGCATTAGACAAATGGAGGATCAGGCTATTAGATATGATGGATATGTTCTTCCTGCACTGTTGCAGGCAGTATATGCCTCTGAAGACCAGTTCTGAGAAATCACAAGTAGGGAATGGCTGTCGCAAACTGGTTCAGCTTTCGGGCTTCCCACTGGGGTGCCTGGCTGGCAACTGTGAGAGCAGGATGCTGAACCTTTGGCCTGATCCAGCAGGGCTCCTTCTATGTCCTTAAGATGACACTTTTGAAAAAAACAACAAAGGCACCTTCCTGTGGCTTAGCTTGCTTGCACAAGTCATCTGGCTGAAGAAACTCGAAGCTTGATCTCACTTTGTATGGTCTGCTCTGTGCTGCCTAAGGGGAGCTAAAAGTGTCATTCCTTGGAGGTATTGATCACTGCCAGGAGGTTTGGTGGATGGGAATTGGCGGTTCCCTCACTGCAAGAAGTGAACTTAGGAGAACCAGGCAGAGGGCCTCATCAGCAGTGGTGCACTCCCTCCCATCAGATGTCAAGGAGATAAATGACTACACAACTTTTAGAAGACATCTGAGGGCAGCCCTCTATTAGGAAGTTTTTAAATGTTTGACGTTTTATTATGTTTTTATATTTTGCTGGAAGCCACCCAGAGTGGCTGGAGAAACCCAGCCAGATGGGCAGGGTATAAAGGATGTTGTTGTTATCGGAAGGAAGGAATATGCTCTACCTAAATATCCACTATAGCAGGGGGTGTATGCCTCTTAAGACCAGTTGCTAAGAATAACAAGTGGGGAGAGCTCCTGTGCTGGGTCCTACTTGTGGATTTCCCTTTGGGGCATTATGGTTGGCTACTTTGAGAACAGGATGTTGGACTAAATGGGCGACTGGCCTGCTCTAGTGGGGCCCTTCTTAAAGTAGATCACAAGGCAGCTGCTCTCCAAGGTACTGGGCGTGGCTTTCACATCACCTGCTGCCTTTCAACTTTAGATGCCAGCAACTGAACTTGAAACTTGATGTGCAGAGGGAACTGATTCTGTACCACTCAGCTATGGCCTCTTCCCTCTCCAGGAAGATTACTGGGAGAGCTGTAGTCCTCTCACTTTTGTACATCTTGAAACACAACAGGAGCTGCTGAAGCAGAAGTAAACCTGTGTGTATGGTGTTGTTGTTGTTTTTTTAAAAATATACACACAGCACAAATGAGGTGGTAGAGTCCAAGAGTGGTAGAAAAGACTGTACCATGCCCAGCTGTAGGGGTTTGAAGCTGGAAGTGTGTTCTATTCATAAGGGGATTTAAAAACAAAAATGAAGGAGTCGTTCAAAAATTGTGCCCCCCCCCACTATAATCTCGAAGTGGTGTGATCTCCTCTTCCCTCCTGCTGCTGTTGCCTGTGCAGCCCATGCCTAGAAAAGGGGAAGCTGACAATAGGCTGCGGTTTGGTGCAGATCATAGGGTGGGGGAGATAATTCTGTGCAAACTACAGGGCTTGGTTTTTCTTTTTGCTGAGCCAGATTATGTAAGCAGAAGGTTTGCAATGCCTTGTTACTCTGGAAACTTCCCCTATGCTTTCTGCAGAAAGGGGTGTGTGCAGCAGTGTGTGTGTATGTGTGTGTTTCCTCCTTTTGTCTCATAAGCTATTTGTTGAAAGAAAAAGACCTTCGCTTTTTAAAAAGTGAGATGGAAAAAAATGTATTTACTCCTGCACATTTGCTGTGCACTTTTCTTGGTAGGGATTGGCCTGTCAATTTTGTTCCCCCTCTGTTTCTCAAGTTCAGTTTTCCACATTTCTGCAACAGTTTGTGATTTATTTTTTTTAATGGCATATGTTCATGAAAGTTAGTCAACGTTTCAGTGCAAATTTCTAACTTGCACATTTTTGCAATCAGTTTTCTTTTTAAAAATATTTTTTATTAAGCAATTTCAACATAACAAATTATCAAACCGTATATTCACATACATTATTTCCCCCCTTTTTTCCCACCCCCCTTCCATCCCTCCCTCCCCCCCTCCCACCAGGGACTTCTCAGCTCCTCAGCTCCTCTCTCTCTGATTTCTTTGCACATATTATTCTCTGCATGTTATAATGTTATACATATCCTTACCTTATCTATCTATCGTGTTATCAACCAATAAATTTGTGTATGTTTATTCAACAAGCAGTGTTCCAGAAGAATCCATATGGATGACCAATCACCCTCTGCCTGAGTCTTTCCAGAAGACTCTGTGTGGATGACTAACATCTGTTTGCTTACCACTCAAATCATCCTTACAAGAACTATATATATATATCTATATACAGTATTTCAGGAGGAAGGGGTAGGGCTATATTAGAGAAGGGCCATAGCTGGTGGCGCTGTGGGTAAAAGCCTCAGCGCCTAGGGCTTGCCGATCGAAAGGTCGGCGGTTCGAATCCCCGCGGTGGGGTGCGCTCCCGTTGTTCGGTCCCAGCGCCTGCCAACCTAGCAGTTCGAAAGCACCTCCGGGTGCAAGTAGATAAATAGGGACCGCTTACTAGCGGGAAAGTAAACGGCGTTTCCGTGTGCGGCTCTGGCTTGCCAGAGCCGCAATGTCACACTGGCCACGTGACCCGGAAGTGTCTCCGGACAGTGCTGGCCCCCGGCCTCTTGAGTGAGATGGGCGCACAACCCGTACGGGCAGGGGTACCTTTACCTTTACCTTATAGCTCAGGGGCAGAGTACCTGCTTTGCATGGACAATTGTCTCAGCTTCAATCCCTGGCATCTCCAAGTAGGTCTGGGAGTGTCTTCTGCCAGAAACCCTGGAGAGCTGCTGCCAGTCGGTGTAGACAATACTGAGCTACATAGACAAATGGTCTAGATTGGTATAAGGCAGCTTCCTGTGTCCCTGGGAGCAACTGTCCAGATCTCAGCACATGCAGAGGGTGAAAACAGTGGGTGACTTGTGTATACGGAGGTCCTGTGTGACGTCCCTTCCGCTTAGTGTAAACCATCCATAAAAGGGTTGCCAAATGCGATTTAGCTTGGGGATTACAAGGCATCACCTCAAGCTGCTTGCTTCTTGTTTCTAAATAAGGTTCTGATGTCTCTCTCTCTCTGTGTCAGATTATCAGCTCCTTGCAGAGAAGGCAAGTGAATTGAGGGGCTGATGCCTCTGTGTGTGTGTGCTGTGAGCGAGGAGGTTTTATGCATGTTGAGGTGCACTACTGTGAACCCTTTCCAGTTTTTCGTTTGGTTGTTTCAATTACTTCATTTCTTAGTTGCTTCTCCCTGTTCTAAGAATGTCGGTAGAGAAGGGTAGGAGGGAATGTTTTTTTTTTTACGTGTTGCTTTCTCCCAGGGGTGTAGCCAGGATTTTTGTTAGGGGAGCCAGAACCTCAGTTACCTAAGTATTTTTTATTGATTTTTATGGGGGAAGGGGCAAACATTAAATTCTGATATTTTGCAGAAGAGATTCAATCTGGAGATGACCCTAGCCACCACAGTTGCAATTGGGGACGGGGCATAGCTCAGTGGTAGAGCACTGCACCTGCCTTACAAGTAAAAGGTCCCAGGTTCCACCCCTGGCATCTCCAAGTAGGGCTGGGAGTGTCTCCTGCTTGAAACCCTGGAGAACTGCATCCAATCTCTGTAGGCAATACTGAGCTAGATCAGGGGTCAGCAACCTTTTTCAGCTGTGGGCCGGTCCACCATCCCTCAGACCATGTGGTGGGCCAGACTATATTTTTTTGGGAGAAATGAACGAATTCCTATGCCCCACAAATAACCCAGAGATGCATTTTAAATAAAAACACACATTCTACTCATGTAAAAACACCAGGCAGGCCCCACAAATAACCCAGAGATGCATTTTAAATAAAAGGACACATTCTACTCATGTAAAAACACGCTGATTCCCAGACCATCCACAGGCTGGATTGAGAAGGCGATTGGGCTGTATCTGGCCCATGGGCTTTAGGTTACCTACCCCTGAGCTAGATAAACCAATGGCCTGATTGACTCATTATAAGGCAGCTTCCTCTGTTCCTAATCATGGAAGGGTAAGCTCAACACTCAATTGTGCATTTGTTGGGAAGAGTGTCTTAGAATCCAGATATAGGGAGGGGAGGTACTTTGGAGGAGGGAATCCTCTTACTCCTCCCTATCATTTTCACTTTTGCCTCCTTGCTGCTGTTACCTTTCTTCTCATTACAAAAATAAAATTTTAAGGGTAGGGAGAAGGCAGAGTGTCAGTTGAACATAGGAAGAGCCCGCTCAGTGACCCATCTAGTCCAACACAAGGGCCAACAAGCACAGTAGTACTCTTCCCACCTAAGATTTCCAGATGAGTATTCCCTCCATCAAAGAAGGCAGAACATAAGAGCCTGGCTGCTGCATCAGGCCAGTGGTTCATCTAGTTCAGCATCCTATTCTCATGGACGCCAGCCAGATGCCTCCAAGACCTAAATGCAACAGCACCATTCCTGCTTATGATTCCTAGCAACTGGTATTCAGAGGCATACTGCCTCCTGCAGTGGAGGTAGAACATGGCTGCCATGGCTCACAGCTATTGATGCTTGTGTAGTAAAAATAGAAAATATGGTAAATAACAGAGTAAGCCTTTCTCAGTGAGACATTCTAAGGTGGTAGAAAAGGAGACGATCTCAGCCATAGGACCTTGGGGCAGTGTGTAGCATAACACTTCTATTTTCTGATCTTGTTTTCTTTCTTTCTTCCTTCCTTCTAGAAATTATGGCTGATGTGATCAAAAAGGTGAAGAAGAAGGGGGAATGGAAGGTGAGAGGCTTGATCTTGACAGATTGTGAGTTAGTAGAAATTAGTGTGCTTATGTGTGTATGTACACAGTTATAACCAATTCCAGCTAGCCATCTGCTGCCTTGTCCCACTTTTCCAGAGAAGGATTAGTTCACTGTGACGTCTTGGTAGGCTCAGGGTGTGCATGTTTTGTAGCATTTGTCACAGAAGCCCAAGATATGATTCAGGATTTTGCATCCAGAGAAACCCCTTCAATTTTATTTATTTATTTGTTTATTGAGATTTCCTACCTGTCCTTCACCATAAGGTCTGTGGGTTGGTTATAAGCACTTTTAAAAATATAAATTAAATCTTTATTATATCTTCAATTATTCAGACTTTTTTGTGTGCCTTTGCTTCATATATGTTTTTATTGCATTGTAAAACATTTTGAGATGCCTCAGGAGAAGCAATTCATAAATGAAATAAAGAATAATAATGCAGCATACAGATAAAACCGGTTTAACTATAAAACAACTGAAACCATTCCAAGTGGAACAGAAGAACACAACTTCAGCAGCAGAGGTGGGTCCCACAAAACAAATACCACAGCAAAGACCGTGGTAATGAGGTGCATTTTAACATACAGGGAAAGCTGTACAGGGAAAATGCCAGGTGCATCTCTGTGGTGAGGGAGTTCCACAATTTAGGGGCTGTTGCCCATAAGTCCTCTTCCTCCTGGGCCACCATTCTCTGCACCTCTGAGGTTGACAGACCTACCTAGAGAGCTGCACACAGATCTTAACACCTGAGAAAGTCAGGAGGGATGGAGATGGTCTTTCA
This sequence comes from Podarcis muralis, assembly GCF_964188315.1. NCBI lineage: Eukaryota > Metazoa > Chordata > Lepidosauria > Squamata > Lacertidae > Podarcis > Podarcis muralis. The sequence continues at coordinate 8,847,646 of NC_135673.1, read as the reverse complement.
AAACTGGGCTCATGTGAGTTCCACTGGAACCCTCAACTCAGCAGTTACTGCTGTTCCAGATGAAGCATCCTGTGCCATAGTAGGTGATGTGTTGTGGGATCAGTTTCAGCCAATGCAGAAAGCTGATGTGGACAAGGTGCTTGCAGCTGTACGCCCGACTACATGCCCTCTTGACCCTGTCCCTCCTGGAATACTAAATCTAATAGAGAGGGTTTGATTGGTTGGGTCCAGAGTGTGGTACACATACTTCCTTGCATGAGGGAGTGGTGACTGCTGCCTTGAAAGAAGTGGTGGTGTGGTCTCTCCTAAGAAAAGCAACTTTGGAACCGTTGGACTGGAATCCACGAGTCACAAATTCTTCCTTCTTGGGAAAGGTGGTGGAGAGAGTTGCAGTGGGGCAGCTGCAAGCATTCTTGGATGACACTCCAGTCCATTCCAGTCTGGGTTGAGTTGTCCTTGGTCACTGTAATGGATGACTTTTACAGACAATGAGACAAAAGGAGTGTGACCTTGCTCCTGCTTCTCAATCACTCATTGCTGTTGACCATGACATCCTCTGAACCAGCTCCTTGGAATGGGAATTGGAGGCACTGTGTTACAACAGTTTTGGTCCTACCTGTGGGTCTGAGTCCAGAGAGTAACACTGGGAGAGTGTTTTTCACTGGTTCTGCTATGGGGTGACTAATACCTGAAGCCACTAGAAGCGGTCCTTAAGTAATTTGGAAGCAAGATGCCATCAGTATTGTTATCACACTCACCTCTGTTTCTATCTAAACCTCTGAATAAGGAGAGTCTATGGCGCTGTGGGTAAAAGCCTCAGCGCCTAGGGCTTGCCGATTGAAAGGTCTGCGGTTCGAATCCCCGCGGCGGGGTGCGCTCCCGTTGCTCGGTCCCAGCGCCTGCCAACCTAGCAGTTCGAAAGCACTCCCGGGTGCAAGTAGATAAATAGGGACCGCTTACTAGCGGGAAGGTAAACGGCGTTCCGTGTGCGGCTCTGGCTCGCCAGAGCAGCAATGTCACGCTGGCCACGTGACCCGGAAGTGTCTTCGGACAGCGCTGGCCCCCGGCCTCTTAAGTGAGATGGGCGCACAACCCTAGAGTCTGGCAAGACTGGCCCGTACGGGCAGGGGTACCTTTACCTTTACCTTTATGGGGCCCTGGACTGGTGCCTGAATGCACTGGTGGGATGGATGAGGTAAGGAAATTGGGTTAAATCCTAGTAAGGTGGAGGCACCGTGGATGAATGTTTACCAAGTATGAGTCAGTTGTCTGCTTTGAATAGGATTGTACTCCTCCTGAAGGAGCAGCTACGCAGTTTGGGGGTTCTTCTACATCCAGATTTGTCACTGCAAGCCCAGATAGCCTCAGTGGCTAGAGGTGCCTTTTCCAGCTGCAACTGGTGCAATAGCTGCAACTGTTCCTCTGAACCTGGAGAGCTTGACCACCGTAGTTCAGTCACTGGTGACTTCAGGGTTGGATTACTGCAGTGCAGAATCTACAACTAGTGCAAAATGCTGCAGTGTGATTGCTTACAGGAGTGAGACCCTGCTAGCATATAACACCTCTGCTTGGGACCAGTTTATCTGCAGGATCACCTTACCCAACACACATTCCTGCTCAACCGCCTTGATCTGAGGAACTGTCACTCTTACAGACACCACATGACCCTCATTCCGCACTTGTAAGAAAACAGTCTTTTGTGTGACACTGCCTACACTTTGGAGCTCCCTGTCTGTTGACATGAGGCAGGTGCCTTCACTGTATCTCAGTGCCTGCTTAGAACATTTAGGCAAGCCTGTCCAGACATGTGGAAGTTACATGTGCCTTGTTTGTTTTAACTACAGTTAGCTACAGTTAACTGTTGTAAGCTGAAGACTAGCCTTTTTACCTGAACCTTGGGCACATGAGATACATATTTTTGGATCCACCATATTCTCTCGACTGTAATTCACTTTAAACTGATTTTGATTGTGTCTTTAAATTGCTGTTACCCCACTCTAGGACCTTATGGTGAAGGGCAGGTAAGTGATGATGATGATGATGATGGTGATGATAATGGGGAAGAAGAAGCTCATATGCAGGACAGTTTTAGTTCAACCCCAAGCCAAGTCGGTGGCAACTTTTGCATGACTTCTTTCTCCTTCTCTCCCAGGTGCTGGTGGTGGATCAGCTGAGTATGCGTATGCTTTCTTCCTGCTGCAAAATGACTGATATCATGACTGAGGGCATAACAAGTGAGTGCATTGTTCCGGACCTCCCCCACCCCCTTTCTCCAGCCACCTCACCCTCATTGTCTGGATAGAACCAAACCTGGATACCACCTAGTTTGCCTGGCATATGGGTTGCCAGGATGATGATTTCAATTTATATACTGCCTCTTATCAAAAGCTCTCAGGGTGGTGTAGAAACATATTACAAAACATCAATGACAAAAACACAGGCAGCCCATGGGTCAAACTTGGATTTCTGAGCAAGTGCCATGGGTGCCAATCTCCTCTCAGAGACAGTTATCAAACATCTTCTTTTGGACTTAAGCTGTGTTTCTGTGAAGTTTCATTGGATGTGAAGCCCTGTTCTCTTGAAACTGAGGTGTTTTCAGCATTCCTAAATGTTTAGTTCTGGAGCATACAATGGTTAAATAGCTCCTCATTCATACTGAGGCCAATTGGACTGGTAGTTGAAACTTATGCCAATACTAGTGAAAGAACAATGTATTTCACTTCACTAGTGGGCAGCAGGTTAGTGGGGGGGGGCAGGGCACATGGCACTCATAGCTCTGGCCCTTCCCCCATCTCAGCATCTGCTGCCTGAGGCAGCTGCCTCACTCTTTCACATCTTAGGGCCTGAATACATCACTACTTGTGTACCTGGGTGGTGGCTTCATTTAGTAAGTCAGAAGCACAACAGCCACCCAAGTCCATTTTATTTTGAGTATTGGCTGTGTTGTTGTTGTTGGTATTCCAAGGGGGAAGCTAACTTCTCACATGGACTGATTGAATTGTAGGCTATTGATCTCTGAGAATGGAGCAATAACTAGTTGCAGGACTTGGTAACCACCTTGAATCTGCCATATTTTCCTCCCTGATGAAAATCTCTGTTGCGTTGCCTTTTGCAGTTGTGGAAGACATCAACAAGCGCCGGGAGCCACTGCCCAGCCTGGAGGCTGTGTACCTCATCACCCCATCAGAGAAAGTAAGCATGATAGAAGTGTATAAAATTCTGCATGGTGTGGAGAAAGTGGAGAAAGAGAGGAAAGTTTCTCTCTCTCGCTCTTGCATAACTCTAAAACTCAAGGACATCCAGTGAAGCTGAATGTTGGAGGAATCAAGTGTTTCATTATTACACTGTGCATAGTTAAACTGTGGAACTCACTCCTGCAAGAGGTAGTGATGGCCATAAACTTGAATGGCTTTAAAAGAGGATTAGACAAATTCATGGAGGGCAAGGCTATCAATGGCTACTGGCTGTGATGGCTTATGTTCTTCCTCCATTGTCAGAAGCAGAATGCCTCTGAATCCTACTTCCTTGGACATTGCTGTGCTCAGGTTCTGCTTGCCAGCTTCCCATTATTGGGATGTGTCCAAGGGAACGGGGGCATGTCGCAGGCCCCCAGCTGGCTCCAGCCCACCGGCTGGCAGCCGGGTGAACTCCGGTCTTTGGAACAGCATCAAAACAGCGGCACACAGCTTCAGAAGCCTTCAGAAGCTTGAACACACCTTAATCAGCAGAGTGAATAGCACGCAACAGAAGTGGCGGACAGAGGCATATGTAAAACATATTTACAAGCAGTTTATTCAGCATAGTTCAGGACAAAGAAAACATATCTGCTCTCTTTCATGTCCAAGAGCAGGAAACATAAGCAAAAGCTATACACAACGGAAGTTCCCATCAGGCTGTGCTGGAAGTAAACAGACATGTGACATAAAACAATTCCACATGCCTGTTCTAAAGGTGGAATGGAACATCAATATCCTAATACCATTTGGGGCATCTGATTTGCCGCTATAAGAAGAAGATGCAGAGCTAGATGGGCCATTCACCTGATCCAGTATGGCTTTTCTTATGAGGTAGCATGCCTCTGAAATGGCTAAGGGGGTTGGCTATTCTGGAATGTCCGCCCTAAGAAGACACATCTGGCACGAATGCTGCAATATTTTTTGGTGCCTGGTCAAGACTTCCTTCATTTAGACAGACTTCTAGTCAGAAATGTTTTTTTACCCTAATTTGTTCTCTATATTACGCTGTTTGTTTAAATATATTGCGTGTCATGTGAATTGTCCTCACAGTTTTGTACTCTACCCTGGACTCTTCGGGTGATGGCCATTCAAGGAATGACTTAAATAGAGCTGGTGCAGTGAGGGGGTGAGAATGTTGAACTAGAATCTGGGGGCCCAGGGTTCGAATCGCCACTCAGCCATATGAAGCCCACTGGGTATCCTTGGGCCCAGCTGGGCACTCTCTCTCAGCCTAGCTTACCTTATAGGGTTGTTGCAAGAATAAAATGGAGAGGAGCAAGAATAAAGTATGCCACCTTGAACTCCTTGAAGAAAAGGTGGGATATGGATGTACTAATATTTCAAATGAAACCAGTAGGGTTGTATTTTGGGACAAAACTGTATTGGCCAATTCTCCTATCCAAAGACAGAACTTCCCAACCTCATTTTAAGCAAGTCAAGCCTTGTTATAATAGTGGTCAGTGGGGCAGGATCAGGGAGTCAGGAGAATGACTTTATAAAGGGGGCTCACCAAGCAAACTAACTTGGGGGAAATTGTTTTCATACAAACCAAGGTTTGAACTTTGAGCAGAACTAGCAAGCATCTAAAACTGATTGTTTTTACTTATTCTTCTTTCTCCTAGTCTGTTGAGTCTCTCATTGGTGATTTCAAGGAACCACCGAATGCCAAGTATCGAGCTGCCCATGTCTTCTTTACTGACTGTAAGCATACTGGGAATTTCTCTCTGCCCCTCCTGGTTATAACTGGAAGTTTCAAGAACTGCACTGTATGGTGCTACAAACCAAGCATGGAGAACTTCTTTCACCCCCTGCTGTCTATGTAGGGTTGCCATACATCTGGGAAATCCCAGACATGTCCTCTTTTGGGGGATCAACAGGACCATCTGGGGGAATTGTTACATTTTTAAAAAATAATAATATGTACACATTTATTCAGCTTGGTGGGTCCATATCTCCTAGTCTTCTGTTTCCAGATTAAACAAATAATGAATTGATTAAATGTTACAGAATAATACCACAGGTAAAATTTCTGAGCCAATTTAATTAAGCTAGAAAGGATGCATCGTAGGTAGGAAAAATACACATGGACCCAAATCTGTTTGCAAGAATATTGTCTACATAATTTCATAGACACAGCTCCAATTAACAGTTGGTTCAGTATTATGAACTACATTTTGCATGTGCATGGAAACAGCATTTGCTTCCAGTATCATTTTTTGTTTAGCCTTGTTATTATTTCCACTGTTAGGCCAATTAATATGGCAGTTTACAGAAGCTAACTGATAGGCAGTGTTGAGATTTTAAATGATGCAAGATGAAGCTCACACTGTACGCTAGAGGAAATAGGACATATGAATATATTATGCTCAAAACTCCATGCATATGTACCAGAGCATCCGAAAACTGTTTTTGTGAACAAAATAAGTACACAAGTGGATTAAAAATCTGCACAACCTTCCTACACCAGTGGTTCTCAAAGGGTGTTTCAATTTTAACATTTTAAAGGAAATGTCCAGGGTTTTTATTTTATTTTTGCAGGGGTGGTGCGGGTGTGGGCAGTTTGGCAGCAGGCTCAGCTTCAGGTGGCTCTCTACACTGCGGCCACTGCTAGCCCAAGCCGGAGAAAGAGGCACGTGGGCATGGCGTGGTGGCCCCACACTCCCATGCGCCTCTTTCTGTGGCTCAAGTTGGCAGTGGCTCAAGCTGTCCTCTGTTTTTGCTCATCAAGATATGGCAACCCTATTCTATGCAACCATCTGGGAGCCACAAGGCATGGTAGGCAGAGCTGGACGCAAAAGTGGGTAGACCAAGTAATGCTAATATAACATTTGCTTGAGTAGGCTTGTTTCTACACACACAAACCTTTCCCTCAGGCAAGCATGAAGAAAGATCTGAGTTCAAGGACCTATTACAATCAAGTAAAATCACTCAGGGAAGGTTCAAAGTATGGCAGGGGAGGGTGTGTGGCCTGTGGGCAGTCCTGAGGGCCAGAAAGAGAGGGCTGGACAGCTGCCTCTGGCTCCCCAGGCCAAAGATTTCTACTTCAAGCAAGTTCTCCAGGCAGTGCTGATTGGTGGGTGCACTCTGTTTCCTGCAAGGACCTGCTGATCTGTAACTTCTGCATAAAAGGGAGGAATTCCTCAAGTTGCAGCATCTGAAATGACCTTGGCAAAAATCCTACCAAGGGATGCTGCAGAAGATGACTTGTTCCTTACGTGGAAAAAAGAAGACTGAAAAGCAAAACAAAGCAGTGGCTTCAGTGGTGAATTAATGGGAATGTGACATAGAAAGGAGGGATTCGGAGGCAGCAATGGATGGTGTGTCACCTGTGGTTTTGAGAAAATGGCACTGTGGGCCATTTGTATGGTGTGGGTGGGCCTGATTTGGCTCCTCACCTCATACCCCCACTGAGGCATCCAAATGGTTTTGAGTTGGCTGTTTGACTATAGTGGCTACTTTTACTCCATTCTTCCAGCTTGCCCTGATTCCTTGTTTAATGAGCTGGTCAAGTCCCGTGCTGCGAAAGTCATCAAGACTCTGACAGAGATCAACATTGCTTTCCTGCCCTACGAGTCTCAAGTGAGTCCACAGAGTGGTGGGGGGCGAGTGGGGGTGTGGGAGCCAAACTTGCTTTTGCATGCAAAAGGTCAGCCTGTTTGTCCAGCTCGCCAGTGTCACCCTCTGACAGGCAGTGGCTCTCCAGCTTCCCAGTCACGAATCTTCCCCATCACTTGCTACCTGATTGTTTGAACTTGAGGTGTTGGGGAACTGAACCTGGGCTCCCTTTCTATTTGATATTCTCTGCTCATTATGTCCAAAAATGCTTTGACCCTGTACAACAACTGAGAAAGGACTGTGCATTTCTAGTTTTCAGTTTCAGCACAGATTTGGTGTGTCAGGGGGAAAACACCCCACTTCATTTCAAAGCACTTCTGCCTGGTTCAATTTGGATCTGCATTTCAATTTGAAAAGGGAAAAAAAAATCATTTCTTTCATTTCTTTCATTCCTTTCTTACATTTATATACCACATTTTCCTCCAAGTTTCTGAAATCAGTGTACAATTGCAGATTGTGGAGAACTTACTTTGGGATTGGAGAAATTGGAAAGTTAAGAAAACTGAAATTTATTATTTTTATTTTCTTATTGCATTTATGCACCAGTTTTGCCTCCGAGGAGCTCAAAGCAGCTTACACGCTTTCACCCCCATTCTATTTTATCATCACGACAACCCTGTGAGGTAGGTTAGGTTGAGAATAATGACTGCTCCAGGGTCACCCAGTGGGACTTCATGGCTGAATTGGAATTTGAACCCTGGTCTCCCAGGTCTTACCTTCATGTCTCCCCCATTCACCATTATTGTGAAATAATTTTAAAAGCAGCTGTAACTTTTATTTTCCTTTTGACATAACTGGATAAAATTTGCAGATGATGCAACAGAATCATGTGTGGTGTAGTGGTTAGTGTGTTGGACTAGGGCTTCGTTAACCAAGGTTCAAATCCCCAACGTGGCCTGTGAAGCTCTTTGGGTGATCCTGGGCTGGCAACTGTCTCTCAACCTACCTATCTCATCTGTTGCTGTGAGATAATGTGGGGCGAGGGGATCTATGTACCCTACCTTGAGTCCTTGGGGTGGGGAAAGGTGGGATATAAAATGTAAGAAACAACAACAACATTAACATAAGATTCCCCCACTCCCTCTCAGTGAGCAGGTCTGGCCAGCAATTAAAGGGCTGGCCCAATTAAGACTCACATCTCCCTAGGGGGCCCACTGATAAGAGCCCCACCCCAGTCAGCAGTGATGACAATTCTCTTGTGTGTGCTTCATTCAACAGCCCCTGAAAGCTGAAGCTACAGCCTCGTCCGTATTCTTGTATGCTTTTTAAGTTGCCTACAGAGGAAAGAGAGGATTACAGGCTTACATAAGGGCTTGCAGTGGGAATTGCAATTCATGCAACAGCTTTCTAGGCGAGGGAGTGGCCTTCCTTCCTTCCTGCTTGTCTTCCTTGATTTATTTATTCTTTCTCCAGGCCTGCCTCTCTCTTTTGCAGCCTTAGCCTTCCTGCTCACACACCCACACGCAGGCACAAACAAAGACAGATGTTCCCTGCGTTCTACTGTTTCTCTTCTACCATTGGCTAGTTCTCTCCAATGGGAGAAGCAAGGAGCCTTCCTTGGCCATCTGCTTTGCAATTGGCCCTTCCTGTGCCATACCAAGGGGTGGGTGGGTGACGTGACTAGGAACAGATGGCAGGCAGGTGTACAGAGCTATAAATACTAAACAGGTCACTTTTCTCTGCACAAACATGCCCTTGGTGAATAAGCACAGAGATGACTTCACTTCCAGCGGAACTACTGATGATGAACAGAAGAGAACCATGCATGCCACCTGAATGGGGGGGGGGGAGGAAAGGAGAGATAAAAACGCAATAATAAATAAATAAATATAGCCAAAAATGCATTGGGCACAGATATGCGGGAGATATAGCGAGAGCTCAGAGAGCCTAGAGATTTGCAAAAGTATAAAAATGGGACTTAAGATGGAGGATATCCCAGAAAAGTGCACAGTAAAAACTTTGGAGGGTGGAGAGAGAGGCTGGAATGGGGCAGCTGGAAGTTGGACAATCCATGCTGCCAGGTACTATAGTGTAGACAGCATTTTGCAGACATTAGCAAACGGGCAAATCCCTACCCTGACAGCCTTAACAGCTTACTTTTCTATTGCCTGAGTGACCAATGACAGCAGGAAACAAGCATGGCAAGGGATGAGCACAAGCAGATCTAGGCATGCAAATATAAGTTTTGTTTTAGCCCTCCTGGATCAAATCAAAGTTCATCTAAGTCCTGCATCTTCTTTCCCACTGTCGGCAGCCAGATGCCTTTGGAGCACCCCAGAGCAAAAATGCAATAGACTTACCCTCTACTGTTGCCCCATAGGAACCAGCAATTGAGTAGTAGGCTGACTCTCAAGCTACAGGCTGCATTTAGCTACCATGGGTCATAGCTATTGATAGACCTCCTGCATGGATTTGTTTCATTCTTTTTTAAAGCCATCCAAGCCATGTTGGTCGCCATCATGTTATGATTGTGTGATGAACTCCCTTCTTGGTCTATTCTCTGTTGGCCTACCAGCCAACATATCCTCTGAACTTAGGGAGGCAACTGAACAAACAGTGTTGAGAGGAAAGATTTACTCCCTTCCCTTCCCTGCAGCAAACTCTAGCCCTTTTTTCACCCAGTGGTGATGTTGCATCCCACTAAACCAAGTAGCAACCTGGGAGCAGTATGTGGCCTTCAACTCCATTTTGTGTGCCTTGGAACATTTCCCTGGTGCTGCTCTATTCTTCCAACCCATCAAAGAGTGGCTTCCTTTTTGTTTTCCTCTTATTTTTTCAAGTTTTCTTTTTAAATGTCCCCCCATCTTTGTGTTTAGTTTCAGAACAGTTGGAAAGGGCAGTGTTTAAGTGGTGAAGGTTGGAGAATATTACGCTGGCCCACAGTTGAGCATGATGTGTGATTGTGGCTATTGTTACAGCTGTTTGTGATGGAGCAGACAGAAATCTCAAAGGGTGCTTTGCCATGATATATTTGGTTTCCCTTTTTCTGCAAAGGTATTTGTTGGAGATATTTGCTCCCCCTTAATCCCCAACATCTGCTGCACCATCATGCCCTGCTTTTGAACTCTCCCTAAGACATCTGTCAGATCTCCTCCAGGAGGCAGAATATTAATCTGAATGGACCATTCTCCTGACTGTGTGTGGCAGCAGTCAAGATACAAAAACAACAACAACAAAAAATAGTTGCAGAGGGGGTTTAATTTGAGCAAGATTTCCTCCCTTTTAGGGTCTGTCTTCAGCCCCAGGACTTGCTGCTGTGTTTAACTACTTTATGTTCAGTTCAGCTAATAGGGTCTACAGACCATAAAAATCCCAATATAATAAAGGGTTATCAAGACAACCACACAGCTGAGGAAGAAAACTCCACAATATACATGGACACAAAGTGTGCATTTTAAAATACGAACCCAATAAAACCCATGTACAATCAGAAATAGTTGTTTTTTTTTAAAAAAGACACTTTTGACATGGGGCTCATCTTCTCTTTAACAATTGTGGCCTGGTTTTAATGGCTATAGTAAGGAACTATATTTTCTGTAATCTTAGGGTTGGAGTCCCCTGTTGCTATTGAAACATAAATTTGATCAAAGTTCCACTGTTTTTTTATCTGTGGTGGAAATGCCCTCTGGCACTGATGGAATTGGGATGATGCTATTACTGAAATAAGCCTCATTGTATGCTACTCCTTGTTTAAAGACCACAACCTGTGCTTACTATGCATATTTTCGGGTGATTACACAGAAGCACTTTCTGAGGACTTGATAAGGTTTATGCTTGTGGGAGCATGTATAATTACACCACAGCACTTCAAAATATTTTGGGTCTGACTGTCCAGAATTGTTGCATCAAATCTTGGGACTTAGCAATAATGAAGAAACTAACATGTCACCTTAACACCCTATCTGCACCTTACATTTACAGCAGGATTATACCACTTTGAAGAGGAAGGGTCCCCCCACCTGAATACTAGGAAGTATAGTTTATTAAGGGTGCTGAGAGTTGTTAGGTGACTCCTATTCCTCACACAGAGCTACAATTCCCTCTCTCTCTCTCGCTCTATCATCTATCTTATCTATCTATCTATCATCTACCTATCTATCATCTATCATCTATCTATCTATATCTATCTACCTACCCTTAATCCAAAATTTACAGAGCAGTTCACAACATAAAAATACAAAATGAGAACACAAAATACGTAATACAGTGGTACCTCAGGTTACATACGCTTCAGGTTACAAACGCTTCAGGTTACAGACTCTGCTAACCCAGAAATAGTGCTTCAGGTTAAGAACTTTGCTTCAGGATAAGAACAAAAATCGGGCTCTGGTGGCGCGGCGGCAGCAGGAGGCCCCATTAGGTAAAGTGGTGCTTCAGGTTAAGAACAGTTTCAGGTTAAGTACGGACCTCCGGAACAAATTAAGTACTTAACCTGAGGTACCACTGTAAAACAAAAAACAAGTAACCCCCACCCACAAACCCATTTTAAAAGCCATAGAATGTGCAATCAGCCAAAGGCCTGGTTGTAAAGGAATGTTTTTGCCTGGTGCCTGATGAAGGCAGCAGACAGAAGTGGTTTAACAGTCACCCCTTCTTATCAGGGAACTCTACTAGGCTCACTTCCCAGCATCTCCTATGTAGGGCTGGGAATGTCCCTCTCTGAAATGCTGAAGAGCTGCTGCCAGTCAGTGCATGCAAACCTGAGCTAGAGGGACCAGTGGTCTGACTTGGGATAGGTCAGCTTCCTATCTTCCCACCTTGGAGAGGTTTGCTGGCTCCCATGTGTGATATCTACCCATTTTACTTGGCCTTGACAATTTAGCTCACTTTGTCATTCTGCTGTTCTTTTGATGCCCTCTGCAGGTTTACTCCCTGGACTCTGCTGATTCTTTCCAGAGCTTCTACAGCCCTCACAAGGCCCAGATGAAAAACCCGATCTTGGAGCGCCTGGCAGAGCAGATTGCCACCCTTTGTGCCACCCTGAAGGAATACCCTGCTGTCCGATACAGAGGGTGAGTCTGGGTTCTGGACAGAGGACTTCTAAAGGAAGCGCTTTGTGCTCCGCCAACCCTGACCTTTCTTTCCTTTACTTACCTGGTAGCAAATAGCAACAATGAATAGGATGCTTTATTTACTATTTCTCTTCCTCCTCCCCTCCATCCTGATGTGCCCTGAATATATTTATAGTTAGTAGCTTTAAGTCAGGGTTTCATGTACAAGTTATAGCTAAAACAAATCCTTAGAAATAACTTCCCCAAACTGACTCAGATTAATGAATCACACTTGCAAATCAGCTCACTTTTCTTTCTTTCTTTTCTTTCTTTCTTTCTTTCTTTCTTTCTTTCTTTCTTTCTTTCTTTCTTTTGAAAGGTTTGCTTGAATTGTCCATGCTTGCTGGAAAGGATGGGAGTTGGGAGTTTTATTGATTTATTTTATAAAAAGTATTTTTATGCTGCCATCTCTTAAAATGTTAGGGTGGTGTACAACAACATGTATACAATGAAAACATAAAGCACCATTTAAAAAAAGGTCTGGGAAGCCACAGGTTCCTTGTACCTGCTTTGGGAAAAGGAGAACTAGATGAATCCTGGTCCCATCCAGCAAAGCAGTTCACACCTTCTTTAAAGTGGGAGCTGAACTGATGTATTTGTGGGTTTTTCTGGGTCCAGCAGCGCTCCACTCATCTCGCTTTACAGGCCGAGGGAGCTTCTACAGACAGATTTTCTGGGTCATGTGGCCAGCATGACTAAGCTGCTTCTGGTGAAGACAGAGCAGCACACGGAAACTCTTCCCACCAGAGTGGTACCTATTTATCTACTTGCACTTTGACGTGCTTTCAAACTGCTAGGTTGGCAGGAGCTGGGAGCTCATCCCGTTGCGGGGATTTGAACCGCCGACCTTCCGATCAGCAAGTCCAAGCAGCACAGTGGTTTAAACCACAGCGCCACCTGCGTCTCCTGTATATATATATTTTGCATTGTTTTTCTGCTTTTTTGCAGGGATTACAAAGACAATGCCATGTTGGCCCAGCTGATCCAGGACAAACTTGATGCATACAAGGCTGATGACCCAACCATGGGTGAGGTGAGTACTTCAGTGTGGAACAACCAACAAGGTCAGGTCATATAAACTGGGCACCTTTCCTCTTAAGAGGCACATGTCTAGCTGGGTTCCTGACAATTCCGGGGTGGGAAACTAGATTTAGCCAGCAGGAGGACCTGCCTCACAGAACTCCAGGGGACACTTTGACTGCTGGGTGGGGGCAGCAACCTGCCATTCCCCTGATGTCATCATGACACCAGGTGGCAGCTTCAGAGGGGCTTGCTGTCCTTGAACTGGGAAGGTCAGGGATTGGGTGTGACACATGATGGCTTTGAGGGTGGGGCTTGTCCATGCTCCCCCTGTCCCCACCCACACTTTGAGCCTTTCTGTTGTGTTTCTCCCCTCCTAAGGGTCCAGACAAAGCCCGCTCCCAGCTCGTCATCCTGGACCGCGGCTTTGACCCCAGCTCTCCAGTGCTACATGAACTGACATTCCAAGCCATGAGCTATGATCTGCTTCCCATTGAGAATGACGTCTACAAGTAAGGGTCCTGCAGACACCCTGGTGGTTGCAAAAGCCCTAAGGACAGTGTTCCGCTAAACCCTTGAGCGAGTGGAATGACTTCCACCTACACATAGGACTTTGCCCCCTCTTCCCCATGCACACCTTAGGCCTCCCCAAAATCTGCTCTGGAAGTTTTGGTGAACCCCATAACTTGTAAATGAATTTTAAAATAGATTTTTCAAAAAGTACTACTGCACTTACTTTCTCTCCCCATAGTTAAACTGCAGAACTCACTCCCACAGGAGGCAGTGATGGCTTTTTAAAAGGATTAGAGAAATCAATGGAGGAGAGTGCTATTGATGACTACTAGCTATGATGGCTATGCTCTGCCTTCCCAGTTTGAGGCAGCAATGCTTCTGAATACCAGTTGCTTGAATCCTGCTTGTGGGTTTACCCCAGGCCTCTGGTTGCCCACCGCGAGAGCTTCCCCCAAATAAACCTGGGAGCTGTAGTTTGTTAAGGGTGCTGAGAGTTGTTAGGAGGCTCTTGTGTTCTTACATTCTCTTTCTCCCTCACTAGGTATGAGACAAGTGGCATTGGGGAGGCCCGTGTCAAAGAGGTTCTGCTGGATGAAGACGATGACCTCTGGGTCACCTTGCGCCATAAACACATTGCTGAAGTCTCCCAGTAAGAGCGCATCTCCTCTCTCTTGGTGGTGTTGAGTTCACTCTGCATATTGCAAAACAGTGTGCTGCCTTTTGTTCCTGTTGCCTGAGGTTATTTTGGGAGGGAGCAGCCTTCCAGCTAGAAATATTGTGCAAAAGGAGAGATTATATATATATATATATTTTTGGGGGGGGGGTCATAACGCAGAGCAGCACTGCAGAATCCTAAATCCAGTTAAGAAGGTTTAATTTATTAATTGAAGTTTGATACCACTTTTTATTTTTTAAACAGCAAAGCACACAACCAACTGGGTAGTAAACAGACTGTTCTTTTTCCCTCCTCACCCCCTCATTAGTAGGAGGCTAACATTAATAATCATAATTTGCGCAGCAGTTCTTCAAGTGTTTATGGTCACTGTACAAAGTCTGGTTTTCTCACTGGTTTTCCATACCAGTAAAAAGTTAACTTTAATTATGTTTTTCCAAGTATTCAAAGTACTTTACATGCATTGTCTAGCATAGTCCTTACAGTGACCCTATGAAGTCAGTGGGTGTTATTATTTTCCATCTTGCAAGTGGGGATATTATTATTATTTGCAGAGGAGGGAGGACTCAGGCTGAGAGTGTGTGTACATGGGTTGCTTAAGGCCATCTAGCGAGTTCATGGTCCACAGGAGGCTTGAATCAGTAGATCAGTCACTAATCTGTAGCTCGGTCACTCCACTGAGGCAGTTCAGCTTCTTTAGTGAAGTCCATTGGAACTGATGGGATCACACACACTCGTAACCTCCCTGTGTTGAGTTGCAGCCCTAGAGACTTACATTTAACCTCCTGTGTTGGTCTGTAGCCTGAAGCTACGCTTTTAGGAAGTGAACTGTGTTTCCTGTCTGGGCAGCCTTCTGAGGGCAATGTACCAGTGGTGGGTGGGGCCAGAAGCAAAAGTGCGTGGAGCAATGAATGCAAATTTTACCTTCATAGAGTAGGCAACTTTCCACGTGCAATTGCACCCTGCTCTCTGTCCTCCATCCAGACAAGCAAGAGTCATTATTAGGGTTGAAGGACACATTCTAGCCCTACTAGAGATGCTTGGGCCAGTGAGGGGTGTGGCCTGGGGAGAGTTCTGAGGGCCAGATAGAGAGATCCAAAGGGCCTTATTTGACCACCAGTCCTGCGGTTCCCCACCACTGCTCTAGGGAAGGCTTGAGCTGGATGTAGGGAGGATGTTACTGACTTGCTTGGTCTTTATTTGATTCCAGGGAGGTCACCCGCTCTCTGAAGGACTTCTCTTCCAGTAAAAGGATGAATACGGGTGATAAGGTGAGATTTAACAAGCAATCATATGTTAGAATGTTTAAGATTGAATAGAGAGCTAGAAGCAGGGGCAGGAAAGGTGCCTTTTTATTCCTATAGATAGATATAAACTCCCCCCCCCCCAAATGTAGCAAATATATAAAAGACCAAGTACCATGAGGGATTGGCTGAAGAATCTGGGGGTGTTTACTCTGGAGAAGAAAGGATTACGATCACATTGTCAAATATTTAAAGGGCTGCTGTACAGCTGACGCAGCGAATTAATGAGTGAGGCATTGAGGGGTTCAAATTACAGGAAAAGGATTAGACTATTATGAGGAACATAATTACACTGTTAGAGGTGGTGAGTTCCCCTTCATGAGGAATTAGACTGGACCTTTTGAGGCTCCTTTGAATTCTTTGTGTTGGATCCAGATGAAGTTAGTTAAACGTGGTCCCACTGATTCCAAGTTAATCATGACTTCACTTAATCTTTACTGATTTCATTAAGAACTCCAGGCAAGTGTGCACCACACGTTTAAAGCCCTCTTATACCCCTTCGGCAGTTGTGACTTCCCACAAAGAGGGAACTGTAGTCTCTTAAATGTCCTAAGAGGTGTTAGGAGACACACTGTTCCCCACACGGAGCTACAATTTCTAGAGTTCCCTGGGAAGACAAATTGACTGCTAAACCACTCTGGGAACTGTAGCCCCCGGCCAACTCTCAGGACCATTAACAAACCACAGTTTGTTACTTTTAGTGATGTCATGACTGTTAAGGGCACTGAGAGTTGATAGGATGTCCCTGTTCCCTTCACAGAGCAACAATTCCCAAAGTAGTTAATCAGTCAGTCCCTCTTCCCAGGGAACTCTGGGAATTGAGGAAGGGTTCTCCTAAAAACTCTCATCCCCCTTGTCAAATTACAGTTCCCAGGTTTCTGTGGGGGAAGCCATTGCCATTTAAAATGCTATACAGGTTCTTTAAATGAGTAGTGCAAGATATGGTGTTTGTCTAGGTACAGCTCAATGGTTCTAAGTAAGATTTTATCCTCCCCCCTCCAAAAAAACAACAACACCCCCAACAACCTGGTTGTCTTGCTTTAACTGTTTAAGATCTTCATTGTTTAGCTCAGGTCATCTGGTCCAAAAGCTGCCAGGTGCCCTCTGGAAGCAAGGCATGTGGATGATTTTTGTTCTCTGTTTAAAACTCGTAGACAACCATGAGGGATCTCTCCCAGATGCTGAAAAAGATGCCCCAGTATCAGAAGGAGCTGAGTAAGGTAAGACCTATTTGACAGTAGAATGGACTCCCTCGGGAGGTGGTGGACTCTCCTACTGTGGAGGTTTTTTTTTTAACAGAGGTTGAGTGGCCATTTGTCATGGACGCTTTAACTGAGATTGCTGCATTGCAAGGGGTTAGACTAAATGACCCTCAGGTCCCTTCCAATTCTACAAGTCTATGGTTCTGTGCACTGACGATGGACAGTAGCTTAGCTACATTGTTGTTGTTGTTTTTTACATTTCTTTTCAGTACTCCACTCACCTTCACCTGGCCGAAGATTGCATGAAACACTACCAAGGCACTGTGGACAAGCTCTGCCGAGTTGAACAGGTAAACCAACTGATTCAGAAAATTGCTGAGCAGGTTGTGCTGATGGAGAGACATTGCTGCAAACACATTCTTATGTCAGCAACACCATGTGGGGTTTGTGTGTGTGTGTGTGTGTGTGTGTGTGTGTGTGTGATGCATTTTTGCATAATTTGCTAGGAATCTCAGAAAGAGCTGACTTAGCTGCTGACTAGGTTGCTCCATTTCCCCTTTACTAATGGAGTGTAGTCTTACAGGGGTCATCTTTTGTTTTTAAGTGCTCTGAGACATACAATGGAAGGGTTACAGTGCATGTGTCTTCCTCCAAAAGGGGGAGATGCACATCAAAGCTTTGAAATGCTCATGGACATGATATCTGGGTGGCTGTAGGGAATGTGTTTATTAAGCATGGGAAACTGTAAGGACTGGGAAGAACTTGGATTAGCTTTTCATTTGCAGGTGAGAATGAATAGGCAGGCAGTGGGGGAATGGAAGACTGGGTGGGGAGGAGTAGCCTAGTCTGTTGGAAGTTTTGGAACTCAGCTTGCCCTGGAGGCTGATGTGTCTGCAGGGGAAAGAGCAGATGGAGAGAGAAACCTCCAAGTTTCTTAGCCCATCCTATCTGACCTAACCTGTGCTGACCTTCCCTTAGGTCAGGCATTTCCAAAGTCTGTTTTGGGGGCGTAATCTGGTCAATTTAATCCAGCCCCTGTGGCAGTATATGTCCTGGGTAAAATCCTAAAAAAAGCTCAGCAACTTCAATTCAACCCTAAGAAAAGCTCAACAACTTTGGGGTAAAATTGTAAAAAAAAAAAAAAAAAAGCTCAAAAACTTTGGAGTTAAATCCAAAAAAAAAAGCTCAACAACAACTTTGGTCACACATGTTCACTTCTGGTCCTCTTTGGAAAAAAGTTTGGGCACCCCTGCCTTAGGTGCTAGACTGATACTCTTGGGGTTGCTGACCTCATTTCCTACTTCCTCCCACTCCATGAGGATTCAGCAAGATCAAGCATGGCTCAAGGCATCTCCATCTTAGATAGAAATAGGAGCTTTCCCATCAAACATGTAATAAATGCAGCATCTTACTTTTCCCTAAATTCAGGATCTCAGTGTGATTATATTAAGAATAAAGTTGTGCTGCTCCAGCATTTTCCCTCCCTGGATTTGACATGGACATCAGGCAGCAGAGGACAATCTACCTTGTAGATCCAAAGTGGGCAAAGACTGATGGATGCTATATATTTCTTCTTCAGGACCTAGCCATGGGAACCGATGCAGAGGGGGAGAAAATAAAGGACCCAATGAGGGCTATTGTCCCCATACTGCTTGATGCAAATGTCAGCACTTATGACAAGATCCGTATCATCCTGCTCTACATCTTCCTGAAGAATGGTAGGTGATGTAGCTGCTTCCAAAGTGGTTGATATTGAGCCCCACCTCAACCCAGAGGTCAATGGGGCAGGGCAGAGGCTGAATAAAGACTTTGTGGTCAAGAAGGGGTTGTTAAACTCCTGGGGATGTAAAAAAGAATCTCATAAGATGTAGTGCAAAAAGTTTAATTGGGAACTATGAGCCTGAAAAATAAAAGGCCTAGGCATGTGTGGAACCATGTGTCCTCTGGTTAATGAGGAGCCTCTGTATTTATTAAGATGATTCCACAATATACTACACAGATTTGTATGCAAGTATACTTTTTTCTGGAACGCAAGTGGCATTGTGGTCTAAACCACAGAGCCTAGAGCTTGCCGATCAGAAGGTCGGCGGTTCGAATCCCTGCAATGGGGTGAGCTTCTGTTGCTCAGTCCCTGCTCCTGCCCACCTAGAAATTTGAAAGCACATCAAAGTTCAAGTAGATAAATAGGTACTGCTCCGGCGAGAAGGTAAATGGCGTTTCCCTGCGCTGTTCTGGTTCACCAGAAGTGGTTTAGTCATGCTGGCCACATGACCCGAAAGCTGTATGCCTGCTTCCTCGGTCAATAAAGCGAGATGAGCACCTCAACCCCAGAGTCGTCCGCTACTGGACCTAACGGTCAGAGGTCCCTTTACCTCTTTATACTTTTTTCTACTTCCTTATTTTTCTTTCGTTTTATGATTTCAAGTCATGGTGATTGATGATTGATAAATGTTGATTATATGCTGGTATTTATTGACTTTATTTCATTCACGTTCTTAAAAATTTGGGTTGGGGTCAATGACAACTTTGTAAGTCCATCCTTGGGGTCAATAAACTCAGACGTTTGGAAAACCTGGCGAAAGGGGTGCTTGAGCGACATGTAAAATTATTTATCTTTTTTTGGGGGAAGAAATAGCCTCACTTTTTATGTTTTTCTACCCTCCCAGGCATCACTGAGGAAAATCTCAACAAGCTGATTCAACATGCTCAGATTCCCCCTGAGGACAGTGAGATCATCACCAATATGGCCCACCTTGGAGTACCCATCATCACAGATGTAAGTTTTTACCTGGTCTTGAAGATTTTTTAGCAATGGCTCGGAGATGCCTTTCCCAGTTGCTGAAGGAGAAGGGCTGTAGCTCAGCATGCAAAGCTGGAACACAGACTCAGTCACCAACATCCTGAGGCCCTTCTCTGTGTGCCACCTTTGAAGGAGGCCCTGAGAGTGGCAACAAGAGAGCAGGTCTCCTCTGTATAGTAGCCACCTGTTCATGGAATGCTCCCCCAGGGAGGTTCTTCTGGTGCCAGGCAAAAATGGTCCTCTTCAACCAGGTGTTTGTCTGATTAACATTTACAGCCTTTTTAATATGTGTGTGTGTGTGGGGGGGGGTGTTATATAAATAATAACAATACATCTACAGTGGTACCTCAGGTTACAGATGCTTCAGGTTACATACACTTTAGGTTACAGACTCCGCTAACCCAGAAATATTACCTCGGGTTAAGAACTTTGCTTCAGGATGAGAACAGAAATCGTGCTCTGGCGGTGCGGTGGCAGCAGGAGGCCCCATTAGCTAAAGTGGTGCTTCAGGTTAAGAACAGTTTCAGGTTAAGAACGGACCTCCGGAACGAATTAAGTACTTAACCCAAGGTACCACTGTACTAGATCTTTTGGGAAGTTGTTTGCCTGGCTGCTCTCTATGCATTTGGATACCTCTCTATGTTGTCATAAGCAGATTTTGCATGATGGTTCCTGAGATCAAAAAGCAGATTTTTGTCTGTGTTTGGATACAGCTGGACACCATTTTGAAACAAAATGGTGGACTGAGCTTCTCCAAACTGCACTGGTTTTGGGGGTTTCTTGGAATTTCTGGACAACGCCGAGTTCAAGGCTTCAAGTAAATTTAATAAAGCTAATATACCTAACTTAAACCTTTTCTGAATCCCAGGACATCCACTGTAGATTAGGAGTGGTGCCTTTTTTCTCTATGAAGGGGCATTGACCTATGGGAAAAGTAAATTCTTCTGACTTTTCCATTCCATTATTCAAAGATTGTTGTGTCTGTCAACAGCCTTGGACTAATTCAACAATTTTTCCATCTTCCCAGGGAATCATGGGAAATACATTTCAGCGTGTGTAAGAGCTAGGGATAGCCACTACAATCTTTGGGACTCTTTCTAGACTCTAGTTCATAAAATTCTGTGGAAGAAAGCCATGCGAGTTAAAGGGGTATAAAAGTGATGCATGTTGGTGGTTTAAATTTATAGCTGGAATTTATTTTATGCTTCTTCCTATGATATTTTCTCTTTTTGTGGGGAAGGGTGCCAGCAGCTATCATGAAATCCTCACTTTGTCCACCAGACACTGATGTGATTGAGATAAATACCTTATCTGGTCCCTGCAGCTTTCATCAGCACCATGAAGGAGCTTAACTTGTTAGTGGCCCATTTGCAAGGCACAGGCGTTGCCCTAAACTAAAGCACAAAGAAAGAAAGCCAGTTGTGTGGTGTGTCTGCCTTTTTTGTTCACACTCCCTCCATGTTTGCAATTGCCTATTTCCCTCTTCTCAGTCTACCTTACGCCGCAGAAGCAAGCCTGAGCGGAAGGAGCGAATCAGCGAGCAGACCTACCAGCTGTCTCGATGGACCCCAGTGGTAAAGGATATTATGGAGGTAAAGATTTAAACTAGAGGAGGGGGACCTTGAGGCCCAGGGGTCAAATGTGGTCCTATGGGCCTATCTGTCTGGCCCCTGAGATTCTCTTTAGGCCACATCTCCAGTATAGCCACACTCTCTGCTTCGCATCCTCCCTGAGAGTTGTTGTCTGGCTGGAATGTGTGTTTGAGCTGTGATAACACCTCTTGCTTGCCTGGATGGAGGGGAGGAGCAGAAACTAGCTAGCTGTCCTAAAGTAAGGTTTACATTTGTTACTCTGCCTATGACCAGACTGGCTGTTCCTATGAAGTTTGCAGGTGGGCATGTGATGGACATGAGCAGCCTGGATCCCCCTGGATTTGGTGGTCATCATAGGGCTGATGCTGACAGTTGATAGGGTCAAGCACTTGATGAAGGCATCTTTGGGGGAGAGTACCATTAGCAACAGCTCTCTGGCTGTGTTCCTCCTTGGTTTTCTATTTGCATATTTATAATCTGTATTGTTTTAAAAAATGTATTAAGGTTTTAAAGAATGAGAGGCATCCAAGGGCCGGCCCACTGTAAGGAAAGGAGAGACAACTGCCTCTGGTGGCCAAATCAACAGTCTCCAAATATACATCACCTCCTGCTGCTATCACCTTGGTAGCAGCCATGGCTGTGGCGTGCTCCTTGGAGGCTGGATCTGCTGCCTCTATAGTGGCCTCTTGGCAAATAGGAGGCATTGCTGGTCTTCTTTCCCCACCCAAAAGGAAATGGTGGGGGCTGCCTTCTACATGCACCTGGCTTGATTTCCCCTCATGACAGCCTTTCATTCCCACTTTAACTGCTGGGTATGGTTGATTTGCCTACTCTCATTGTTCCTCATGTAGATCTTCACTCACTTCTTCTTTCTTGGGGGTGGTGGGGCTGCGGATCGGTCTTCTATGAAACTAGTGAAGCTTAAGTTTCAGAGCTCCTGATCCCAGGGGCCCCAAAGAAACGACTTTAGTCCACATTGCTTAGAATTTTTGGGTCTAGTAGACCCAAACTGAGTCGCACAACTCAAATTGATTATTATTTTTGTTGTTGTAAATATTTCAACAATCCCTAGGTTTGAGAGTCAGTAGCACAGATGTTATAAAGGTGTGGTGATATGTTATGGAACAACCCTCTTGAAGAAGATAACAGTGGCTACCTAGACCTCGTTGCTAGTTGCAAAGGGGGCCCCATAACAGTTCAAGCTTCAGAGCCCAAAAAATGTAGGTCCACCACTGGGTGGGGCACCGTGTTATGATTCACCTCAAGCACCAACATGTATTGGGCCAGCCCTGAGGCATCTACAAAAAGCATCTGCAGAGTTAAAAACACCAGTAAAGCATCTTCAAATATTGGTTGGTTAGAAAGAGAAAATTCATATTGTGAAAGCCTGTCTAAACAGTTCCATAAAATTGGACCCCCAATCCTAAATGCACAGCTCCTAATGGACATGAGATGTGCATTGAAGCCATGGGGGCAAATTGCTTTGCTTAGGAAAAATGACATAGAAAAATGTGGCTCTAAGGAGAAAAATGTGTATATTAGGGGAAATTTACACTAAAATGCAGATGTAGGCTAAAAGAAAATTTCAAACTGATGTGGAAATGTGGAGAATGAGAAATGAGAATCCAAAGTTGACAGATTTGCTCATCCTTAGAGCTCGCTCACTAGGATGCACATATGAAAGCTCTTCCAAAACTGCTGATCTTCTGCTCTTCTCTTTTTAGGATGCCATTGAGGACAAACTGGACACCAAACACTACCCTTACATCTCCACCCGATCCTCTGCTTCCTTCAGCACTACAGCGGTCAGGTAGGAAGAAGGCTTCACACCTCGCTCCCAGGCCGGCAACAGCCACAAAGGCATTCCTTGGGTTGCACCTTCCTCCTTTTATCTTCTGTTCTAACACCCCTCCAACCTGGTTTGCGCTGCCTTGTCATGAAAGCACAGCATAAAAAGCAACCACATTATTAAAGGAATGGAAGCGTGGAAGAATTTGAATCCCATGTTGGGAATAGGGCTTGCAAATAAAAGCTGCCTGTGTCTTAGTGCTGTTTTACCCACTGATGGTAAGGCCACCCATGGAATACTGTGTACAGTTCTGGTTGCCTCACCTCAAAAAGGACATTTGCAGAGCTGCAAAAAGCTCACAGGAGGACAAACCAACTCCCCTATGAGGAAAGGTTGCAGCGTTTGGGGCTTTTTAGTTTAGAAAAAAGACAAGTAAGAAGAGACATGATAGAGGTGTATAGAAACTATGTGTGGTGTGGAGAAAGTGAATAGGGAGAGGTGTTTCCCTGTTTTTCATAATACTAGATATGGGAGGAACCATGACTGTTTAAAGTGGAATAGTAGTGATGGTGCTATGGTCTAAATGACTGAGCCTCTTGGGTTTGCTGCTTGGAAGGTTAGCAGTTCGAATCCACACGACGGGGCGAGCTCCTGTTGCTCGGTCCCAGCTCCTGCCAACCTAGCAGTTCGAAAGCACACCAGTGCAAGTAGATAAATAGGTACCACTACGGTGCAAAGGTAAAGTCCCATTGCACCAGAAGTGGTTTAGTCATGACCCAGAAAGCTTTCTGTGGACAAACGCCGGCCTGAAAGCGGAGATGAGCACCGCACCCCATAGTTACCTTTGACTGGACTTAGCCATCCAGGGGTCCTTTACTTTTTTTTTTTTTACCTTGTAGTGATGTCAATGTATAGTGCAGATGGGCCTTGTGGGGGTTGTTTGTAAGGATTGCAACAGGACAATGTGTGTGACCTGTCACTTCTGACTACTCACAAGCTTGTGCGATGTGCAATCCTAGGCGGAATCATTTAGTTCATGTTAACACAATTCCATGTATTTTAAAATTGTTGAACTTCTGCATGATGTATTTTCCCCTCCTCTTGTTTGTCCTTCTTTTCTCTCCTGCATTCAGTGCCCGCTATGGACACTGGCACAAGAACAAGGCTCCTGGGGAGTACAGGAGTGGCCCCCGCCTCATCATTTTCATCCTGGGGGGTGTGGGCCTGAATGAGATGCGCTGCGCTTATGAGGTGACTCAAGCCAGTGGGAAGTGGGAGGTGCTAATAGGTGAGTCCTTTTGGCAGAGTCATGCTTGGCCCCACCTCCCTTTTCTTCACTCCATCATGAGCTTCTCTGTCCTCTTCTTTCTCCGTCTCTCTGTGTCTGTTTACCTGTCTGTCTCTTCCTCCTTACCCCTTCCCTATCCGCTCCCACCTGTGGCAAAATCCAGTCTCCAGGTGGCCTGTTCTACAGAGATCCCATTGAACGATGGTTGGTCTAGCCAGATCTCCATTTCACATCCCTAACTCCTACAGTTCCAACTAAAGCATTGTTATTTTTTTATGTAGGCAACCTTAACATTTAAAGCAGAACAATGCCACTTTAAACAGTCATGGCTTCCCCCAGAGAATTCTGAGAAGTGTCTTTGTCATCTTCTTCTTTGGCAATCACTCGTAGCCGAGTAAGATTGTTTTCCACGAACGTGGTCTTAACATTGAGTCCATAAGTCTGAGAAGTGTACTTTGCTAAGGGCCCTGAGAGTTGTTTGTTGTTGTTGTTGTTTAGTCGTTAGGAGGCCCCTATTCTGCTCATGGAGCTACAATTCCCAGGGCAGTTTAACAATCAGTGAACTCTGGGAACTGTAGGTCTTGGAGGGTAATGGGGGGGGGGGGTTCCAAATAACTCTTAGCACCCTTAGCACAATACATCTCCTAGGATACTTTGGGGGAAGCCACTACTGTTTGAGACGGGGCAACACAAGTGCTTTAAATGTATGCTGTGAATGAAGCCATAATTGAGTCCCTGCACAGGCAACTCTGCTGTGGCAAGGGATCCCAAACTGTGTGACTGATTGTGGGCAGGAGCTAGTCAAGTATGGTTCTTGTTCAAATGGGGCCTGTTTGAATTGCTTATCAAGTATCTGCCTCCAGCTCCCCCTCTTCCCCCCTAGCAGCTTACCTGTGGAAGTTGGGGGTGCAATGCTGGTGGAAGGTTCTCCAGTTTCCTGGCAGAGCATCTATTCCCTACAAGGGGGACATGAACGATAAACCCCATTGGGACTGGTGGGGCAGAAGGTAGAGAGGCCCACGGTAAGAGCTGGAGCCCAATTACTGGTAGCGCCAATTCATTCTGCTTTTGCCCTGCCCACTTTCCTGCTAGGTTCTACAATGGCAACACTGAGACAAGAGAGGAGAAAGCCAACCGTATCTTTAAAATGTATCTAAAAAATAAAAGAACAAGTAACCTTGGTTACTATAGGCACCCTGAGTTTTCGGGGAACTAGGAGGAACCAATTTGTCTAGGGCTGGCCCTCCCAATACAGAGGCTTTCTGGACCAACCTTAACCCCCAGGCCTCTCATTTTCCATCCCAACAGCTGGGATAGTGTGACCTGTGCCCCTCCAGATGTTGCTGGATGGCAGCTTTCATCATTCTGGCATATTGAATGTTGCAGCCCAGCATCTGGATTGCTACAGGTTCTCCAATCTGAGGAAATGCCTCTTCTGAATAGAGGCTTCTTTCCTTCCGTTGCATGCAGTAGGGAATGCTGCTGCTTAGAGCAAGGGTGTGCAATATGTGGCCCTCCAGATGTTGCTGGATGGCAACTGCTGCATCCCTGACCATTGGGAGTGCTGGCTGGAGGGTTCATTTCCCATCATCTGAATACTCCTTTCAATTGAATGATTGGACCCTGCAGTCTCTTATTATGTACGACTGGGGACAGGTGTGGGTTTAAATCTGGCATGGGGAGCTTGTGGCCCCCCCAGATGTTGCTGGAATCAAACTCCCATCATTCGTGACTATTGGCTGTGCTGGATGCACCTCTGATGAGAGCCAGATTCTGGAAATGTCTGAAGCACTACAGCTTTGCATCCCTTGCCCCCACCTGCTCACTGGATTTTTCCCTTCCTGGAGGTGAGCCTCCTTCATAACTATTTTCCTCTTTCTCTACTCTCATATCTTGGTTTGCCATGTGGCTTCACTGTTCTGTTCTGTGCCTGTATATGTATGTATGTATGTATGTATGTATGTACATGTGACATGTCAGGTAACTGTTAAATGTAGCTTTTAATGTTGAACGATGCACACTTTGTCTGATCTAGGATTGTGATAGGTGTGTGTGTGTGTGTGTGTGTTTTAAATGTTCATCAAGGAACCAGGCACCATCTCATGCTCTTCCTGGGTGTCAGGCATCAATCTCCATGCCGCCTCTTAGTTAACTAGACCTATTCATTTATTCAGACCAACATTTCCATGATTGCCTTTTGGCCTCAAGGGCAATTAAGGGGCTCACAAGTGATGAAAACAAAGAACAAAACTGAAAGCAGTATAAATAAAAGCAGCAGCTCTTATATCCATGGCATAAACTATTATTCCCAGAACACTTAAACTTCACTTCCCAGGATTCTTTGGGGTCAGCCATGCACTTTATATGCGTGTTGTGTATGCAGCCCTTGGTTTTTAGAAACAACAAACACACAGTAAGAGGAGCACAGAGCACCTGCTTTGTATGCAGAAGGTCTAAGGTTCAACCCATGGCAACTTCAGGGCAGAACAATGGGGATGGAGATGCTCCTTCAGGTATACTGGGCCGAGGCCGTTTAGGGATTTAAAAGTCAGCACCAACACTTTGAATTGTGCTTGGAAACGTACTGGGAGCCAATGTAGGTCTTTCAAGACTGGTGTTATGTGGTCTCGGCGGCCACTCCCAGTCACCAGTCTAGCTGCCACATTCTGGATTAGTTGTAGTTTCCGGGTCACCTTCAAAGGTAGCCCCATGTAGAGTGCATTGCAGTAGTCCAGGTTTGAAGGATGGCTGGTTCATATATTGCTTTGGCAGCTGTGAATTCAGTAGCCCAATCTTCAAATGCAAACTGAATTTTCTCATCCCTCACTCAGCTGAATTATTTTGAGACATCTAACCGGGGGTGGGGGTGGGTTTGTAAACCTTTTTGGTCCGGTGGGCCAGGTCACCTAGCAGTCAGTCATCCAACCTCACAATGAAGCCAGGTAACTGATAGGGGGTAGTCTGACCCTTCTGTCAAGGTTGGCTCATGGGGATGGAGGAAGATTGTGACCATGCAGGACTGAACTGCCTGCACATCAGCGAATGTGCAGGGAGGTCAATCCTTATTTCTGCAGCATGAGAGTGCATGAGAGAATTCCCTACAGGATTGAACTTCATACAATCATAGAACTGTAGAGTTGAGTCATCTAGTGCAATGCCCTGCAATGCAAGAGTCACAGCTAAAGAATCCCTGACAGATTCCCATCCAACCTCTGTTTTAAAAACCTTCACTGAAGGAGAGCCCAAGTGCTGTCTGCAAAAATGCATACACTACTAGGGTAAATTGTGCATGGGTTACATAGGGAATTGCTTAGTGAAAATGTGCATTCTAGGACACAATTGCGTACAGACTTGTGCGCATTGAGGAACATTCACACCTAAATCTGAATTTGTATACATGAGATAAACATATTTTTATATGAAAAAAATTAATAATTACAAATGAATGTGGATAACTGAACTTAAGATTCGAACAACGAGAAACTAGGAGAAACCAAAATTGATGGATTTGCCCATTCCTAACTTGAACCCGAAACGCATTTCTGCTGCATACAGCAGTTCCTGGAGGCCCAGTGGTGACTGCCAAAACCCAGATCCATCAACTCCACTCCACTGCATGCCTTGATAATGCTTTCCTCGACTGTCCATCTGCCTTCGTCTCTCTGTTTGTATGTGTGTCTGTCATTTCCACATTTGCTTCTTTCACACATGTTCACTCTGCTTCTTTGTACTGATACTTTCTGCTGATAATGAAGTAATGTTAAAGGCCTTTTTAAAGGAAAAGAAAAATCTTTTTTCAGCATGTGCCCTTTTGAATTGTTTTTTTGTTTTTCTCTGTGCAAGGAGTCAGCCCACACTCTGTTCTCCCGCAGGTTCTACTCACATTCTTACTCCCACCAAATTTCTCATGGATCTGAGGCATCCCGACTTCAGAGATTCCACTAGGGTATCTTTTGAGGAACAGGCTCCAACAATGGAATGAGAGCCAAAGAAAACAATAAAAAGTAAAAGCAGCTTACTATAGAAAAAGAAACTCTTCCCTCGCTCGGAAGGGCTTCTTTGATTATTACATCACTCTCTCTCTCTTTCCTATCTCTCTCTCTCTCTTCCCCCCTCCTTTCCTTCTTTCTTTGTCCATTTTTTTGGTTCTTTAAATGAGAAAATGCTTGCGTTTTTTTTCTGTCTTTAAAACAACGGTTTTGAAAATGTGCCCAGCGTTGCTTCCATCAAATCCTACACCATCTCTTATTCAGAACTTGCCCATTCCTCCCACCAACGGTGATCTATTTCCAAATTTTAAAATAAAAATATGAAAATGAAAAGGGGCTGCAGTTAGACTTGGGAAGCGTCCATTTGCCACTTCAGATTTAAACAGGCTTGAAACTTGTTTACCTTTTGCTCAGAGTCCGTTTTGGTAAATCGTGGCGTCGCACCTGCCAAGAATTCTTTGGCTTTTAAAAAGGTGTTAATAAGCTTACACCCGAGGTGGGGAAACCTGTCAACTCTAATCATCCCTGACTATTTGGCTGTGCTAGTCTGGAATTATAGGAGTTGGAGTCAATGTCAGTAGGGCCACAGGTTTCCAATCACCTGGCTTTACACGCTGTTCCTGCCAAAGTTCCAGTGACAGTCTCTCAGAGCAGTTGATAGATTCATGAAAATGCTGCTGGGCATTTGCTGTTACTACAGCACATTCTCTCTGCCTGCTCTCATCAGCCAAAACGCCTGCCTAGCTGTCACTGTTACAGGGGGTGTGGTGAGGGCTGGGTCAGCTGCCCCTTGGGAGCCCCTCTCCCCCACCCCCACCCTGTTATGGGAGAATATATTGCATGGTCTAGATAGAATGAAAAAGTCCTGCTTTTGTTTTACTCTCAGGGAGAGGCCCTGTGGGGCTTTTTCTGCCCACGGCGCCAAATTAGCTTGCCTGTCCTTTGTTGCTCCTGCTTTCTGAGCTGGTGGGAAGGAAGTTGCATTTCCTGCTCTGCCTCAAAGAGGAACAGGAGATGGGGAAAGTCAGTGACTCCGGAGAAGCAAGGAACGCCTCTGAAAAGCTTGCTGGTTTGTAGCTTGCAAGTTCCTGCCCCAGTAGCCATGATGGTTGTATGGCTGCTGTATGTTCACTTGTTTGTCCTGACTGGCTTATTGCCTCCCAAGGTCTTTGGTACAGCCTCATCACACTTCTCCTGCTTTGGATCATTTTTTATTTTGTTAAGTGGAGGTGCCAGCTAGTGAGTTTTGCATTGCTTAAGAGGTGGGGTTCTTGGCACATGGGACACTGGTGTTAAGGGAGCAGGACCCCAGTGCAATCCATATGGACATTTAGTGCTATACTGGACCTAGCTGCCATGCTTTGAGCATAGAGATGCAAGGCTAGAGCAACACACACACAAACCACACACACACACACACACACACACACACACACTCATCCTCATCTGTGCCCACAGAGTGTCCCAATTGGCAGCAGGCCTTAGAATCTTATTGCTTGTTGCTGTTTTTATTTCCTAACACACACTCTGGTCAAGGGTAGCCATAATTACATATTTATTTACGGCATTTTATACCTCCAAAGGCTCCCAGAGCAGCTTACAAGAATCATCATCTAAGACAATCTGAAAAACACCATGGCCCTTGATAAAATAAGCGGTGGGAGAGCAGAAGAAAAAGCAAGCTCAATCCCATGTTCTGAAGAAGTGGCAGCTCTTACAACGCAGTTTTAAGAGCAGCAGCTCCTTACCAGTGTCCACTGGCAGTTCTGGGAAAATTTGCCTTTTTAAGGGGCGCACAAATCCCCTACCCACTGATGCGTCTCTACCTTACTGGGGCTACAGGAAGGAGAGTGCTCTCTTTCTTCGCCCAAGGGGCCCCTGGTCATCATGGATCCCCCCTCCTTCTTTGTCTTCAGTGACATGGGCTTTCTCTTGAAGGCTCCTGCAATATTCCTTGTATCTCACTCTCCCTGACTCCTCTCAACCCCCTTCTCCATATCTCAATATGTATATACATGCACATTTTCAAGTATAGGCAACTCTTTCTTTCTTTCTTTCTTTCTTTCTTTCTTTCTTTCTTTCTTTCTTTCTTTCTTTCTTTCTTATTTGGCTCTTCCCTCCCATCTGAGGCGGGAGAGGAAGAGGCGATCTTTTATCTGACAGCCTGCCATTTGCCACTGCATGCCAGGGCCTCATGAGCCACACAGCCACTCCTGCCTCGCTTTCGCTATCTATCTCTGCGCCCTCGACGTCAATGGCCTTATGCTGCCCTCTCCAGCATACCATATGCATCATTCCTTCACCACACTTAACTCACGGGGTTACAAAGCCTCCATCTGGTATTCTATATTTTTTCTTTCTTTCTTTCGTTTCCGGTTTTTGCCTTTCCTTTTCCTGCACTAGATGGAATCGTAGTTCCATAGGCTTAACATTTTTGCAAGCATTTCTTCCAGTGGTTAAAAAATAAAAAATAAAATTGGTACGCTGTCCCCGTGGCAGGTAAGAGGTTCTGAGTGTCAGGGAGGGGGGCGGTGTCTGCAATTCTTCTCTCTTCTTTCCTATGTATATAACAGAAACTGGTGTAGAAGGGGATGGATTGGGGCCACCTGATAAGGGGGTTCACAAATCCTTCCCCACACAGTGGCTGCTGCTCTAACTTACCACATCACCAGCATGCCACTTATGGGTGTTGGTGATCAATTTTGACCCTCTGTTCTACCACGTTGCACGTCTTAAAAACTTTTGATAATAACTTGCCCGATTTGTTTTTGTTGGGGGGTGGGGCAGGCAGTCCTTAGCACATGCATTTGCTCAGACGTGGGTGCAATAGCGCCTCCCCACCCTCGCCCCCACCCACCCAAACCCACCGCAGGTCACCAAGGCCCCCGCCCTTATAGATGACAACCCCTTCCCCCTTTCTGATGCCTTTTTCAGGGTGGGAGTTCTAATATGCCTCTCTCTCCTCTTCTCCCTTCCTCCCACTCCCCCCACCCCCATTTCCAGGCTCTACTCACGTCCTCACCCCACAGAAACTGCTGGACACTCTGAAGAAACTGAATAAAACGGATGAAGAAATTAGCAGTTAAACAGACACACACACCCCCCCCCAACACACACCCCCTTCCCTCTTTCTCTCCTCCCCCATTTCCTGCCCTTCCCTCCTTGACACCATCATCAAAAAAGCAGTGACAAGACATTTGGGGCATCCCATTTCCTTCCAGCTCTGGGGTGATCCTTGCCCCACTTAAATTTGTTGACTGGTTCCATTTCACCTTCTTCTTATTCGTCTTGGTTTCCCCTTCCATCCTACATTTGAAACGAAGGTAAATAAGAGAAGGGTTTGGGGTGGGGGAAATTGCATTGTCTCTAAGGCAGAGAAAAGAAAAAAAGAAAGAAAGAAAAGAAAAATAATATATTCTATAATATAGATATTATCTCCATATGTGTCCTCCAAAATAAACCACCAAAAACTAAACTTCCATCATTTCATCCTTGGCGATTATATGACGACGATGCTGATAATATTATTATTTTTTTTTAATGATGATGTCCTTTTAGTTCTGGTTTTAGTTTTCTGCCCGGATGGACGAATGCTTGTGACTTATTTATGGCTATGTGATCTTGTACCTAACCTCAGATGCAAACTGTGAAAGGAATGCTCTTCTTCCCCCCAACCGTGTATTGGGATTTTTGCTTGCGTTTTGGAAATAACTGTCATTTGACCTTCCTTGTCCCCCCTCGTCCCCCCTGCTGCTGCTGCTACTGCTGTTGTTGTTGAGATTGTCCTCTCAATTTTCATATTTATTTAGTTTATCAGTGTGTAGGTGGTTGGTGCGTTTCTGGGTTGTTTTTTTTAAAAATTGCTTCACCCCTGACCTTTTCCAACTTTTTCGGAGCAATATTTTAAATGGCGTGTTTGTGGTTTGCAATTCCAGCATGTCTGGATCAATCTTCCTTATTAGATCTTCTTTGTCCCACCCAGGAATGATGATTTATTTCAACACAAGCATATTTGGAGACCAACCCCTGGTTTTTAATTGGTTTGAAACACGTTGGCAAATGTTATGTTTTATTCTTTAGGAAGGGGCTTTATTTTAGCACTTTGGTGATACCTTTAACGAGGCAGAGTTCGCTTGTGAATTCTGTAATATTATTTATCACATTCTTCCACCTGAGGGCCCAGGGCTGTCTCTCCAATTTTATCTCCACAACAACCCTGTGAGGAAGGTCTGTCTTACTCATGGTGAGAAACCCAACACCACTCAATAAGATTGTGGTTGACTGGGGATACGAACTCTAGTGCTTTAACATCTAGACCACCGTATGTCTCTGATTTCACGGTTCAATGAATAGCAGGCAGGATGCTTCCTCTTACCGGTTTCCAGAAGGCAGGCCCTGCTTGGGCAGGATCTATCGGGATCTTCAGACTTTTCTGGCCCATGAAAGCATAAGGCAACAGCTAGTAATGGTGTATTCATTCAATAGACTTTGTTCTGGTTTGGGAGTCAATTTCCTTTCAGTAGTTTGCTGAGAGCAAAGTTGTCTTGAAACCACAATTCCCGTGATTCTCTGGAGGCGGCCGCAGCTCATGTAAAATGATACGCTGTGTAGTATAGTCAGCTTGTTTCCTCTGTCCTTCTAGCTTTGCCCCCTGTACTCTTGCAAGCACATGTCTAGAGTCCCTGGAATCTGCATTCCTTAACGCAGACTCTAGAGAAGCTGACGTCAGTTTGAAAGAGAGTTTGCTCCTTGTGGGATGGAAGCTACACATCCTGCGCATCCCACTTTTGCTTCTAGCTTGGCAGATTCACACATTGCTGTGTGGAGCAGAGAGGCCTACTTTCTTTGCACCACTCTTTTAATAATCTTTTATCTGTCTCCAACCCGACTGTCCTGCCCACAAAGCAGAAATCTGCATTGTGCTGCATTGAATTGACATTCCTGGACTACAACTCCCATCACCATGCTGGCTGGGGCTGATGGGAGTTTGCATCCAACAGCACATCTGCGGCCCCTGTAATAAGCAATGTTGGCACTTCCTTGCTTTGCCTACTAAGGAAGGAGGAGACTCCAAGACTACACAGCTTTCTCTTTTCAGTGACAGATGACAGATTGGCTGGGTGGTGTAGATGTACACTGCATGGTGTAGATTGCATGATGCTGAATGTGTCAGCTGTTGTGAATCATTTAATCCCTCCCATTTGTGTGACTTGAGGGAGCTCAAGTGGCTTGAAAACTGTCAGGAAGGGGAAATACATTTTTGAGAGAATGATGAAAGATCACTGCCCCGGGCAAAGACAAAGTGACCAGGATCTTTGCTGTGAAAACTAGAGGCTGTATCCAATGTTAGTCCTACACAGAGTACACAGAGTAGACCCATTAAACCTGGTTGCATGACCAACCTAGGTACATTCCTTTTAATGGATCTCCTCTGTGTGGGACCTAGATGCTTCCCACAGACATCATTTCTGGCCCCACAGCACTCCCTTGTGGTGGTTCTCCAACAAAGAATATACCATTGAGCTTTAAATGGGCTTAAAAGCTTCCTCAGCTCTGGGCTGGATTGTACCCAATTTCTTCCTGGCTTGTTTAGGAGCAAAAATAAAAAATAAACACATGACATATTTCAGGATTGAACTGGAAGTAGCAATACGGATTTGGGAAATGACATAATCAACCAGGCAGCCACAGTTTAAGTGCTTCTATGTCTATTGAGCTAATATGGGATTCGAGTGAGCAACATTACTATCCTATTTAACATAGTGACTGAAGATAGTCTGGACTACAATGACCATCAGCCCACAGTGGTTGTGGGGAGCTGATTGGAACTGTAGCCCACAATATACAGTCTACAACATCCGTCTTCCTGTGTTGTTGGGAAATGTAGTCCCCACAGTCTGTGGGGCGTCATGTTGACTAAAGCTCAAGCTTAACCTCAGCTGGAGCGTCTAGTTTCTCCTGCCGTCAACAATGACATTTCTCGTCATCAAATTTTGCCCTGCACCCTTTGGATTCCTTCCCCCTTTCTATCTCTCATCATCCAGTAGTGAAACATTGCTGGCTGTGGCAAGCGCCAAAAATCCCCAATTGTTCTGCATTTATAGATCCCTTTGCCGGTCCTTCTGCTCCCCCTGCAGACTGTATGTATATGAATTAAATAATTGTGTATTGTGGTCGTCCTAACAAGCTTGAAGTAAAGTGGTTTACCGAGTCTTCGTTGTGTGTCCTCTTCTCATTTGACTCCCACAATGGCTGTGTTCGCTTACTGTGATATTTTTTTAAAACTGTATTTTCTTCCCTGCAGTTTTGGGCTGTCCCTCTTACACCTGTCCCAGGGCATTAATGTCTCTTCCTAGAATATCCCAACAGAGAGAAGAAAATACTCTTTCTGTTCGCTACTATTTTTGTGGTCCATTTCCCCCCTCCCTTGCCCATAATATATTTGTTTTTTGGGCAATGGTTGTGGTCATTTTGCATCAGTAACTGTTTTGCCAGCTCTCCAACCTTTTCTTGCACCCTCCCCCCCCTGCCTTCCCCTTCTAAATTTAGCATTGCAGCCGCTTCAAGGTATCTCTTTCTCTCCCTTTTGTTTAGATGTGTTTTTGTTGTTTTTGGTGTGATATATATGTATATATACACACACATACATGTATATATATATATTCACACACACACTTTATCAAAAGAGAAAAACAACAGCAAATTCTTGTTATGCAACTTGTTTAATTCTTGAAATTTCAGTGTTTGGAACTGTTGAAGCACAAACGTGTCATCTCTGTTTAGCTGTTCTTCTGTAACTTAAAAAAAAAGCACTTGGAGTCAATAAATGATTTACTGTCCCATCGATCGAGGTAAAAGAGGATTGATTTGACATGGGAACTAGTTTGGAGTGCGGGGAGGGGGCAGGAGACAAAAGGCCGAGAGATGCTTAAGGAAATATTTCACTTTGCAGAGTGTTTTCTAGATTTTGTCTCATTGGATATGTCTTCAGCCCTGTGAGGTAGGCCTTTGGACAAACTCCATCACCTCTTGAGTTAAGGTTCTCCATCTTAAAACTGTGGTCCAAATATGAGGTGCTCCATGAAGATGCTACTGATACTTTTTCCAAGATTTTGAAATGGCAGCATATGCTTCGAATGGGGGAAGACCAACCACAGGTGAATTTCCAAGGAAAATTTGCCAACCACATCTTGCTCTTATCTTGTAAGAGAGCCCTGGTGCAGGCTGTGCTTGCCTATAACAATATCCCCATGTTTTATCGAAAGCAAGCAAACAGCGCCCAATTGCTAGTACTTCATTCCTCCTTGCATGTAAATAGTATAACCAGGAGATCCTTTGTGCTTCTCCTTAACAAGTTATGATTGGTAGCCATCCTGAAGCTGCCATGACTTGTGAAGATCATAAGCTGCTGCATCCAGCCGAAGACCCATCTAGTCCAGCATCTTGGTCTTACCATGGTGAACCAGATGGCAGTGAGCCATCTCTGAATGCAAAAGCACTCTCCTCACTTGTGATCCCCAGCGACTGGTAGTCAGAGACATACTGCCTCTGACAGTGGAGTTAAGGCATAGCCATCATAGATAGCCAATCTTAGCCTTGCTCTCCCTCAATTACCGTATTTTTTGCTCTATGACTCACTTTTCCCCTCCTAAAATGTAAGGGGAAATGTGTGTGCATCTTATGGGGCGAATGCAGGCTGCGCAGCTATCACAGAAGCCAGAAGAGCAAGAGGGATTGCTGCTTTCACTGCGCAGCTATCCCACTTGCTGTTCTGGCTTCTGAGATTCAGAATATTTTTTTTCTTGTTTTCCTCCTCCAAAAACTAGGTGCATCTTGTGGTCTGGTGAGTCTTATAGAGTGAAAAATATGGCGGTTTGTAACCTTTTGAAGCCATCCAAATTGGTGGCCATCTCTACTTCTTTTGGGAGCTGTCAGAGCTGGAGCGAATTCCAAAGTGTGATTGTGCTATGTGAAGAAATAACTTTATGTTGTTGTTCACTTGCTAATCACAGCTTGCAAGGGAGCAACTAACCACAGTGCCTGGTTTGGATGTAAAGAAAACCTGGTACAGTCTGTTTTGTTTGCATTGGGCAGCTGGAAGTACAAGCACTCTGACAGGACATCACTTGTTCTTGATAACAAAATAAGACTTTCTGGCTTATTGTAGGTTTAATGTGCAAACAGAGTCGGTGTGTGTGTTTGAAATCTTTCCCCTTTTTAAAAAATGAATGAAGACACCAGCAGACAAAAATCATTTCTTGAGCAAGAAAAACAGAAACACCCATTTGCATTCATTACCAGAGACGTGCTTGTTTTTTATTTTATTTTATTTTAAAGGAATGTTGAAAAAGATACAACTATCATAGCTTCACAGTGATTTTGTTTGTGGTAATGGCTCCAATGCAAAACACACCCTACACCAACACCTGTGTCTGAAAGTGCTTTGAGAACTATCTACAACATAATGCACATTTTAGCCCATTTCTACAGATAGTATGAGTGTTGAGAAGGATCTGTCATTATGATTTTTTTCCTTAAAAAAAAATAAAGGTATATTTATAGATTCAAAAAGTTTATTTTAAAAAGGTGTCAGGGGGCAAACGGCACAGACATCCATCACCAGCTGCCCACTTCCCCTTCCTTTGTGTTGCAATGTTTCTAAGGCACTCATCTCATGACTGAGTCAATTCCTGTTATTACTGCACTCACATCTCAACTCACATAATCTACAGGCAGCATGGAACATTAGCAGCAGTGAGGATAGGACCAAGAACAGCCAAGGTGGCCTCAACTTCCCAGCTGCGTTTAAGCGGTTGCTTAATTCAGTGATTGGCAGAAGGTAGAACAGGCTCTCCTAGGAAATCTCTGGGTTAGCCCCAACAGATCAGCTAGGGTTTCTAACTCCCAATGGTCTAATAACAAGAACCCAAAGGCTGCTGTCTTAAAGGTGAGGTCCTATCTGCACTATACATTGACTGCAGCATTATACCACTTTAAACAGTTGTGGCTTCCCCTGAAGAATCCTGGGACCCGTAGTTTGTTCAGGGTGCTGAGAGGTGCTTTTCAACACAGCTGCAGTTCCCAGAATTCCCTGCAAAGAGGGATTGACTCTTTGCAAAGAGGGGAATAGGGAATTTCCTAAGAACTCTCAGCACCGTTAACAAACCACAGTTTCCAGGATTCTTCGGGGGAACACATGACTGCTTGAATACAGTTTCATACCGCCTCAATATATCATGCAGGTGGGCCTTAGGTTGCTGAAAAAGAATGCCTGGGGGAAAACTATGTGTTGGTTTGTGGGAGGAAGCTTGTATCTGCTACTGATCACAAATTCCTGGGTAGCGATCATGTGCCCAGAAGGAACCCTATTGCATGTAATACAGGAATATTCTACAAGACCCAGTGATCAGCCGAACATTGGTGCTGGCAAAGCCCTGATATGACAGCTTATGGGGGCTACCTACAAACTCCCTCCCAGCTCTGACACCTCTTTATCTCTCCTGCTCCTGATACTGCATATGACATTAGTTGTAAATATAAGTGCCTCTTGGGCAAACCAGCCTTGTGGGCAAAATGAGGAGGGTGGGCAGGCCTAATCAGGCCTGCAGGCTGAAGGTTGCTCACCACTGATATCTGTTCTGTCTTAAATATTGATCAACTTTGCCCTGACAATGACAGCAAAAAGTGTCTGATACTGTTATATATCTACTGCCCCCCGATGCTTATTGATTGCATTTGGTCTTGGCAAACTGCCTACAATGTGTTGGACCTCGGAGTGGCTGCTTGCCCAAAGTTCTTAAAGCACACACAAACAACCTAATGGGCACAAGGAAATGGGGAGGGAGAGAAAAGTATTCTGGCAAAATATATTTTGAAGACATTCTTGAAGGCAAAAAAACCCCAAAAGAGTTGACATACAAAATGCTCATTGTTTCCATTCCATAGTACCAAACCAAACAGCAATTGAAACCACACGTGTAAAAAAACAAATACACACACCCAAACACATATACACATATCTCTGAAAACGATTCACCATGGCTACCCCTTCACAAAATAGAGCTCTTTCACGAAGAGTCCTGAGGTAAGTATTGCAATAGACTCACGGCCCTTAAGAGGACCACCCAAAAACTTTTATGTCCTACTCTCAGCTTATTGAGCCTTGTAAGTAGGACAGCACCCTGTAAGGGGTTGTATTCAGACTAGTTCCACCGGAATTAATGAACCTAAGTTACGTGCATTAGTTTCAGTAAGTCTGCTCTTAAGAATGACAAACATTGGATACAGTGCTGTATGTTTACAGTGAATGAGATCAGTTCAGCAACAGCATGGAGGAGGTAGTAGACCTTCCTGCAAGACGATCAGGATTAAAACGTAAGAGCCCTGGTGGATCAAGCCAATGGCCCATGTAGCTTAGCATCCTGTTTTCCCAATGACCAACATATGTTCCAGTGGGAAGTCCAAAAGCAGAACCATTTGTATTTCCCAGCAGGTGGCATTCAAAGACACAGTTGTTCCACCAGTAGAGGCAGAGCATAGCCTTAAAGGCTCTGAACAGCCACTGGCCACTGCTTATGCCCAATATCATCTTCATCTTCCTAGGAGATGAAGGGTGCGAAATTGGGATAACTCTGCAGCAGGTGCCAGAATTGTCTGCTGGACAACAAGCCATTTGCTGACCGCCCCCCATAGGGCCTTTCAATTCCCTGAAAATAAATCGAGGGGAGAAGAAGTACCATCTTCACATGGCCTCAGTGTGCCAGAAGATGTTCTGCTTCTGCCACTATGCCCCCAAAGGAGCTTTTAAGACTTCCATTTTTAAGGCAAAATACAGTTGAGGTAAGGTGAGAAAAGAGGAAGAGGCAGGTAGAGGACACCCAGCACTGGAATATCTAAGGCTGACCTAAGGACCCACCACCAAGCCCCTGCCAACATTAAGAGAGATACACTACCCTCAATGTCCATTGGAAAAATAAAGAAACCACTACTGTTACCCCTAGTCCGCGAAAATGCTACATCTTCCCCCAAACTGCTTGGAATTTTGCCCTTTTAAGACGTGCAAAATAAGGGCAGAGATGGCTTTCGTGACACGACGTTAAGTTGCTTGTTCAGGGGGTGGGAGTGAAGGGGAAGTGCAGCAGCAGTCCCTTTCCACAATCTTTGAAGGCTCCCAGTGTGTATTAAGACAGGCGCCACACACAGCCTAGAGACTTGTGCACCTCCACAATGCTTAAGAGGCTGTCGGGCATCCAAAAATGGGACACCTCCACAGTGAGTTAGGGGCTCTATGGTGGTGCTCTTTGGCACATAAAAGACCAAGAATGTTATGTGAATATCTCCCCCATGTTATGTTTTGGGGGAACTGAGTCCCATTCCCCCTTTTTTTTTTGCAATTCCAGCTAAACCAGTAGAGGAGGTGTCCATCCACTTGGCTCTCTTGCTAAAAGAGGCAGGATCTCCGCTGGTGCCTCCCTTTGTTCACATCTGAAGTCAGAGACCGGCTGATCCGCTTGGTAGTGAGCTTCATGTCTCTCGCAGCTACTATGGCGCGGCTCAGAGACCTGTTCAGGTCCTGCAGACCAGCGCAGTCCAGAGTCATGGAGCAGCAGGAACCCTCTTGCATTTGGTGCCGAGAAGCCGAGGTTTTCAGCTCTGGGGCCTGGGGCCTGCTAGGGACAGCAACAGGGGAGGAGACCTGAGGTGCAAGTGGAGAACAATAGCTGGCGAAGAGAAAAAGAAGGGGAGGGTCTGAATAAACCTTTACACTAGATGAAAGCATTTATGCATCTAGTTCAGCATTGCCCACACCAAGGGTAATAATAATAATAATAATAATAATAATAATAATAATAATAATAATAAATAATAATAATAAATTTATTATTTATACCCCACCCATCTGGCTGGATTTCCCCAGCCACTCTGGGCGGCTTCCAACAAAGTATTAAAATACAGTAGTCTGTTAAACATTAAAAGATTCCCTAAACAGGGCTGCCTTCAGATGTCTTCTAAAAGTTTGGTAGTTACTTTTCTTTTTGACATCTGGTGGGAGGGCGTTCCACAGGGCGGGCGCCACTACCGAGAAGGCCCTCTGCCTGGTTCCCTGTAACTTGGCTTCTCGCAGCGAGGGAACCACCAGAAGGCCCTCGGCGCTGGACCTCAGTGTCTGGGCAGAACAATGGAGGTAGAGACGCTCCTTCAGGTATGCTTGACTGAGGCCGTTTAGGGCTTTAAAGGCCAGCACCAACACTTTGAATCGTGCTTGGAAACGTACTGGGAGCCAGTGTAGGTCTTTCAAGACAGGTGTTATATGGTCTTGGTGGCCCTTCCCAATCACCAGTCTAGCTGCCGCATTCTGGATTAGTTTTGGTTTCTGGGTCACCTTCAAAGGTAGCCCCACATAAAGTGCATTGCAGTAGTCTAAGTGAGAAATAACTAGAGCATGCACCACTCTGGCGAGACAGTCTGTGCGCAGGTAGGGTCTCAGCCTGCATACCAGATGGAGCTGATAAACAGCTGCTCTGGACACAGAATTGACCTGCGCTTCCTTGGACAGCTGCGTTTCCAAAATGACTCCCAGGCTGCGCACCTGGTCCTTCAGGGGCACAGTTACCCCATTCAGGACCAGGGAGTCCTCTACACCTGCCCGCCTCCTGTCCCCCCAAAACAGTACAGTGGTACCTTGGGTTAAGTACTTAATTCGTTCTGGATGTCTGTTCTTAACTGAAACTGTTCTTAACCTGAAGCACCACTTTAGCTAATGGGGTCTCCCGCTGCCGCCGCGCTGCCAGAGCACGATTTCTGTTCTCATCCTGAAGCAAAGTTCTTAACCTGAGGTAATATTTCTGGGTTAGCAGAGTCTGTAACCTGAAGCGTATGTAACCCGAGGTACCACTGTACTTCTGTCTTGTCTGGATTCGACCTCAATCTGTTAGCTGCTATCCATCCTCCAACCGCCTCCAGACACTCACACAGGGTGGGGGGCGGTTTTCAGTCAGAGGGCTGCATTCCCATCTGTGCAACCTTCTGGGGGCCACATGCCAGTTACGGGCAGGGCCAGAGGATAAAGTGGGCAGAACAACAAATATAAATGCTACTTTAGTGGAGTGGGCTGCTATTACACACATTCATGCCCCCCCCCCCCCGTCCTCCAGATAAGCAAGAGGCATTATCAGAGTTAAAAAACCAACCAACCAACCAAGCAAAAACACTCAAGGAGGGGTATGCAATAGGGCTAAGTGAGGGGTGTAGCCTTGGGAGAGTCCAGCGGACCAGACACTGAAGCTTAGAGGGGCACATTTAGACCCTGAGTCTGAGGTTCCCAGCCCTGGGTCTGCACTAACTGGCCAGGAGCTCCCCAGAATCTCAGGAAGAGCAAGGGCCTTTTTCATCCTTTTACCTGATCCTTCTTACTGGAGGTGCTAGGGACTGAACCTGGGGACTTCTGCCGGTAAGGTATGTGCTCTCTCACTGAACAATGGTACCTTCCCAAATGAGTTTTGGAGGCATCGGTGGCAGGGAACAAGCCAACATCAGAGTAGGAGACCTTATAGAGGCAGACAACTGAAGCTGGACTACAACACCACTCCTGGTCACTGTCCATGTTATCTGGAGCTTGATGGAAAGTTTTAGTCCAGCAATATCTGGAGGGCCACAGGCTCACCATTGTTGGGGTCAACACAATAAGGGAAAAAGTCATATCTCTCAGAATTCTCACTGAACAAAGACCTGAATGAGTGGTTCTTACATTATAGGCGCTGGAGGGTAGGGAACCATGGGGACATAGCTGATGGAGGCAGCAGAGCTTGGGAGTGCCAGATACCAGAGTCCAGGCTGCTGTGATTGATGGTGATTGCTGGGGTTCTGCTGTGGTCCAGAACTTTGCTCTGCTTTGTCCCCTGCACCATGGTCCACCCCTGGGGGCAAATGAGAAAACAAGATCTAAAATTCTCCTTAGACAGAACTGGGAGGAATTGATTATTATTATTATTATTCATAATTTTCATTTATATACATTACAACAATGTTTGCCAAGTTTTAACATTTTCAATTTTGACTCCTTTCCCCCTCTTTCTGCGGTTCCTTACATTTATTTTCATCCTTTCCTGTATACTCCAAATTGTTTTAACTTATTCTTTTATTCGTCTGTTCTAATATACCGTATATCTCATATATATTTTACAGTGGTGCCTCGCAAGACAAAATTAATTCGTTCCGCGAGTTTTGTCGTCTTGCGATTTTTTTCATCTTGCGAAGCACGGTATCGGGAAAGTTTTGGAAAAGCTTCAAAAATCACCAAAGTCTTTAAAAACCTCAAAAAAAGGCTACCACACCGCGTTCTATGAGTTGCTCCTCGAAGTCAAGTCACAACTGTATTAACGGTGTTAAGAAAAAGGAAACAAACTTGCAAGACGTTTCCGTCTTGCGAAGCAAACCCATAGGGAAAATCGTCTTGCAAAGCAGCTCAAAAAACAAAAACCCCTTTCGTCTAGCGAGTTTTTTGTCTTGTGAGGCATTCGTCTTGCGAGGTACCACTGTATTTAAAAAACCTGCAGGTTTTTACAATAATTGGAGGAATTGATATCTTACTATAAAGGAAAGTGGGAGGCACTTCAGAGAGCAACTCCCACTCTCCTTTGAAAGGGGGTTGAAGCTGGGGTGAGCTGTGAGGAGGAGGACTAGGAGCGAGCTATAAAGGGGATACCAAGGGGGTGGGCGTGGTGTAAAGGAAGGGAGTTTGCTCAGATGTAAAGGGAGGAAGGGTTGGCCAAGTATAGGGGCAGAGGGGTTGGTGAGTAGAGTGAGCAGGGGCAGCAGCCCTCTGTGTGCATATGTGTGTTTTCAATGACATCTTGCAGAATACACACACAAAAATCTCACC
This sequence comes from Podarcis muralis, assembly GCF_964188315.1. Taxonomy (NCBI): domain Eukaryota; kingdom Metazoa; phylum Chordata; class Lepidosauria; order Squamata; family Lacertidae; genus Podarcis; species Podarcis muralis. The sequence continues at coordinate 8,804,693 of NC_135673.1, read as the reverse complement.
CCAGTCTCGAGAAGCCCTAAGTGTCCAACACGTATCTCATATTTTGTTTAGTGTCCGTGGAAGTTCAGTGGCACAGATGCTCTGGAACACTCTTCCCTTTGAAGCATTTCCAAAAACATTTCCATTTCACTAAGTACTTTTTAGAGAATTAATTTGTCTCAACTTTGGCCATTTGTTCTCTGTTTTACGACCATAACATTTATACAATGCCTGAATTGTTTTATTGTTACTTGATTTCTAAAAATGTGTCGGCAGTTTACAAATCAATGGCTACCAGGCATGATGGCTATGTTCTACCTCCACTGTCAGAGGTGACACATCTCACTGTCAGAGGTGACACATACCAGCTGCTGGGAATTGCAGGTGGGGAAAGTGCTGTTGTGGTCAGGTCCTGCTTGTGGTCAGCCACTATGAGAACAGGATGCTAGGCTAGATGAGCTGTTGGCTTGAGCTAGCAGCCTCATCTTATAGTTTTATAAACAAAAACATTCCTCTTGGGAACTGTTTCCAAATCCCTCACCATCCTTGCTGCCCTCGTCAGGACCCGCGCTCTAGTTTGCCAACACAGCATCAGTTTTCACACCAGAATTTCCCTTCCTCACCATGCACTACTTTGCTCCTGGGGTTCCTGGTATCCTTGCACAGATGGCTTGGTGCTTCTGACTTCTTCGGAGTGCTTTGGTAGAAGGGTCCAAATGAATCCCTTGGGGAGTCACAGCCTAGATATGAAAGACAAAGTAATTCATCTTTCCACAAGGACCCTCCACCCCAAATCTAAAAGCAAGAAAACACAGAACCAGAGCCTTGGAGAGGGTTTTTTTTTTTTTAAAAAAAACAAACAACTACCAGTATGTGGAAGCAGCTAAGATATTGAGCTATAAATTAATCATGACATTGGACATGAGTGCCTCTGGGCGTGCTGATGTTGAAGGCATGTCCACCACCAAAATTTGTGAGTGCCTAGCTCCCTCAGAGTGAATTTTGTGGGTGCTACAGCACCCAAGGCCCTGGCACCTGGTGCCTATGCCTCAAGCATAGAACTCATTAGATAAGTCTTGGACAAGCCAGTCGTTCTCAGTTTCTGCTGAAACTGCTGACCCAGATTTATTTATTTTTAATCTCCTAAAAAAAGTTTTTTTAAAAAAGAAAAGACATGTAGACCGAGTCCTTAATTTAGGAATGCAGAAATTCACCAGGTACCAGTTAACATTTAACCAAGGATAATGATTCCTGTGGCACTATTCCACCTGTTGCTAAGCGCCAGAATTGTAAAAAGGGAAAAGTCAAGAGGAAATTTAAGGTGAAGAGCCAGCAGAGACACAACGTTCAGCACCTGATTCGTTCCACATTTGCTTCAGTGATCCATTTGGTGGTGTAAGTTATGGGCTAATTTTTCTTATCAGTTGCTGTGTGGGACTCCTGATTCAGAACATACCCTGCTCACAGACTCTGACTTCCTTGTTCTTCCAACAGAGTGGACTGCTCACATAAGCAAGCCACTTTGCTGCCACTGCGAATCCTGCCCTGCTCTGTGGTCTGGATTGTGCAAACAGAGACGGGGCACTTGTGGCCCTCCAGATTCTATTTGATTACAACTCCTATTACTGCCTCACAGACAAGCAAAATGATCAAGGGGATGGAGCAACTCCCCTATGGGGTAAGGTTTCAGAGTTTGGGCATCTTTAGTTTAAAGCAAAGGAGAGAAGGAGGCAACATGACAGATGATGTGAAGAAAGCAGATCCACAACTCATGAACATCCAATGAAGCTGAATTTTAGAGGACTCAGGACAGACTAAAGAAAGTACCTATTTACACAGCACAGAGTTAAAACTACTTGCTCCCACAAGATACAGCAATAGCAACCAACCTGGATGGCTTTGAAAGAGGGTTGCACACATTTGTGGACAATAAGGCTAGCAGTGTCTACTTACCATGATGGCTATGTTCTACGTCTACTGTTAGTAAACCTCTGAATACAAGTTGCTAGGAATCACAAATGGGGGGAGTGCTATTGCTTGTGGGCTTCGCAGTGGAGCATCTGGCTGGCTACTGTGAGAATAGAATGCTGGTCTAACTCCAGCAGGGCTCTTCTTATGATACCTTTGTAGCCTCTGGCATCTTGGTTTCTTGTGGGTACGTCTTCAAGCCGTGACTTGACCTCTTGGCAATAGGGGCACGGGGCAGAGCTTTTGGGAGTCTTTGGTTCTTGCGACTTGGGACTTGAAAAAGAATACTGGGTTCCTACAGAAATCGAAACAAAGAAACTTGATACATACACCCCCAGACATCTGGTTTCCCTTGTGGGAAGAGAACACTGGACTCGATGGGCCTTTGGTTTAATGCAGCAGGGGTCTTCTTATGTTATAGCATCTCCACCTCCATTGTTCTGCCCAGACACTGAGGTCCAGCGCCGAGGGCCTTCTGGTGGTTCCCTCACTGTGAGAAGCCAAGTTACAGGGAACCAGGCAGAGGGCCTTCTCGGTAGTGGCACCTGCCCTGTGGAACGCCCTCCCACCGAATGTCAAAGAGAAAAATAACTACCAAACTTTTAGAAGACATCTAAAGGCAGTCCTGTTTAGAGAAGCTTTTAATGTTTAATAGGTTATTGTATTTTAGTGTTTTGTAGGAAGCCGCCCAGAGTGGCTGGGGAAACCCAGCGAGATGGACAGGGTATAAATAATAGATTATTATTATAATTAGTATTATTATTGTATAGCTTTTATTGTAACGCATTGTTCTTTTTTCTGATTTTATGCCATACTTTATGTTTTTAAATTTTGTAGGTTGCCTGGAGACATTTGGTGCCAAGCAACTGACAAACTGAAAGGATGATGATGATTTGCTTGGTAGCTTTTTCAGTGGGGACCACCATTCGTCCCCTCCACCTGGAGAGGAGGGGAGGAGAAATTATTGCCACAAATCAGAGCAAATTTCCCCTGAAAATTACAAAGGCAGTTCTGCTCCCCTCTTTTGCTTCCCATAAGGTAAAGGTAAGGGGACCCCCTGACCATTAGGTCCAGTCGTGACGGACTCTAGGGTTGTGGCGCTCATCTCGCTTTATTGGCCGAGGAAGCCAGCGTACAGCTTCCGGGTCATGTGGCCAGCTGGTGAACCAGAGCAGCGCACGGAAACGCTGTTTACCTTCCCACCGGAGTGGTACCTATTTATCTACTTGCCCTTTGATGTGCTTTCGAACTGCTAGGTTGGCAGGAGCAGGGACCGAGCAACGGGAGCTCACCCTGTCGCGGGGATTCGAACCGCCAACCTTCTGATTGGCAAGCCCTAGGCTCTGTGGTTTAGCCCACAGCGCCACCCGTGTCCCATTTGCTTCCCATACCCTCCCCTAAAATTTAGGCCAAATTTTTATTCGCATGGAAATTCAACCCAGCCTTCCTAGCGCAGTGCACTGCTACCTGTCTAGTCCTTCCTGGGGTAGTTGATTTGGTAAATAAAAGCAGGCTCAGGTGCCCATTGCTCACCAGTGTAGGGCCCCCAGAGGATGGGCTGCTCTGGGGATTCTTTCCTAGAAGCAGAGGTTTCCTGGCGTTTCCCTTTCCATGGCTTTGGTGGTGAGTAGTCTGACTCTGAAGGGCCTGCAAACAACACAGGTGGGGACACCCTCAGTCCTCATATGCGCATAGAATAGCAGTCACTTCATTACACAGAATCAAGTCTAAGGGAATCAAGTGCTGTTGGTTTGGAGCACAACACTGATGGGCTAGTGCATGAGATGTCACTGACAATGCAAAGCTGGAAAGGGTTTAGGTTAGGCTTATTTAATTCATACATTGCTTCCCTTAAAAAAGAAGTCTGGAGCAATTTGCAACCACTGTAAAGAAACACAAATAAAAATCACATAAACTTTTTTTAAAAAACAAAATGAAACATACCCACCCAAATTTAACAGTACAATGACTGGTGATACCCAAATGCCCAGGAAAAAGAAAACATATTTGCCTCAAATAAATGTCAAGGTTGGCACCAGAGCAGTTTGTACAATAGGTGCGGGAGGTGCTACTGTTCTCTCACTGCCCCCCTCATAGAATCCCAGAACTAGTCCAATGCCCTGCAATGCAGGAATGACAACTAAAGCATCCCTGACAGATGGCCACCCAACCTCTGCTTAAAAACCTTCCAAGGTACTTCGTTCTTCAGACATCCTTCAAAGGTGGCATGCAGAAAAGGACCTTAGGGTCCTGGCAGGCTTATATGAGGAACAGAAGCACAGACAGCACATCCTTCTGAAAGGCATGCCTATGTTCACCCTCTGAATAAAATGCATCTCTTTGCATAACCAAACCAACCTAATGCACACCACAAACATTTTTGTTGCTTACTGAGATCCAGCTGGATCCCATCTTGCAGGTTTGATCTCTTTATCCAATCTTCTGGCTTGATCAACAGAGCTGGACTGTCAGGGTCAGCTGTGCTCTTCCCGGATGTTTTGCTGCGAGATGAGGTGGGGATGTGGTTGGACCTGCAAGACAGTGAATTGTTTTAGGCACACTGCACCATTCCTTACATGAGCAGCAGCAAGCACAGGGCAGAGAATTTCTGCTTACCTACTGCAAATCTGAGTTAGAAAGTATGTGTGTCTGTGAGAGAAAATTTAAAAGGGAAGAAGTGGTGGGCACAAGTAAGGGGTCTATACCTCTGCAGTGCCCCTCTCTCTTCTGCATATCAGGGCTCCAAGACCACCCCCTTTTTTTGCAACAGAAGCTTACCAAGTGTTTGACTAAAAATGACCTTGTATGTGAAAAATTATAGGATATCATTAGTCTCAACAAACAATAAATCATATTTCAGGTTTCCAGCAGGTTTCCAGCTGATGCCTGGTGTAAATAAAGGCAAGAAAGAAAGCTGGGCTTCTGGGGCATTGCATGGGCAGCAGATGGCACCAAAGAGAAGACACTTGTTGCTGTTCAGGGTGTCAATACCCAGCATCTTCAGGCAGGTGCCAGGGCCCCTAGGTCCAGGTAAAGTACCGTATTTTTCGCTCTATAGGACACACTTTTCCCCATCCAAAAATTGAGGGGAAATGTGTGTGCGTCCTATGGAGCGAATGCAGGCTCCTTGGCTTCAGCGATAGCAACGCTAAGCCTCTGAAGGGCAGAGGGAGCACTCCAGGCTTCGCGTTGCTTTCGCTGAAGCCTGGAGAGCGAGAGGCGTCGGTGTGCTATGGCTTCTTTAGCCCTGTGCAGCCTCTTCCGGCAGGGAGAGGTTGCGTGGGGCTAAAGAGGAAGCCAAAACAGCCAGCAGGATGGATCCCGCTGGCTGCCTTGTCTTGTTCCATAGCCGCGCGCAACCCCTTCGGCAGGGAGAGGCTGCACGGGGCTATGGCTTCTTTAGCCCCGCACAGCCTCTCCCAGCAGGGAGAGGTTGCGTGGGACTAAAGAGGAAGCCAAAACAGCGAGCGGGATCCATAAGATTTTTTTTCTTGATTCCCCCCCCCCCCTAAAAACTAGGTGCACCCTATGGTCCGGTGCGCCCTATGGAGCGAAAAATACGGTATGTTGCTGGCACCTGCCCCTCCAGCAGCCTGCCTCTTCAAGTAGCATAAGGCAGCTGAATCTAGCAGCCATTTTAACTCCCCACCATTCTCTGAAGAAATGCTTTGCCAGAGGCATTGTGGGAAAATCCTTACATGAACCTGCCCTGGCTGCCATCAGGAGACAGTGATGGAGAAAGGAGAGGCTGCCTGGGCTACCCTCAAACCTGGAACAAGCTCTGCCCATTGCTTACCCTATTGAATTGGCACTTCTGGGGAGGCGGGTCCTGTCCTGTCTTGGCATCTGGAGTGTAGAGGTATGTGCGGAGGGTGGCCGCTTTGGATAACCATGAGGCTGCTGGAGGGTCTTCTCCAGGACTTGGCGAAGCTGGTGGACTTCATGCTGCAAAGCTCTGATAGCCTGGCTGTTAAAGAGACAAAAACAACCCCCAGCCCAGGATCAGTTAAAATCAGGACCTAGCATGACAAGAGATATTAATTTTAGGCATGCTATACATGTCCAGCAACCCAAATTGTACACACAATAGTGGAAGGGTCATAGCTTGGTGATAGGGCATCCACTTTGGAAAAATCCTAACAACTGCACTCTTAGTGAGGCTGCTTCTGTTTACAGTTTTTACAGAGTAAGTACAAAGCATAACCAGCTTGCAGATGGAATGTTTTTACTGCAGGAGTTAGCTCTTTTTTTTTTTTTATAATTTTTTTATTGCGTTTCTTTCCATATATTCACAGAGTTAAGAACGTACAAGAGCCACAAACAAGAAACAGATTTTGAGAGTAAAGAAGATAATAACAGAAGAAAAAAGAAAAATAAAAATAAAATATATGCTTGTCCAATCATCTTTCCATAATTTATCACTGTCAGTTAGACCTCCTCAGATCTTCCAGGCCCTGTGTTCCCTGTAATACAGTATCAATATCAGCAATTTGTAACCTTATTTCGCAACTCAATATATCTTTCAATTATTATGTTTCCAATTTCCAAAAGTTGTAGTTCCATTCCAATTCCTTTCACAATAAACATAATATATTTGTTTCAAATTGTCTCTTCTTTTTTGTTATAACTTACTCTAACTTTTACCTACTCAATTTACAGAAGCATAACATTTCCTAATCGTGCACCATCTTAACATTCAAACAACTTATAATGTTTTTGCAAATAGTCTTTAAATTTTTTCCAGTCCTCCTCTATTGTTTCCTCGCTCAGATCTCGAATTCTGCCAGTCATTTCAGCTAGTTCCATATAGTCCATCAATTGCGTCTGCCAGTCTTCCAGAGTGGGTAGATCTTGTGTCTTCCAATGCTTTGCGATGAGAATTCTTGCTGCTGTAGTTGCGTACATAAACAAAGTTCTATCCTTCTTTAACACCTTCCGGCCCACCATGCCCAGAAGGAAGGCTTCCGGTTTCTTAGGAAAGGTATATCTAAATACCTTTTTCAGTTCATTGTAAATCATTTCCCAGAAGGCCTTCACTTTTGGACAGGTCCACCAGAGGTGAAAGAATGTCCCTTCTGCCTCTTTACATTTCCAACATTTATTATCAGACAGGTGGTATATCTTAGCTAACTTGACTGGGGTCATGTACCACCGGTATACCATTTTCATAATATTCTCTTTCAAGGCACTACATGCCGTAAACTTCATACCGGTGCTCCATAACTTTTCCCAGTCCTCAGCCATAATGTTGTGCCCAACATCCTGTGCCCATTTTATCATGGCAGATTTAACTGTCTCATCCTGTGTGTTCCATTTAAGCAGCAAATTATACATTCTTGAAAGTACCTTAGTCTTTGGCTCTAACAGTTCTGTCTCTAGTTTCGATTTTTCCACCTGGAAACCAACTTTTTTATCCATTTTAAATACCTCTTGAATTTGAGCATAATGTAGCCAGTCTCGCACCTTACTTTTTAAATTATCCTGGCTCTGCAGCTTCCAATTGTCTCCAGTTCTTTCAATTAATTCCCAATATTTTGGCCAATAGGCCTCCATATTGGGTCTTTTTCGAGCCTTGGCCTCCACCGGTGATAGCCACCTCGGGGTCTTACCTTCTAATAGGTCTTTGTATTTCATCCAGACGGCAAAAATTGCTTTTCTGACAATATGGTTTTTAAACAATTTATGAGCTTTCACCTTGTCGTACCACAAATATGCATGCCAACCAAAGACATTGTCAAACCCTTCCAGATCTAGGACATCAGTGTTCTCCAGCAGAAACCAATCCTTCAGCCAGCAGAAGGCTGCAGCTTCATAATGCAACCTCAGGTCCGGCAGGGCAAACCCCCCTCTATCTTTCAAGTCAGTTAGTATTTTAAATTTTATTCGGGGCTTTTTGCCCTGCCAGACAAACCTAGATATGTCCTTCTGCCATTTTCCAAAACATTCCACTCTGTCCACGATCTGTAGGGCTTGAAACAGAAATAACATTTTCGGCAAGACATTCATCTTTATAGCTGCAATTCGACCTGACAAGGTGAGTTTCAATCTTGACCAAATTTCCAAATCTTTTTTGATTTCCGACCAACATTTTTCATAGTTATCTTTAAATAAATTCAAGTTCCTAGCAGACAAATACACCCCTAGGTATTTCACTTTTTTAACCACACTTAACTCTGTTTCTTTCTGATACCCCTCTGTTTCTGTAAATGTCAAATTCTTAGCCAAAACCTTGGTTTTTTGCTTGTTCAACTTAAATCCCGCCACCCGACCAAACTCAGAGATAAGTTCTAAAACTCTTTTTGTACTAGATTCTGGCTCCTGTAATGTTAAAACTAGGTCATCTGCGAAAGCTTTCAGTTTATATTGTTTCACTCCAACCTCTATTCCTTGTACCAACCGGTCCTGCCTAATCATATTCAGCAACACCTCCAGGACTGAAATAAATAAAAGAGGGGATAGAGGGCACCCCTGTCGTGTCCCTTTTTCAATTTTAAATTCCTCCGTCACCACATTATTCACTATCAGTTTTGCTTTTTGCTCTGAATAAATTGCTTCTATTCCATTTTCAAACCCCCGCCCCACTCCCATCCCTGCCAAGTTTTTCTTCATAAACATCCAAGAAATGTTGTCAAATGCTTTCTCCGCATCAATAAAGATTAGAACCGCCCTTGTGTTCCTCTTGGTCTGCAAAAACTCCAAGATGTCAATAATGTTCCTGGTGTTATCAAACATATGTCTGCCAGGGAGAAAGCCTGCTTGGTCCTTATGAATTACTTCATTTAGTACCTTTTTAAGTCTATTTGCCAAAATGTCTGCAAATATTTTGTAATCCACATTCAGGAGTGAGATGGGACGGTAGTTCTTAAGCTGGGTCTTTTCAGTTTCTGACTTAGGTATCAATGTGATGAATGCTTCTTTCCACGTTTCCGGTGCCCCAGGAGTTAGCTCTTAAGAATGATGGAAAGCTCCCAGGCTGGTAGCTGAATGCAAGCTTGCCAGAGCATGGAGAAAATGTTCCCCTAAAAAGGGTTAAAATTGATGCCTTCTCCTCTGGAGGAAAGGGCCGTAGCTCAGTGGTGGAACATCTGCTTTGCACACAGAAGGCTCAGTCCCTGGTATCTCTGGGCAAGGCTGGAAGGGACTGACCCAAAAACCTGGAGGTTTGCTGCCAGTTAGTGCAGACCAGGGGAGGGGAAGCTTTTTCACCTTGAGGGCTGCACTCCCTTCCAGGCAACCTTTCAGGGGCCACATAATAGTGATGTCCAAGGACCCGAAGCAAAAAGTGGGCAGAGCAATGAATGCTGATTTTAGCTTTATTCAGATGGCTTTTTTTCCTTTGAACATCCCCCCTCCATCCTCCATGAAGGGAAGTGAGGAGCACTGTAGGAGTTCATGGACACCTTCCAGTTTGCCCAAAAGACTTGAGGAAGGTACAAAGCACCATCACCCAGTGGTCTGGGGAGAGTTCTGAGGGCCAGACAAAGTGGTCTGAGGGACTGCCTCGGCCACCTTGGCCTGAGGTTCCTCATCTATGATCTATTGTGTTTCTCACCCAGGGCTCCCACCATTCCAAAGAGGAAACTTACGCTCGGTGCACGCGAGTGTCAAGGAGACTGTAGTCATGAGTCTGGTCTGGGGGCAGCGAAACGGCAGAGGAGCTAGGAGAATGTCTTGCTTCATCAGGAGGCATATTGTAAGTGTCAAGTCTTGCCTGGGCCTCGGCCTCAGAGTCTGTGTGAGCTGGTGAGAAAAAGCCAGAAACACATCATAGAATCATAGGGTTAGAAGGGACCTCCAAGGGCCACCGGTAGCAGCAGAAGATAAGCAGTAGCTGGGTGAACTGCAAAGCAACCTTTTCCTGCTTTGCCTAGCAAAGGCAGAGGAGAGGAGCAGGACCATCCCTGGGTTGAGGATGTGGGGCCCACCCACTGTTGGTTTGCAGCAGCTGGCCTGATTCTAGACTTCTGGGTGGGGAGGGGAGTTTAAAAGGGGGAAAACAGTTGCTTATCTGCTAATTAGTGGGTGGGAGTATTATTTGTTTATTATTTATACATGGTTAATATTGTCTGTTATTAATTATATGGTGGGTGTGCTTTTGTTTTTTCATAAATGTTATGCTAGATGATATAGTGATGTATTGAATGACCCTTCCTCTCTTTTTTCTTCCGTTATGGTTGTGTGTGTGCATGCGCACACCTGCTGTAAGTCACCTGGGCACTTTGGGGGGATAAGAGACTAGTAAGTTTAATAACTTAATAAAACAACAACAACTCCTCTGCAATCCAGGAATCACAGCAATGCATGAATCATGGATCTTTCCACTTTGGAAACTGCATTATATAGAGCCAGATCATTAGTCCATCTAGCTAAGTATTGCCTATACTGATTGGCAGCAGGTCTCCAGGGCTTCATACATGGGTCTCTCTCCCAGCCCTACCTGGAGATGCTAAGGAATGAGCCTGGGATCTTCTGCATGCAAGGCAGGTGCATGCAATGGCACCTTCACCCGTACAAGCATTTCCCCTGTGACTCCAAGAGCTGATTACTAGCCAACATGTGCATCACAAAGTCTCCAGTGCTCACCACTCTTGACAAACTCTCTTTCCCTACAACTGGATGCAGGGAGCGAGGAAAGTGCTTAGGATTTAAAGAAAGAAAGAAAGAAAGAAAGAAAGAAAGAAAGAAAGAAAGGTAAAGGACCCCTGACAGTTAAGTCCAGTCATGAACGACTCTGGGGTTGTGGCACTCATCTCGTTTTACTGGCCAAGGGAGCCGACGTTTGTCCGCAGACAGTTTTTCTGGGTCATGTGGCCAGCATGACCAAGCCGTTTCTGGCGAACCAGAGCAGCGCACAGAAATGCTGTTTACCTTCCTGCTGGAGCAGTACCTATTTATCTACTTGCACTTTTTGGTGTGCTTTCAAACTGCTAGGTTGGCAGGAGCAGGGACCGAGCAACGGGAGCTCACCCCGTCACGGGGATTCGAACCGCCGACCTTCCGATCGGCAAGCCCTAGGCTCTGTGGTTTGGATCACAACACCACCTGCGTCCCTATGTGCTTAGGATGGCACAGAACAAATACATGTTGCAGCATGTTGAAACTGACCCAGCACTAGGCCTTGTAAAAGGTCCATGATTCAGGGGTGTTGTTTGATCTTTGCAAGGTGTTTCAGGGATCCAGGTACAGTAAGGTGGTACAGCCTGGCCAGGCTGCATGTGTGTGCATGTGCTAGAGCTTTATGTGAGTGAATGTTCTGGGTAGTGCAGCTAGCAAGGCACTGAGGGGCAGAATGTTAGGAAAGACCTCAAATAAGAAAAGGCACATGACCTGGCATTCCTGCTCAAAGCAATTAATTGCTTTTAGCTCACCACTATCCATGCCTGGCTCCATCTCACTGGCAATGCTGTTGGTCCACCTGGTAGGGGAGTTAAGCTGGAAAGGTCTTCCTTTGGAGAGGCCTTGTCTCTGCATCCCATTGTCTGATTGTGTGTGCCTGGGTGACCTGTCTGTTTCCAATGATTCCAATGTGACAGGCGCTTTCCTTAGAGATTCTTCTTGGAAGTCTACATCAACAGAGGTTGAATTTCCCAGCATGCTGTGGGACCTTGACAAGAAAAGGGAACACAGAAAGTTGTTTTATACATGTCAGATCTCTGTGTCCTTCTAGCTCAGCTTTCCCAGCGCTATCTAGAAATACTGGGGACTGAACCTGGGACATTCTGCAGGCTATTTTTATTTTAAAAAGTGTACCCTTCTTTTTGAGGGACTTCTTCTACAAAGCGGCTTTTAAGAGATGTAGTTTTAACTGTTTTAATGACTGTGAAGACATGGGTCTTTTATAATGTTCTATAACTTTCCTTGGCTCCTAAGCAAGGATGGGATAAAAAGTCAATGAAATAATAGCAATACTACTAATAAAAAATAGTGCAGAGGAGGAGAGCCAAATGTCCTTGGACCCTAACTTCCTTCAGCCCCAGTCAGCATGATAGTGATCAAGGATGATGGTAGGAGTCCAATGATACCTGCAAGACCATAGAATCCTGACCCATGCTATTCATGTCTACTCAAGAGGAAGCCCCAATGGGTTCAGCTGGCCATACTCCCAAGTGTGCAAGTCTAGAATTGCAATCTGATTCTGCTGTAAGTCAAACTAAAGCTGATACAAGAGGTCAAATATCCCAACACAAATGAACTTCCAACAGCTTCAAAGGTTGCAATCAATTTGGTCATTTTCATGCTCAGGTTTTCCAACCACACTTTCCTTTATCTGAATATTGCTGGATGTCCACCCAGTTCCTGGTTTCACCCACTTTTTGCCTTCAGGTATCTTCTATATACTTCCTCCTGTTCACTGCCAACTCAGGGACAGAATTATGGGAATTAACACAGCTCATAGGAAAAGAAGGGAGGGAGGGTTCATACCTAAACTTGGATGTATAGTGCTTTGGCATTTGTGCCAACGGGGACACCCTGCTGGCTTCTGATCCCACAAATCCACTGTCTGTCTCTGGGGAAACAAGGCGTAAATTCTGCAAGAGAGGGAAAAAGAAGATGTGGGGAACGTCAAGTCCAGGGGCTGAATGCAGTCCTCCAAGCCTTTCTACTTGGCCCTCAGGACTCTTCTGATGCCACCCCCACTCCCTGATGGGCCCATATTTGCATCCTTCTTGGGTGTTTTTCCTGGCTGGGACATGTCCTTGGATTTTAATAGTGCCCCTGGCTTGCCTGAATGGAAAATCAAGAGAGTTATGTGAGTGAGTAAGTATAAAATAGTGTACTGTACAAGGGGAAAAGTTACTTCCTTTGTTCCACCCACATTTGCCACCAACTCAGGCAATCACAGGCATGCGGCCCCTGGAAGGCTGCCCAGAAATGAATGTGGCCCACAGGCTGAAAAATATACCTTATCCTTGAGGCGGTTAAATGATTGCCTGAATTTCCTCAAAAAGAACCCTATTTTGAGGCAACAAAGGATATATATAAACATTTTTATTTGTTATTTCCTTCACGAAGCTGAGGACATCTCCACCCCAATATTTATCCTCAAAACAAATTTGTGAGCTAGGTTCAGCTTAGAATACATGGCATATGGGCTGTATGTTTCACTCCATGGGTCACAAGCAAGGACAGGCAAGATCCCTCCCATCTCTATTCAGAACAGGGGCTCCTAAAATTGGTTTAATTTGGACTCAAGTTGCACCATTCCCAAATTACTTCAGCCTCCTAGTTTCATTGTGCTCCTGTTCATAACATCCAGAACATAATGAGGCCTGCCCAGTCCCAAACCTCTTTCTCCAATCCTATCTCCAAGCAGAGGAGAGCTGCTTCTCAGGGCTTTCATTGGCCCCCGAGCAGAGATGCGGATGCAGTTGCTCTCCATATATTTCTGTACTCCAGCTGCTGTCAACCTCAGCCAGCATGGCCAATGGTCAGGGATGATGGGAGCTGTAATCCAATGATGTCTGAAGGACCACAGGTTCTTCCCCCTGCTCTGCTCTTAAGAAGTAGCACTCCCACCATACCTGGTCACTGGGCCAGGGACTCATTTCTCTTGGCTTGCTGGCTGGTGATGATGGGAGTCAAATCTCAATAAAACGTGGAGGACACCAGGTCCCAGATTCTTCCCACACTCTGGGTCCCACCCCCTGGCACATGGCTCCCAGAAAGTCCCAAAAGGAGGATGGCCCTCATGGTGAAAAATGTTTTCTCCCCCTGCTCCATTGTGACAGCCCCTCCCCACTAACCAATGCTTACCTCAGGCAATCCTGTGTTTGTCTTCTGGGGGGACTTCTTGGCTATGTGTTCAGAAGCAGCACTGCCTGCCACACTGACCATGCTGCTCTGTGGAGACAGGTGCTTCTGCTGCCTCCTAGATGATGAGGCCTTTGGAACTGGAGTCGATGGACATTTTTGTTCAACTGAACCCTGAGGAACTGGCTCCTCCTCCTGCTGGATGGATGGTGAGCAGCTGGTCTGGTCAGGTACTTCCTGCTGGGACTTCCTCAAAAGCTGCTCAGAAGGTTCCATCTGTTGGGGCTGCCTATTAGAAATGGGGGAGCAGGAAGAGAGAGAAGGGGGACTCAGCAGAGGCTAATGGGTTGTCTGACCTATTCCGGCCACATTCTAGTTTTGCAGATCTCTGAACAAAGGTACAGCTTCACTTTAAAGAAACAAAACAAATAAAGGCTTCTGGAGAAAGTAACATACGAACGCCTTGCTGTCAACAGCCTTTCACATTCTGGACTGCCCCTACTTCCAAGGTAATCTCTCAGCAGTTTCAAGAATGTAGCTCAGGTAAAAGGAACACAGAAGATGTCAGTGGCTGTTGAAAAGTCCAACATTCAAGATGGCAGCTGCTAAGTCAGGGATGAAGAACTTGCAACCCTTGACCTAGGGCATGTTCAGATGGTTTTCTTATTGAACATTCATCCTGGAGAAGAAGGTCGATTAACCTCCCCAGCCACCACACATTTAGGAGTTAGCAACATCACTTTTTTAAAATCCCCACCTGGGGATCTGGGAAGAGAAGGAGTAATCCAAACCTGCTGCAAGAGCTTTTCAAGCCAGGCTATGAGAGTCTGTTCCTGTCAGAACCCAGAGACTAAGAAGGCCCTTCATTCCCAGACTTCTAAAGTAGGAACTGTGCTTTCATGTGCTCATATGACGAAGCTGTCTTTCTGCATGGGTTGTAGAGGCAGGCACTATGTTTTACATAAGCAGGGAAGCTACAAGCTGCAGCCATGGGCATCTTGCACACATGCAAGGAAAGGAAAGGAAAGGAAAGGAAAGGAAAGGAAAGGAAAGGAAAGGAAAGGAAAGGAAAGGAAAGGAAAGGAAAGGAGAAAGAGATTTCATATGCATTTACCTCTCCCTTCCTTTTCAATCCATGTGATTCCAGGCTTCACATTCACTTCCTTCCCATCAAATTCGTCCCCTTCCCCCACTCCCCTATTTCCTTCGGTTTCTCCTTTTTCCTGCTCCCACAGTCCCCGCCCCTGCATCTGCCCTGCCAACTCAGCCCTATCGAGTAGAAAGAACTGAAAATAAAAATAGCCAAAAATAAAAAGCTCCTTTGTCCAAGTCTGGGAAAGAAAGAGGGAGAGAAAGCAAAGGCATCTTTGTTGGAAAAGCAAGCATCCCTGCTTCTAAGTTTAGTCACATCCCAGAATGTTTGCAGGCATCATGGTGGTCTGTGAAAGGTCTCCCACCAATATTTTCAAGGCAATGTGCAGAGTGGTTAGACCAGAGGCAGTTAAGGACATAAGAACCCTGCTGGATCAGGCCAATAGCCCATCTAGTCCAGGATCCTGCCCTCCCAGTGGCCAACCAGAAGCCTGTGGGAAGCCCACAAGCAAGACATGAGTGCAATTCTGCTCTCCTGCAATTCCCTGCAACTTGCATTCAGAGGCATACTGCCCCCAACAGTGGAGGCAAAACATGGCCATCATTGCTAGTAGCTGTTGATAGCTTTGTCTTCCATGACTTTGTCTGATCCTCTTGTAAAGCTGTTATGTATTGAAGTTCTCACTCTGGCCACCAGGGGGAATTGTGTATATAGTTTCCCCTCAGGTCCATATAAGTTAATTTAGGTGGGAAACCCTGGGCTGTTGTTGTTACCATGTTGACAGCCAGCTGCCTATAAAAGCAGGATGGCTGAGCTGTTTGCTGTTCGGTTCAGTTGCAACTTACTTATAAAGAACTACTTGGAGAAATCTCTGGGTCGTCTGCTATGTCCACGCACTACAGTGGTACCTCAGGTTACAGACGCTTCAGGTTACAGACTCCACTAACCCAGAAATAGTACCTCGGGTTAAGAACTTTGCTTCAGGATGAGAACAGAAATCGTGCGGCGGCAGCGGGAGGCCCCATTAGCTAAAGTGGTACCTCAGGTTAAGAACGGTTTCAGGTTAATTCTGAAACCATTAAGCTTCATTGGATGCTTAAGATGAAGCTGACTGCTGGAAGGTTCAGGACAGATAAAGAGAGCTGATGTGGTGCCCTCCTGATGCTGTTGGACTCCCATCAGTTGCAGTAAGCATGGCCAATGTTGAGGGATGAGCAACATTCCTCACAATCCAACATCTGGAGGGCCACAGGTCCCTGACCCATGAAATAATTAGGGCATAGCTGAAGTGTGGTTTCTTCTCCTGGATGACTTACTGCAAGGTTGAAGGCCTGCAAGAGGTCTTGCTAGCTTTAGACACCACCCAGTGGGAGCCTTCCTTTGTCCCAACATCCATTATGGCTGTACCGTCTGCTTCATCTGGGCGTGAGTAATGACTGTCCAGGTGCAGCTGTTCCAAGCTCAGAGCCTCTGGCAAAGATTTGAAGCTGTTGTAGCTGTGGGACAAGAGACCATAGGTTAAGCTTGGGTCTGTCAGCCTTCTGAAACCAGATGAACTGACACTGAATATTAGTCGCTGCCAGTCCTACTAAGAGTAGGCCCATTTGAATTGATGGACATGATTAACTTAGGTACATTCACTTCAATGGGTCTACTCTGAGTAGAACTTCACTGGAAGCAACCCAATATATCAACCAACCATTCAAAGTAGAGATATAGGTTTCATCTACACTATACATTTAAAGCAGCACCTTAACACTTTAAACAGTCATGGCTCCTGCCAAAGAATCTTGGGAGCTGTAGTTTGTTAAGGGGGCAGAGAGGTCTAAGGAGACCTCTGTTCCACCTCACAGTACTACAGTTCTCAAAGTAGTTTAACAATCAATTCACCTTTCCAGAAACTCTGGGAACTGTAGCTCTGAGGGGACCGGGGGGCCTCCTAAGGACTTTAAGCACAAACTACAATTCCCAGGATTCTTTGCAGAAGAGCACAGTTATTGGGAGGGGCATAATACTGATTTAAAAGTATAGCAAAAATGGGGTCCTAGAGAAGAAAACATCACAGCAACGATCAATTTGTTCAGAAATCCAAAGGAATACATTCTACCATGCTAGAACAACAGCATGATGCAGAGATCATTTTTATTTAAAGAGTGAAAAGGCTGTAAATCTTCAAAAGATTATCGAAGGACTGGGGGGGGGTGTCTTTCTCCGACATCAAAAAGACACTCACCCCATATATACAAAACTCATACACTTACTGGTCCAGGAGGTGATCAAAGTCCTTTTCCACCTGGGCTTGCATGTGCCGGAGTGGTTCCGGAAGGCTGCTTTCTCCCTCTTCTCCAGTCTCATCACTGATGGAGTTCACTTCCAAGGCCAGCTGGGCTTGGCTGCGGCCATTCGTGGGGAAGGGGGTCTGAGGAGCAGAGAGTCAAGGCATGAGCAAGGCCCAAATGAAAGCAAAGCCACACCCCCTCCAAAAGAATTTGGCAATTGGTATAAAATGTTGAACAATTTAAATCACTGTCAGTCTAGAATAGAGGTTGGTGACCTTTATGGAGGACTAGTGGGTGCATTTTGAATTTTGAGAAAGTGCTGTGGGCGCCAGTCACTAGATGGTTGCCATGGAAGCATGGCCTACTGCATGGCCTGACACAGCTGTATTGAAGTTCTCACCCTGGCCATCAGGGGGCATTGTGTATATAGTTTTAACTCAGGTCCATCTAGGTTAATTTAGGTGGGAAACCTTGGGCTGTTGTTGTTATATTGTTGACAGCTGGCTGCCTATAAAAGCAGGCCGGCTGAGCTGTTTACTGCTCAGTTCAGTTCCAGCTTACTTATAAAGAACTACTTGGAGAAATCTCTGGGTCGTCTGCTATGTCCACCCACTACTTAATACAACTCTTCCCTTTTTACTACCTGAAGTGAAACAGGGAGGTGCCCCCCCCCATACTGCCACTGTCCTGCCCCACTCCTACCAAAACCTCCCTTTCCTGGGTGGCGTGGTGGTGCCCATAAAGCAGCAGTAGACATGGCAGCTTCTGGTGAGATCTTGAGAAATCTCATAGAGCACATGAAATCTTGCCGGAAAAGCCAACACTGCCTCTTCACCAGTGGTGGAGGCAGTATGATGGGTGGGGCACTTGTGGGGGTGCTGTCTCTTGGGCACAGAAGCCAACCCCTAGTGGCTAAGGTCCCTTAGACCCCATTCCACAATAAAAGATTTGAAAGGGCTGCCCCCCACAAGTTGATGAGCACTGCCATTCAAATGGTGTGTTTGCAACACGTCTTGTGATCAATATGTGAAGCAGGGCTTATCTGGGCCTCTCCAATATTTTATGCAAGTTGGAATCCCTGTATTTGGGCTTCCACATCTGAGGCAGCTTCCTCAGCCTGCCTCATGTGTCATCTGGCCCTGGCCTAGAGAGAGCGTCCCACAGGCCAGATAGGAGATACAAGCCATTTCATGCTTTGTAATATATGTAGCCTTGTAAAGGGCTCCAGAGTAATACCAATAAATCCACGGTATAAAAAAACTTTCAGATTGGTGCACAAAGAAACCTTTAAACACACTCCTGTATCTCAAATATTACTTTGGCTTTAATTGTGATGTTTAGTTTATTTCTTAGTTGTTGACTTGTTAACAGTGTTTTATAGACTAATTGTTTCACTGATGATTTGTTAATTATTCCATATGATTTATGCTGTGTTTGTGATCTTCTATTATGTCCTATCATGTTATTGCTCTATTGCTTGTAATCCACTTTGAGATACCTCTGAATGAAAAGCAGCATAGAAATATAATCAAATCAATCTATCTATCAAAATATCCTTTAGATATGCCATTCCTCGCTTTGGAAAACCTTGAAGTAATTGCATGTGACCTCAGGGTATGGAGTGCAGACTGCCGGGACTGGGGCTTGAAGAGATGGAGTCGGCGACCTCATCTGCGACTCGGATGCCTGAGCTGGAAAACAGGCAGGAGATGAATCAGGTGCCTCAACGCTGCTCTGTGCAACTGGCTGGTCCCACATTGCCTGGTCAATCCTTTCCTTCAGCTCCTCCAAGCGCATCTCCAGTTGGAATATCTGTCCTTCCACTGCTCTGGAAAGTGTTAAAATGAGTTAGCAAAGATGAGAGAAGCTAGAACAGCAATATAGCTCAGGGAATAGGAGTACAGAAGTCAGGCTATTGCTCTATAATGCTTAGTACTTCCTGTATCACAGGTAGGGAAAGTGACGCTCTCCGGGTGTTGCTGGACTACAACTCCCATCTACCCCATGCAGTAGCATGGCCAGTGTTCAAAAATGATGGGGCTTGTAGTCCAACAACCACCTCTGGGTGATGCTGCCTTGGCTACCCCTGCTCTAAATTGACTGGCAACAGCTCCCAAGGGGTCTAATCCAAAAGTCTGTCAGCACACTGTCTCCTCCTCATATTTAGTTCCCACTTTTCCTACCAACCCAGGACTGTATGAAGACGACCTCAGGTTCAACCCCCAGTATCTCCAGGTAGGGCTGGGAGAGACTCCATGCCTGAAATCCTTGCTCAATCAACTTGTGCAATACAATGGTACCTTGGTTCTCAAACTTAAACCGTTCCGGAAGTCTGTTCCAAAACCAAAGTGTTCCAAAACCAAGACATGCTTTCCCATAGAAAGTAATGCAAAATGGATTACAGTGGTACCTCGGGTTAAGAAGTTAATTCGTTCTGGAGGTCTGTTCTTAACCTGTAATTGTTCTTAACCTGCAGTACCACTTTAGCTAATAGGACCTCCCACTGCCGCCATGCTGCTACCGCACGATTTCTGTTCTCATCCTGAAACAAAGTTCTTAACTCGAGGTACTATTTCTGGGTTAGCAGAGTCTGTAACCTGAAGCGTCTGTAACCTGAGGTACCACTGTAATCTGTTCCAGACTTTTAAAAACAACCCCTAAAACAGCAATCTAACATGAATTTTACTATCTAACGATACGATTCATCCATGAAATGAAAGCAATAATCAATGTACTGTACTATAAAATAAATAAGACAGTATTGTAGATATATATAAAAAATCTTACCTGCACTGATTATAGTTATTGTTTGAAGGGGGGGGGGGCCTTTTATCCATTTCCACAGTCACACAATCAATCAGTCAGTAGCTGAACTGGGTTCCACATAGTCACAAAAACAAATTAAAAGCCTCAAAAATAAAAACGCAAAATAAATAGCAAAAACAAAAGCGCCAAACTTAATCCATTTCAGAAGTCCGTTTGACTTCCAAAATGTCCAAAAACCAAGGCGCAGCTTCTGATTGGTGCAGGCGCCTTGGAAACAATAGCTGACAGCTGCATCGGATGTTCAGCTTCCGAAAAATGTTTGAAAACTGAAACACTTACTTCTGGTTTTTTGGCGTTTGAGAACCAAAGCATTTGAGTACCAAGGCGTTTGAGAACCAAGGTACCACTTTATATACATACCGATCAGAATCAAAGTCTCCTATTGCCCCTGCAGGTTCTTGATGGTTCTGCAACTGCCTGCATTCACCTCGAGCCTGTAGATATGTCTGCTCCAAGGCATCCTGGGCTTCCTTTAGTCTTGCGAACCCCTACAATGGAAAGCAAGGTTGAAAGAGGCAGGGGATTTTGAGTGACTTGTTGACTCCCGAGTACCACAGCTGTGTTGACTCTAACTGTATCCTTTTGATGGGAAATGGCACTCTAGCAATGCAGAAATATGGATAAGTTTCTACTTTCATTGATAATGGAACCAACAAAAATCACCTTGTAGTAAATTATTTCAGGCATTCTCCCAGGATGAAGCTTTCAGACAGATGTTGCCCTCCTGAAAGACACCTTATGCCACTCAGAGAGCTACACTTCCCAAAGTTTCCTGCAAAGTGGGATTCTTAAACCACTCTTGAAGGTGTAGCTTTGTGAGGGAAATAGGAGTTTGCTAACAGCTCTCAGCACCCTGGAAATTTATTTATTTACATCACCACCACCACCACCACCACCACTCATGTACCACCCTTCATCTGAAGATCACAGGGTGGTTTACAATACAAAAACACATTTTAGACAGCAATTTATTGTTATTGTCTAGCACAGGGGTTGTCAACCTGGTCCCTACTGCCCACTAGAAGGCGTTTCAGGATTATAGGTGGGCAGTAGGGGGTTCTACAGCACAAGCTGAATCCTCCTTCTATCAAGCACTGGTAGAGGGTAAGGAAATTTTACCATCAAGAAAGATGCATTAGTGGGCAGTAGGTATAAAAAGGTTGACTACCCTCGTCTAGCAGGTATCTTTCTAACTGAGAGGTGTGCATTGCAAAACCATTCCTCTTATTCAATTCGAATGCCTCATTAAGCTGATCATATTGCAACCAACTTGTTACCATTTCTGCAATTTCAAGGTGAAGAAGATGGGTGTAGGCATGAACTGAATGTCTTAAATAATCATATATATTTTTCTTTTTTTATGTAAGCGGCAGATAGAAAATCAGAAGTTTTTAAAATCTTTCTCTAATTTTTATTTTTATTTTGTTTGTTTGTCTTTTTTATTTTATTGATCTCCCTCTCTCTCCATCCCTCTCTCTTCTTTCTTCTTATTGTTCCTTTTCTTTCTTTTGTTGGTTCTCTTTGAAGTCCCATGTCAGGGACTTTTATTAAGGTCCATAGACTGTAAACTCATAGGGGTGGTAAATGGTTGTTGGAGGATCCTGGGTGAGCAACAGGGAAATGTCGGTCTCCCAGGGTGAGAGGCTGGGAAGAGAAAGAAAAGATCCCAGGTGAGAACTGGGAGGAGCTACTGTGCTCTATGGGTGGTAGGGGCTAAGAATGACCTTCTAAGAAAGGACTCTGTATTCCACTTATTCCATTTGTTTTTTGGTAACCATGGGACGCGGGTGGTGCTGTGGGTAAAACCTCAGCGCCTAGGACTTGCCGATCGCATGGTCGGCGGTTCAAATCCCCGTGGCGGGGCGCGCTCCCGTCGTCCGGTCCCAGCGCCTGCCAACCTAGCAGTTCGAAAGCACCCTTAAGTGCAAGTAGATAAATAGGGACCGCTTACCAGCGGGAAGGTAAATGGCGTTCCGTGTGCTGCACTGGCTCGCCAGATGGAGCTTGTCACGCTGGCCACGTGACCCGGAAGTGTCTGCGGACAGCGCTGGCTCCCGGCCTATAGAGTGAGATGAGCACACAACCCTAGAGTCTGGCAAGACTGGCCCGAATGGGCAGGGGTACCTTTACCTTTACCTATTTTATGTATTATGAAAAACTTTAATACAAATCGCATTTAAAAAAGAAAAAGTTGCAACATTAATTCGAGAAAATGATTGTGGTACCTTTAGCTGGTCTTGAAGTGGCAACTTCCTTGTTCGAATTAGCTCCTCCAAATTTTCCACCTAAATAAGAGCATTCAGAACATTTCATCATATCCTGCTTAAGAGCCAGTAATGCCACCTTGAGGGGGGGGCTGCTACTGTTCTTTTGCTACACAATCTCCATTTGGGTGATTCCCCCACCTTCCTTAATCAACTTAATCTCCTCCAGAACCTGTGCCATACTTAGGCCTGTTACCCAAAGCCTCTAGGTCATGGGTAGGCAAACTAAGGCCCGTGGGCCAGATCAGGCCCAATTGCCTTCTGGATCCGGCCCGTGGACAGTTTGGGTATCACCGTGTGGATCACCAGCGCACATGCTCTTTCCCTCTCCCTCACACGGTGTCGTCGTTGTCATCGTCTCCCTCCCTCCTCCTGGCTTCTTCCCGCCCTGCCTAGAGGAGGAAGGGGGCTGGGCTTTGTCGGTGCCAGCAGCAGCAGCAGCGCTCAAGCGGCCACCATTTTATGCAGCCCCTCTCCTGAGCCCTTTCGCGCACCGCTCATCATCCCTCTGCCGCTGCCAACCCCTGCCGCTTGTAAGCAGCCAGCGGGGCTCGTGGGGCTCTTGCATCATCCCCCCCCCAAAAAAATAGTGTGGCCCCCCACAAGGTCTGAGGGACAGGGGACTGGCCCCCTGCTGAAAAAGTTTGCTGACCCCTGCTCTAGGTGAAAACATAAAGTCACCTCCATACTGTTAGTATTTTGTGAGGATTCAGTTGCAAACTGAAATGTATGCTTGTGCAACTGAACTGGATTAATATGCTTTGTCACAATTTTGCTTTTGCTTTTGCTTTTAATAGTTAGCAGGTTCTGCATAATTAGCTGAGCTCTAAGTGGAAAGATACTAGTGAAGCTGACAGAGTTTGCTGGTTTGTGTGATTTATTATCATTTAGAAGGAAGGAGGGAAAGAGCAAACAAAGCTGGAGACACCATGCCTGCAAAGTATCTGTAAAGTATCTGTAAAGTATGGTTCAGCTGAGCTACTCCCTGGGAAGCTGTTAAATCTCCACCTTTTGTTCACTGGTATATTGCCTTGTTGAAACACTTACCACTATGTTATTTCAATACCGTATTCAACGATATGGTGATTTATTGCACAGCCCTACAAAGTGCAAACGGCATTTCCATGCGCTGCTCTTGTTTGCCAGAAGCGGCTTAGTCATGCTGGCCACATGACTCGGAAGCTGTACGCCGGCTCCCTCGGCCAATAAAGTGAGATGAGCACCGCAACTCCAGAGTCGCTCACGACTGGACCAAATGGTCAGGGGTCTCTTTACCTTTACCTTTACCTTACAAAGTGCAAAAACCACCAGCTGGTCTTGGCACCAACAAACTGGGTGAAAAACAACCTGTGAAGACACCTTCCCAACTCATAACAACACCTGTAGTAAGCTCATTATTCCCTAACAGCACTCACTTTCTCCCTTCCTTTTAAATGCCATCAACTGTGCTAACTAAAGAAACAAGGCTAATTGGATCCCATCACCAATTAGCAACCAAACCAGCACAACAAACCAATGCCACACTAAGAATCCAACTCTCCTCCCTCTCTTAAGTGGGATTCTGTTGTTATTGATGGATGGTGAGCAGATGAAACTGAGAGTGTGTGTGCATATCAGTTTTGCAACAGTAACTAAAGGGGGCTGTTATTTAAGAGAGACTACAGTTCTAAAACACTGAATTGGATGGGTGTGTGCAGGGTTATTTCAGCTGGAACTTGCCGGAACTCAGTTCCAGCTCCTCTTAGGTGGATGCCATTGCCACTATAAGAGAATAAGAGAGGCGTTCATGGTGAGTTCCGGCACCTCTTTTTCTAGAAAAATAGCACTGAATTGTGTGCATTGCTTGCACAAAGATTCAGAGGGAAGCAAATAGTCACACACAGGCATGCACTTCAAAACAGTTTGCTGGCTCTTAAGCTGTGAACTTGCCTGAGTCTGGAATTTGCTAGCTTGGGAAGCCAACAGGTGTGTCAAGTGATCTCCTGCAAAAGGTGTTGATGTGGAGGTGAAGCCATCTGCTGCTGGATTGCCCAAACCCATGGAGTTGGGAAGAGGAAAGGAGGCTGCTTGAGGGCCAGAAAATCCTGCAATTTAAGGAGACAAAAACTTTTATGCATTGAGATAAACGAATCTGGCAAGATCTTACCCATCAGAGCTGCTTAAGGAATGGGGAAGGCGGGGAGGAGACAGTCTAGCTAGCCATGTTCTCTTCCAGACTACTCCAATCCATTACTTTCTTTCCCGCTTTAATATTTCTCCCACCCACACAATTCAGTCGACATTTTGTGGATACTGAGCATGCTCACTTCTTATTGCACTGTTGGGTGTGCACCCCCCTTTTCTTATTTGAATAAAGTTTGTTCTCCTTTGTGCACTTCTGCAAAGCTTGGAGTTCCCATAAGACTGCTACTAACCTCACTCTTGTGTTTTGGCTACACCAAAACCTCACTCTAACCTCACTCTTGTGTTTTGGCTACACCAGGATCCACACTCACAAGAATGAATTTATTAGTAGTCTATAGGAACTGACATATTGAGAAAGGAGATGGTCTTCAGGGCTAGTGAGAAAGCAACAAAAAACCAGCCAAGATAAAATATAGGAAGGATCCCAAGGTACACAGAACTGCTTGGGCATCTAAGCCAGGGATGAGGAATCTTTTTGAACCTGAGGGCCACATTCCCTTCTGGACCACCTTGTGGGGGCCACATACTAGTGATAGGTGGGGTCAGAGGCAAAAGTGGGTGGAATAGTACATGTCAGTAAACAGTAAAATCACCTTTGTGCGGTAGGCTAGTTTCTATGGACCTCCACCACTATCCTCTACCCAAAAAGCACTATCAGGGTTGAAGAACACATTCCAGCCAGACAAAAACACTCAAGGAAGGCACAGATCAGCTGAGGGATGTGGCCTAGGGATAGTTCTGAGAACCATATCAGGAACCTGGAGCTTGGTCCTTGCACACCTCAGTTTCAAGGGCCTGCTATTCTGCTGGCTCAGCTAAGGTAGAGCAGGGGTAGCCAACATGATGCTTTCTACATATCGTTGGGCTAAAACTCCCTTCATCCCAAACACTTGCCCTTCTTGCTGGGGCAGTTAGGAACTGGAATCTAACAACAACTAGAGAGCCATTGGAACTCACCCTTTGCTCTGTCCCAGCTCCTGCCTACCTAGCAATTCTAAAGCATAACAGTGCAAGTAGATAAATAGGTACCGCTGCAGCAGGAAGGTAAATGGCGTTTCCGAGCACTCTGGCTTCTGTCATGGTGTTCCATTGTGCCAGAAGCGGTTTAGTGATGCTGGCCGCGTGACCCGGAAAGCTGTCTGTGGACAAACACTGGCTCTCTCGGTCTGAAGTGAGATGAACGCCACACCCCCATAGTCACCTTTGACTGGACTTAACAGTCCAGGGATCCTTTACCTTTACATTACTCACCACTGATCTAAGCAAGTTCATCAAATGATTGTAGTTTGGGATAGAGGCTGGGCTTGGGGGGATGGGACCATATTTAGCTACCAGCATCAGAGATCTAGCCAATATTCATCCAAACCTTACTGTTTGTCCTAAAGTGAACCTCCTACAAATGTTATTTCTTCCAAAGGATGCTGCACAGGTTTCTCAGACCTTACCTTCATTCCAAGCCGCATCCGGTGCTGAGCTAGAGCTCCCTGTGACCTCAGCTGTCCTGGCCTGAGGGATGCTGAAGGTTATGACCTTGGAGGCCTGAGCCACAGTCCCCATTTGGACCCCATGGCTGGGTTTTGGAGGGTCATAGTACAGCCGCACCTGAGAGGCAGAAGAAATCCATGGGGCTATTCAATCCAAATATGATTTTGAAACACAGGGGTGCTGGGAAGGGTGAGGAGGGAAGGGTGAGGAGGGAAGAGCTATGAAGAGGTGCTAGATCTGCATGGAGCTCCACCTGAACTGCGGATGGCCTCTTCCCCATGAAGTACCTTCAGTCCCTGGGACTCACTTTGCCTACCAAGGCTGGACAATGAATGGTCATAGCATTGATGTCCATTGCCCTGACTTAATCAAGAGGTGGAAATCAGGTGTGGGGTGGCTTTCTCTATTTAAATGTCAGTGGTTATTTGAAGAACTGATACAGTTCCTCTGAACATGTACAGAGTACATCCCAGACTGTAGCGCTGCTTTTAGAGCACATGCAGAAGACCCCCATTTTAATCTGTGACATCTCCAGTTAAAAAGGATCAGTCAGAAAGCTATGGAAAACAGGCTCTTCATTGCTTGAGCCCAGTACTGTCTACACTGACTGGCAGGGACTCTCCAGGGTTTCAGGCAGCAGAGTCTTTCACAGCCCTAAGTGAAGATGCTGGACATTGAACCAGGTACCTTCCACATACAATGCAGATGCTCTACCCACTCCCCTCCCCTGAGCTACAGCCCTTCCTTAAAAGCTGGAGAGCCATTGCCATTAGACAATACCACGCTAGATAAACAAATAGCCTTATCTGATAGAAAGCAACTTCTGATGTTGCCAGAGTCAAAATAAAATTGCTCAGGAAGGCCGTATGAGCTCATCTCTGATTACCCATTCACAAACAGCTCTGGGGGCTGAGGAAAATCCCTTATCTCCTCGCTCCATCACCCTTGCTCACTTATTTTCAGTTGGCGGGGACTAAAGCTGGATTTCATTAATCCTTGCCATCTGTGCAGTATGCCTCTCTCTCAAACTCCTCCCACATACCCCTCTGTGAACCACAGACCTGGAAATCCATTCTACTATACCTCTCATGCACATTCAGTTATAATCTAGTTTCCAAAGAAGTGTTTTCCTTTTAGGGAGAGACTGTAACACAGTGGTAGAGCATCTGCTGTGCATGCAGAAGGTCCCAACATCAATCTCCTGTACCTCCAGGTAGAGGAGGGAGAAGCTCTCTGTCTGAAACCCTGGAGAGCTGCTGCCAGTCAGTGTAGGCAGCACTGAGCTAGCTGGACCAATGGTCTGACTCACTATAAGCTTCACTATTTGTCTAAATGCCCCTGTATACTGAGCCACAAGGCTGGGTGAGAATTTACTGGTGGTGTCCTCTACATCTGAGCCAGAATACTGATGGCAGTCACTTTTGGAAGAGGTTTAAAAAGGGATTTGTTAAATTCATGGAGATGTTAGATGCATCAACAGCTATCAGCAACAGGAATAGACATGTCTGTCAGTTTTAGTTTCTCTCATTTTTCAATCTTCAGCTTACCCCATCTCCAGTTCAGTTTGCAATTACTGCAATTTATTTAAAAGCAAATATGTACATTTTCCAATTTCTCCTATTTTACGTATTTGGGGGGGGGGGGTTGGTTTTCAATATGATTTTTATTAAATTGTCTATTTTACAATTTTCGATAAATATTTTACATACTTAAGATGTCAATGACTTCCCTTCTTCTCTTTCCATGGTTCATTTTGCATATCTTCTATTCCTGTATATTTTACAAAAACTATACCAATCGGTCTTCTATTATCACATCCATCAAAACTTATTTACACTGTTGAATTTATATTAATACTGCCAGTGTTTTCAATGGTACACAATTATTTTCCATATATTCAATAAACGTTTTCCAGTCTTCTTTAAATGTATGCTCTTCTTGTTCTCTTATTCTATATGTTAAGTCTGCAAGTTGCCAATCTTCTTTGATTGTGACCTCGCTCATTTTCCATTTTGGGGCTAACAAAACACAAGCCACTGTTGTTGCATACATAACCTTTTCCGACACCTGGAGATTTCAGTCTTAATTATCCCCAACAGAAAGGAAAGGATTACCTATTCCATTTTCTCTAATACCTTAATCATGAATGACCATGAAATATTATCAAAGGCTTTCTCTGCATCTAAAAAGATTAGTGTGGTCTGCTTTTCATTTCTTTCTTCCAAATGCTCTATTAGATTAATTACGTTTCTTATTTTGTCCTTCATTTGATGGCCTGATAAAAAACCAGCTTGGTCTCTGTGGACTGACTCAGTCAATGTCCTTTTTAGTCTGTTAGCTAAAATTGTAGCAAATAGTTTATAATCATAGTTCAATAAAGAAATAGATCTGTAATTTTTAGTCTTTGTTAAGTCACTATCTTGCTTAGAGATCAGGGTAATAAATGCATCTATTTTACATATTTTTGGATGCAATTTTGCCTCATACACATTTTCTGCAAGCAATTTCTCCATATAGAATGCACACTTGTTTGTCATTTTGACTAATAAAGGCTTTGGTGAACAAACTTCCCTCTTTCCTCATGCACTTTTTAGCTGGGGAATTGCATTGCAAAATTTGGAGGAGTGAGAAGTTTGAAAGATAGCCACAATTCTACCTTTGCATGTTGATTTGGGAAGGTCAAATTAAGATAAGATAATGCAAGCCAAACAATTTTACCCCTCATCCCTAACTGGTTTTCTGCATGAAAGCCAAACAGAGCCTCCAAATCCTGTAGTGCTTTACCCAGAGTATCAAAGACAAAACAACTACAACTAGAAAGGAGAGTTGCCCTGCCAGTGGCCTTCTCTTAAACATTGGGCTAACCACTTCTGGAAGCAGAATGCTGATTATATCATCCATTGACCTGACCCAGCAGATATATTTCTTTTGTTAAGAACATAGCATAATAATATAAGAGCCTGTTGGATCAGGCCAATGGCTATCTAGTTCAGCATCCTGTTTTCACAGTGGCCATTCATATGACTGTGGGAAACCTGCACAGCAGCACTCTCCCCTCCTGTGATTTCTAGCAACTGACCACGGAGGCACAAGCACAACCATCATGGTGACCAGCAGCTAATAAGACTTGAATTTCTCCAACCCTACTTTAAAGCCATTCATGTTCTTAAGACTTCTTTTAATTAATGTCCCACATCTTCCTTCCTCTTTCTGAGTAGCTGCCGTGGTGGTTGCTTCTGCTGGGCTGTGGTTTGAAAAGACGCAGCTCTTAAGATACAGGAAAGGGGTGGGTGGGGGAAAACCTGTTGCAACCCTGAGCTGCTCATCTTTTAGGCACGTTCTCGTATTCTCACATTCCTGCTCAAGCAGAGGCCAGGCTGCCTGACTCACTGACACAAACAGGAACCTGGAACCAAAAGTGCTTGTGTGGGGGGTGGGGTGTATCTTAAAAAAAACAGAAAACAAAACATAATGATTCCTATTCTCTCCTTTAAACAGACCCTCCCCCCCATAAAGGGGGGGGTGGCCTTGCTAAGAAGAGCCTGGTTGCTAGATCAGGCCTGTGTCCCATCTAGTCCAGGATCCTGTGCTCACAATGGCCAGACATGTTGTTGTTGTTGTTTTGTCATTTAGTCGTGTCCGACTCTTTGTGACCCCCTGGACCAGAGCACGCCAGGCACTCCTGTCTTCCACTGCCTCCCGCAGTTTGGTCAAACTCATGTTTGTAGCTTCGAGAACACTGTCTAACCATCTCATCCTCTGTCGTCCCCTTCTCCTTGTGCCCTCCATCTTTCCCAACATCAGGGTCTTTTCTAGGGAGTCTTCTCTTCTCATGAGGTGACCAAAGTATTGGAGCCTCAGCTTCACGATCTGTCCTTCCACAGACATATGCCTGTGCAAAACCTGCAAGCAGGGCCTGAGTGTCACAGCCCTCCTCACGTGATTCTAAGCAACTAGTGTTCAGAGGTCTAGTGTCTCCAACAATGGTGGCAGAGCACAGGCATTGTGGCTAGGAACCACTGCTAGCTTTATCATCCATGAACCTGTCTAATCCTCTTTGAAGACATCCAAATTGCTGATCATCAGTGCACCATCTGCCTAATCAGCAGCTGGGTTAAAAAGTGGAGTTTGCAGGCGCCACTGTGATCACAGGAAGTTATAAATTGCTGTACCTTTGCCTGCATTGTTTAATGCCAAACCATGCAGGCAAAGGAAAATGGGACACCTGATGTCATTGTGACGCCAGGTGATTGATGGGTAAGTGGCCCCATCACCTTCCAGATTTGGTCCACAGGGCAGTGGGAGGTGGTGCCCATTAGTTCTGGTAGGGTGGAAGGCAGGGAGAACAACAGTGTGGGGAGACCAATGGCAGGTGGAGTCAGAGGTGAGATGAGCCAGAGCCAATGAGAGGTGGAGCTGACTGGTTCTAGGCTCCCTGCTAAGCTCAACAAAGGGCAACACCAAGATGGAGGAGGAACCTGACATTCAGTGCCATCCCCATGACTGGTTGTAACTAAGAAGGCAGGCAGGTGGAGGATGGCTGAGAGCAGACTGAGGTTGGTGGCACAGTGCTTCATTCTCCCTAATAGGCCAGTCTCCACTGCTGTGGGAGAGGGAGATGATGGTTGAGAGGTAGGAATCCAGCCTGCTCACCAGATCCAGCTCCCCATTCCTGTCCTACACACAGAAATCTAGCATGACAGAATACAGTTGGATGAAGGACAGTGCTAGGTCCTCAAACAAGCTGGAGACATCCTACCTTTGCACCCAGCCGTAGCCGGTCAATGGTGTTCTCAGCTTCAGCATACTTTGTCAGCAGTTTGTGGTAGTCCTCCTAAAAAAAGAAGAAAGGCATTTGGCATCTGTTAGGTTCATATTTTAGAGTTCCAGTCAACCCCAATGACAGGAGCCCCCAATGACAGGAGCCCAGGCTGACTGGTTAACAGTTAATAATATAAGAACCATAGAACTGTAGAGTTGGAAGCGATGTTCACAGCACAGTCTGATGAATGCTCATAACTCCTTCGTCCGCCCCACAAAAAAAGGAAAAGAAATCATGTCAAAGAAATGCAAACTGGCACATGTTGCATCATTTCTGCAGCATCTCCTTTTCGTTGGGACAGGATTGGCAAGATGGTAGTTTTACAGATCCTAGGGCTCCTTTATTTTCAGTTACCCATGGCATGGCCTAGCTCTTCCTGTGGTGGTGAACTAATGTCTAATACTGTACCATGCCAGATGACAGATGGCCTGCATTCCTAAATGCTCTTCCATATAATAAAAATAAAAAAGATCCCGACGCAAAGAAAACTAGCATTTCATGGAGAACAGTGTTCACCCACTCCTCTCCCCACATGTTGGATGTCTAGATGTGATGAGTTCTGTATAGAGGATCACCCAATAATTTCAAATTGTTTGACACCCTCCTCCACGGACGCGAGTGGGTTTGAATCCCCGCGACGGGTTGAGCTCCCGTTGCTTGGTCCCTGCTCCTGCCAACCTAGCAGTTCGAACGCACAATAGTGCAAGTAGATAAATAGGTACCACTCTGGCGGGAAGGTAAACGGCGTTTCCGTGCGCTGCTCTGGCTCGCCAGAAGCGGCTTAGTCATGCTGGCCACATGACCCGGAAGCTGTACGCCGGCTCCCTAGGCCAATAAAGCGAGATGAGCGCCGCAACCCCAGAGTCGGTCACGACTGGACCTAATGGTCAGGGGTCGCTTTACCTTTACCTATCCAGTCATGGAATCTGCATGGGTTGCATCCAATGTTAGAGTAGGTATATTGAAATTAGTGTACACGACTGAGTTACTCAGAGTGAAACTTTTTTTAAAAAATTGTGCAAATAACGATCAGTTATAGTTATCCCAGTTACATACATCATCTCCTAGCCCTTCTTGCCTGGACTTCCCAACCTATCTTCCCTTGATGCCCTAACCCAATCACTTTGATTTTTTGCAACTCTTAAAGTTTTCCAAACCTTCCCGTCTCTATCTTTCACTCTTTGTTATGCTTACTGGTGTTCATATGCTTAACCCTACTTGTAAAATTATATTTACACAGTTTCTTTTTAAAGTTGTTCCCACTTGCTCAATACTGTTTTTCCCTTTGAAGTTCTTATTTTGGCCATCATTGTGGCTAATTTTACATATTCTATTAGTTTAAGCAACCACTGGTCTTTGGGCGGAATTTTCCGCTCCTTCCACATTTTAGTGTGTACATAGTACGTAGTACATAGTACCCTTCCTGTAGCTGTTGCGTAAAGGAAGATGTGTTTTTTTTTTTTACTTTATCTGGGATTTCCTGTCCCCTTACAGCTAACAAGAATTATTCTGGCTTCTTGGGGCTCTGAGTGATACTTAGTTGGATACAACTCTATGGAATTTGATTCTGGAAGATGTAGTGATGACCACTAACTTGAATGGCTTTAAAGGAGGATTAGCCAAATTCATAGAGGACAAGGCTATCAATATATCTACTCTAACATTGGTTGCAACCCATGCAAATTCCATGACTGGACAGCAAGTAGCTAAGAAAATGGAGGAGAGTGTCAAACAATTTGAAATTACCCCAATGGCTATGTTCTACGTCTACGGTCAGAGGCAGTCTTTCTCTGAATACCTACCAGTTCCTGGAAATTACAATTTGGGAGAACACTGTTGTGTTCAGCTCCTGCTTGTGGGCTCCCCATTGGGGTATCTGGCTGGCCACTGTGAGAACAGGGTGTTGGACTAGATGGGCTCCCTTTGACCTGATCCCAGGGCTCTTCTTACATTCTTAAGGGATACAAGCTCAGACACAGGCCATCTGCCTGAATAAGAAGTAAGTCAATGTGTGGCTTCAGAACTTTCACAATAGACACTGAAGCTATTACCTGAAGTTGATGCACCAGCACTGTAGCTTGTCTTGGGGATTTGAGTTCTTCGGGAATGACAGAAATGGTGGGGTCTTGACATTTCTGCACAGACCCTTCCCCACTGCTCAACAGCACCTCGCGGACAATCTCAGCAGGAGACTTGAAGACCACTGGCTTCCCAGATTCATTGGTCCTCGCTGGGGGGGTCTTCCCCCGGGGTGGATGGTAGCTTTGTGCGTTCTTTGGAAACTTCACTCGAGGCTCCACTTTGGACAGATCTGGAAGCGGGTAGTTGAGCTGCCCTCGGCCATACTGCAAAGTGTCAGTTGTTGCCAGGTTTACTGGACTACTTTCTTGGACAGGCTTGCTCAAACTGGACTCTCCTACCCTTTTCCAGGCAGCTCTTCCCTGTGGGCTCAGTGACCTGGACTGCCTTTTGAATTTGGATGGCAGTCCATGAGGAACATCTGTTTTCAGCTTCCATACCTTTTCCAGCTGCTGGTAGCCAACTTGCCTCAGGGTGTGAGA
This sequence comes from Podarcis muralis, assembly GCF_964188315.1. Classification (NCBI taxonomy): domain Eukaryota; kingdom Metazoa; phylum Chordata; class Lepidosauria; order Squamata; family Lacertidae; genus Podarcis; species Podarcis muralis. Next base: position 8,771,481 of record NC_135673.1, on the reverse strand, counting down.
TGTTTCCATTGCCCTGCTTGGTTCCAGAAGCTTCTTCGGTTTAACAGTGGCTAAAGGAAAACATTGAGTTGTTCTGGCTCTGCCAGCAGTGGCAACCACCTTGTCAACACCTTCCTTAGGGTGGCCCAGGTTCTCTATAAAGGAGGATTCTGGTAAGGTCTCAGCCTCAATGCTGGAAAAAATTGGAACATGGTCTACAAACGAGGGGCTATGACTGCTGCCCATGGAACCCCCAAAAGAGCTGCCATGAGGACTTCTCCTTGATGGGGAAGGAAGTGCCATTTCCTCTGGAAACTTCTGAGTCTTGCCAAGCTCATAGGCATCTGTTTTCAAGAGGGTGCATTCCAGAGGAGGCCTGGAAGGAGAGGCACTGAGGTTGGAGTTATCAGAAAACTCTTCTCCACCTTCTGAGATAAAACTGTAGGATTTGCTGCTCTTGTACAAGGCCTGCGGGTCTCTCAGTGCCTCAGGACTGGTGCTATACTCTGAGCCGTACTGGACCTCATATGAGAGCTCTGGGTAGGTCTCTCCCTCACTGCTAGCATCCAACTCCCCTGCTTGTTTCTCCAGATCTTGGGAGCTGCCTGGATCCTGGTCATCTTCTGGGGCACCCAAAAGTTGGTCTCTCTGTGGATGCCAGTAGGAAATCGGACCTTGATCATTGTCCTCTAGATGTTCTGTGGGGAAGTAAGAAGAGAATACTTAAATATATCCTACTTTTGATCATGTAGCTTAATGCAGAAGGCAGGCATTAAAATACTAAATTAGATTAAAAGTCCTAGACCCCTTCCAGGAGCTCAGAGTAATTCCATTTAAGACCTCACGACTTTACCAAAATTTCAGGAAGGCCTTTAGATCCTTTCCTCATCAAACATAAGGGTTGTATTCAATGTTAGTCCTACCTAGAGCACAACCACTGGCACAATTAATTCATCCCACCCCACACCCTCTTGCTGACTCTGCAGAAACTTGAGCCAGTCACTGTTGCTCAGCCTAACCTACCTCACAGGGTTGTTGTGGAGACAAAATGGAAAAGGGGAGAGTAATGTATGCAGCCCTCCTCCCTGCTGCTCCTAGAAAGTGGCATTCAGAAGTATACCACCCCTGAACATGAAGGTTCAATCTACCTTTTGTGCCCCATTGACATTGACAGATCTGGCATACATGAATGCACCTAATTTCAAAACCATCTGAACCAGACTGCCATCACCACATTTGTGACGGGGAGTTCCATAACTGAATAATGTATTATGTGCCCATCTTTTTGTCTGTCCTTAATCCAATGAGCCTGAGTTCTAGCATTATGGAAGAAAACAAAAAAAAACTCTGTTCATTTTCTCCATGTTATGTGCCATGTGGTAAACAACTATCTCATCCACAGCTTCATCATCCAGAAGATCTGAGAAGTGTGAGAACTGGCATTTGGCCTCAGTGTGTATATTTCACAACATTAAAACTCCACACAAATTCCATGCCAGCCACAGCTGAGTTTCTGACATCTGTATAAATTATGCAAATTTGCAAAAACCATGTGCATTTTGCATCTCTCATTCTGGTTTTGCTAGTAACAGTAGGAAGTTAAAGGGCACTGTGGCTCCAAAACCACTGATAACCTTACTCAGCTGCCTCTCTTGTCCCATGTTGAGACACGGGTGGCGTAGTGCTCATGGGTGCTGATAGGGTGGACTGTAGGGAGTTGGAGTCAACTAATTCTAGCTTTGTCCCTCTCTTCCTCCTCCCTGCTGAGTTCTACAAAGGACATCACTTGAGACTAATGAGGAGGAAGTTGGCAGGCTGGACCACCCCCTGGACTGGATGTAAGTAAGAAGGGAGGCGGGTTCAGACTGGCTGAGGACTCACTGAGGGTGGTGGGACAGTGCCCCATTTGCCCTAATAGGCAAGCCTCCTACTGGTCATAATCTACTTTCACTCAGTTGGCCAAGTTCGTAGAGAAGGGTCAACCAGATCTCCTGTGCTACTCACTGTGTCGGTCTGCAGGATTCCCAGGGCTGGTTGCCCCTGCACATTTGAAGTCCTGACGTTCACCCAAGTCAGACCCCCAGTTGTGTTCTGCCAAAAATTCCTGGTTGCTCTTAAGCTCTTCCAGATGTTCAACATCCTCCAGGATCTCCTGAGGAGAAGAGACACCCTGCCGATCCAGGCTCCCCACAAGCCTGCTTCTTCCCACACTGGGGTCTCCGTCCAGATCTGCACGCCTCTCGAGCTCATCTTCCTCCTCCTCCTCCTCCTGCAGGTGGAGGTGTTGTGCTTCAAAATCATCCCTTGCTGCATTGGACATCCCCGCGGTCACTGATAAGGCAGATTGATGCAGGGTGGCGTGGTGGAATAACCTCCCGGGGAAGGGGGGGAACAAGGCGAGAGCGAGACTCACTTGCGTCGTTTCATTGTTGCTTCTGCAAAGAGCTGAGGGGTGTCAGGGGGTGGTACAAGCCTTGGAAAAAAAGTAGGTCACATTTGTAGTTTCATTCAGCACTTCCACACATCCTGTCCCCAGGCTGTAGGGGGGGTAAGACAAGAGAGAGTTTGAATGGCAGTCAGGAAAGTTGGCTCATATTTTTCTCAAAGAACCCTTTTTTTGGCCTTTTCATTCAATGGTTAACATTTCTGTTGGCCAGTAAGACATGCCCCAACTGCCCCCTCCTTGCGAGGGATGGCAGTCAGCAAACACAGGATGTCCCTGGAGACAGAACTGAGAGAAAACAGCAAAAGTGGTTGACAGTGTTGGTTTTCCAGGAACTGTCCCTAAATAGATTTCCAGGTTTTGGCTAGCTGGAGAGCTTAATGTCATGAACCCTAGCCTGACACTCCAGCACAAGGGCATGGACCATGGGTCGGCAAACTAAGGCCCAGGGGCCGGATCTGGCCCAATTGCCTTCTGGATCCAGCCCATGGACGGTCCGGGAATCGCCATGTGGATCGCTGTGGGGATTCTGATTGTTCAGGCTGCGCCATTTCCCGCCCCCCACTACAGCGGCGCCTCCTCCCTCCCTCCTCCTTGCTTCTCCCTGCCCTGCCTAGAGGAGGAAGGGGGCTGGGCTTTGTTGAGTCATGGTTGGCTGAGTGCCATTTTAAGCAGGCCCTCTCCAGAGCCAACCCTTTTGTGCTGCTCATCGTCCCTCCACTGCCACTGCTGCCAGCCCCTGCTGCTTGCAAGGCACAGGAGCCACAGTTGGCCGAGCACCATTTAAAGCAGAGCAGCCCTTCTCTGGAACCAGCCCTTTCGTGCCGCTCATCGTCCCGCCGCTGCCACTGCCAGCCCCTGCCGCTGACAAGGCACAGGTAAGCAGCCACCGGGGCTCGTCCAGTGCTGTGGAGAAGGGAGGGGAGAGTCGTGGGGGGGATTCCCCCCCCAAAAAATATCGCCCGTCCCCACAAGATCTGAGGGACAGTGGACCAGCCCCTGCAGAAAACGTTTGCTGACCCCTGGCATGGACTCTCAGGCCATTCTGTGTGGCCCTCAGAAATCTCCCCAGTCCACCCCCTTCAGTGGCCTTGCTTTGCATCCTTCTTGAGTCACCCCCGCATGTCCTGGCTGCGTCCTTGAATTCTGAGAATTGCTCTTACAATAGAGAAGGATGATTGTGCATAGAAACTAGCCTACTGAACAAAGGTAAAACCTACATTCATTGCTCAGTCTGTTTTTGCCTCTGGCTCTGTCCATCCCTGGTGGCCCTGGGAAGGCTGCCTAGAATGGAATGAGGCCCCCCAGGGTGAAAAAGATTCCCAACCCGATTTGATTGTAACACTCTTTTTCTGCTTTCTCTCCTCGGATATCCTACAAGAGACCCAAGGCTTATCCCAGGAACAAGAAACTTAGATAAAAGGGGGAAATTGTGGAACTTTAAAAATCAGTGGTGCTAGAATGCCATTGCAGGGCAGCAGGGCAAGGTAGAGATGAGGAACTGTCTTTCTGCTGCAGCCTACATTCCCTTGAGTGTTACCTGGTGGCCGTGCTTGCTCACAGTGGGCATGGCACACCTTTTCCTCTCTCCCACAGCCCCCTCCTTCTCACCTGCATGAAGTTAGGCCAAGGATCAAATAAAAATGTGCTGAGGGCTGGATTTAAGGCCAGGAAGACCTGGATTCAAATACCCACTCTGGGACAGCTTGTATTAATCACCAACTCTTGGCATAGCCTACCTCACAGTCTTGTTGTAAGAATGAAATTTGGTGTGTGTGAAGAAGAGACCCCTTGGAGGAAGGCTGTCTTCTCCCGAGGCCGATACCAGTTTGCACAATAGATTCCGCTCTCTTCTTCTTCTTCTACACACACACACACACACACACACACACACACACTTCAGCCTCCCTTTCCATACAGATGGCAGACACAGAAATTCCAGTATCAGGCCGTGCCATTTGCCACAGGCAAAGTGTGACGCAGCTGTGGGGGGGGGGGCTTCTATCCTCTCCAGCCAAACTGTAGTGTCTGAAAAGGTTCCATTCATTCCAATGGAGAGGTGGCATTGATTCAAGAGCCAGCAAGGCAATAAAGGACTCATCTCACACAGAGCTGAGGAACTCAAAGGGGGCATTCACACAATCATAGACTTCAAACAGGGGTTCTTCACCAAAACTGCTATTAATCCCAGAGCAAAAAATGAACAGATGCTGGTATGCTAGACCAAGGAAACTCTAGGGGTCAGAGGTGTCATCAGCCCCCTCAATATTCCTTAGCAGGGGGCTCAGCCCCCTGAAAATTGAAGATGCAGAGGAGGCAAGGTTGCTCCAGCCTGAGCAGCAGGCCAGGCAACATTGCACAGCAGGCAATCAAAGGGGTCATTCACACAATTCACTACGATCATAGACTTCAAACAGGGGTTCTTGTGCACAGCAGTAGGGAGTAGGATTCTGTACAAGGTGGACAGAATGTTTGAAGACTCCAGCTGGATTAGGCCAAAGACCCACCTAGCAGTGTCCATTTGGGGAAGGCGCATACCTCAGTAGTAAAGCATCTGCTTTGCATGCAGAACATCCCAGGTTCAATCCCTGGCATCTCCAGAAAGGAGTGGGAGTGTACCCTCTATGAAATCCTGGAGAATCACTGCCAGTCAGCATAGACAATGCTGAGCTAGATGGACCAAGGCAGCTTCTCATGTTCCTATCCTGCTCTCGCAGTGGCCAACCAGATGCCTCTGGGGTGCAGGACATGAGTGCAACAGCACTCTTCCCTAATAGCAATTCCCAGCATACTGTCTGATTGCGGAGAAACAGTATGGCCAATGTGCCTAGTAGTTACCAACATGGATTTGTCCAATCCTCTTCTAATGTCATTCAAGTTGGTGGCTGTCACCACATCATCTGGGAATGAGTTCCATATTTTTAAGTAAGGGCTTCCTTCTTCCTGCATGATGGTCCACTTGAGGTGGACAGGGCTTCTGCCCCCACCCCACAAGGGAATCCATCAAGGTAAGGTCATGCACAGTCCATTAGGGTTTGCAGCTCACCCTGAGGTTATGCAAATGCAACCGCATTACCTGGGTTCCACTTGCAGCTGCTGGGCTTGTTGCAGTCCAGCTTGGCTGAGAAAGACCCATTAGCACACAGCCTCCTTTGTTCACCACTCTTTGTTCTGGGAGACTAAGTGGCCTTCACTTTCACTGTCGCCCAAGGCTGCTTTTAAAGAGAGGGGCCTCTCAATAAGCCTGTATGATTTTTCTCTATTGTGTGCCTCTCCTTTTCTTACACACACACACAGACAGACAGAGAGAGAGAGAGAGAGAGAGAGAGAGAGAGAGAGAGAGAGAAGCTAGTTTCCTCCCACACCAAAGGCACCAGTAACCACTCATGCTGTCTCTTCTTGCTTTCCCTAAAGCCATGTGTTCACGGCCCCCTTTACCCCTCTCTAGAGAAAAGTCCTTTCATCCACTCTGTTTCTCCACAGGTTAAATATATGAGTTAGAGAGAAAAAAATCCATCCAAAGGCTCCCAAATCCTCTACTGAGGCAATCTGAATTCTGGAAATAAACATGCAAGATCAAGTCCACACAAGGCCAAACCACACATCTACAGTGGACGCTTGGGTTGTGAACGTGCTCCGTGCAGGATGCACATTCACAACCTGCGTCTGCACGTCTGTGCACACGCGGATTGTGATTCGGCGCTTCTGTACATGCACTAAGAGTGATTTAGCGCTTCTGCGCATGTGCAATGCCCGAAACCCAGAAGTAACCCATTCCAGTACTTCCGGTTTCGGTGGTCCACAACCCGAAAAAATGCAACCTGAAGCGGCTGTAACCTGATGTATGACTGTACATGGCACTATGCTCCATTGAACTAAGCTCCTAGTTCTCACTGAGGTGGGCAATATGTGTCTGAGTCTCCCACTTTATGTGAAGGCTCACATGATGCTCCTCTGTAACACCACACATGTTCCCTGCACTTAACAAGCTAGTGACTCAGGGTTTGGAGACTAGCCACTTCTCCTAGTTTTCTACATGCAGGATTTTATTTTTGTCTTGCATTTTGTTATGCAGCAACCTTTCAAGCATATGAGCCCCACCTGGAGTCTGGATAGAAGCAGGGCAAGCACCAGTTGGCCACCCCAGTGAAACTTGCCTCTGAGTAAATGCACCTAGCATCCCAAGACACTGCTTCTTCTCTTGTGTTAAACACCTCTCCACTCAGGAGCAAAAAGAACCAGCACAACAAACACAGCAAGGCCACATCTGAAACTGGAGACAGCTGGTAATTGCCGCACTTGGGAACCAGGTACATCACTATGGATTAAATCTAAACTGTGACCATGGAGATTCTCAGCATGAAGCTTTTCTGAAGGACAAACCGGAGTAGGCACAGGAAGGACAACTCACTAGTAAAACAACAACTTGGATTGCTCCTCTGCTTATGATGTTAATGAAAATAAAAGCTGGAAACTTAAGTGGTGTTCCGTAATGCTCCTCTTGTTAAGCTTTTTCCCTTTCAATAGGGAATGTGACAAATTCATGAAGAATGGGTTTATCAAAGGCCGCTAGCTGTGGTGCCCATATGGAACCTTCATGTCCCTAGGCAAGGTATCTGAACACCTGTCATGTTCTGGTCTGACACTGGAACGGAAAGGAAAAGCACCAAGGCTGGAAGACCATGGACAGCTCCAAATGAGCAGCTTGCTTACACAAAGCTTGAGAGCAGATTGAGGCCTTTAATGCCTGTGCCTCCCTCTTCCAGGCTCCACTCCCTTGAGAGAACTTCAGAGGGCCAACCCTCTGGCCTGAAGATGGGCACTCCCTCCATACTACAGCCTCCCTCCTGGTGATGCGCAGTGGGAGGCATCTGGAGCTTCAGGCTCAGGGGAACCCCTGAGGGTCCAGGGAATGGCCCTACCAGCTCTGGTTATCTGGGAGGTTCCTCTCTACAACCATCTCAGGTGCAAATGTCTCCCAGTCTTCCGCAGTCAGCTAAGACCTGACTGAGCCACAACAGCTGCCTCTGCAGCCTCTGATCATGGTGACACCAGTTGCTAAATAGGTAAGCGACGTGTGAGGGCTGTTGCCTTCATGCCTTGAAAATATCTCACTGGCCCACTGTGGGAAGCAGAATTCTGAAATAGATGAGCCCTTTACCCTGATGCAGAAGGGCTATTCTTAAGGTTGAAACACATGGGTTTTTCTGATCACAGAGAATGCTGGCATGCAATGCTTGGACTGGGAGCAACTTTAAGAAATCTGCACAGAAGCTGAGACCTGCCTCTGTTCCAGGTGGGCTCTTCAGATATTATAATAGCCTGTTCCTCTGTCCTAAATTTACATGAGACTTCCAGCAGCCTCCTCCACTTTTGCTTAAAGGTAGAGGTAAAGGGACCCCTGACCATTAGGTCCAGTCGTGGCCGACTCTGGGGCTGTGGTGCTCATATCGCTTTATTGGCTGAGGGAGCTGGCGTACAGCTTCTGGATAATGTGACCAGCATGACTAAGCCACTTCTGGCAAACCAGAGCAGCGCACGGAAAAGCCGTTTACCTTCCCACCAGAGTGGTACCTATTTATCTACATGCACTTTGACGTGCTTTCAAACTGCTAGGTTGGCAGGAGCAGGGACCGAGCAACGGGAGCTCACCCCCTTCGCGAGGATTCGAACCGCCGACCTTCTGATCAGCAAGTCCTAGGCTCTGTGGTTCAACCCACAGCACCACCCGCGTCCCGCCCTAAATTACACCTAGAACTGTACTTACAAGCTGCAAGTCCTATTTCTATTTTTCATTCAAATCCTGAACACACAGAACTTCGTACAGGCAGAGGTCCCCAAAAAAACATAAGATGAGCCTTCTGGATCAGGCCAATGACCCATCTAGTTAGTTCAGTAACCTTTTCTCACAGTGGCCAACCAGATGCTTGTGGGAAGCCCACAAACAGGACTTGAGCCTAACAGCCCACTTGCAATTCCAGGCAAATGGTATACAGAGGTGTTGGGGGTATAAGAAGAGACCAGAGGAACCAGGACAAAGGGGACTCATCTTGCCCAGCATCCTGTTCTCACAGTGGCCAACCTGATGCCTGCGGAAAGCACGTAAGCAGGACCATAGTGCAACATCTCTCTCCCCACCTGTGATCCCCAGCAATTGGTGCTAAGAGGCCAATTGCTCCCCACAGTGAAAGTAGAAAATAGCCATTGTGGCTAGAAGCCTACTGAACTTTACATCTGTGGCTCTGTCTGCTTTTGCCTCTGGCCCTTCCTAGCCCTGGAACATGGCTCCCAGTAAGGTTTCCTGAAAGGTAATACAGCCCTCAGGCTGAAAAAACATTCCCCTCTGATGTACGCAAATGACTACCTGTTTCTGAAATGTTTTTATATACAGTGGTACCTCGGGTTACAGATGCTTCAGGTTACAGACTCCGCTAACCCAGAAATAGTACCTCAGGTTAAGAACTTTACCTCAGGATGAGAACAGAAATCGTGCAGTGGCAGCATGGCAGCAGCGGGAGGCCCCATTAGCTAAAGTGGTACCTCAGGTTAAGAACAGTTTCAGGTTAAGAACAGACCTCCGGAACGAATTAAGTACTTAACCCGAGGTACCACTGTAAATGCAAATGATTCTTAACAAGGGCTGCAGATGAGGCAGGCAAGAAATTATTTTGCAAAAAAAACCTTACAGGACAAAAAACCAGAAAAAGTTGTAGACTGGCTATTTGCTACCCGCATGATCTCATCAACTTTTTTCGAGTTATTTCATTTCTATTGCACCATCTCACTTCCTCAGTTGGGCCTCTCCTGCTGTTTCTGTCTTCTGCTTTGCTTGCCAATCTCCAAAAACATTATAGCAAAACCACAAGCACATCAGCACTGCAGAAGGGATTCTGCAGAAAGGACAAAGGTAGGGGTGCCAATGAAAGATCTGTGGTTCCCTCCAGAATGGTGGGTAATTGTTGGTTTGTGAGTATATTTCACAACACGTAACTGAAATAATAACAGTGCATTAGCCATTGATTTATACTGGACTCTCCATACATCATTCCACTTTTGTTCTGCAGTGCTTCCCCAATGTTACCACATTACCACTGTTGAGAGGGACACACTTTGTGATTTGTGGCATACAAAGTTATGGGATTTCCACAGGAAGCTATGGGGCAATGCCTGACTAGAAATGAAATAGTCCTGAAACATCTGTAGGCACAAACAATATTGGAACAGGATTGCGTATAGCCAACCCAATACCATCATGAGCACAAATAATCATGAATGCACAATAAAACAGATGTTTAGAAGGGACCTTTCTGTAAGATCCACCCCAACCCCCGACACCCCAATCTTGGTCACAGCACGTTGTTCTTTCTTAAGAAACAGCTGATCTATCTCAGTTTACAACTTTTCTGATTGCAGCAATGGTCAGCCCAGCCTCAAAACAACATGTGATGTGACTAATATTACAAGACCAAAACATGCCTTAAAGTAAAATCTCCACCCAGTACAGCTGAAGATGTACTTCCTTGGGCTGTAGATTTATTTTTTTAAAAAAACTGTTCCTTATCCACTTTTCTCATGCAAGGTTTAATAGCAGCTGAATTGTGCTTACAGTATAATCCCATTTTAGGAACAAATTAAGGTTCCTTATATCACTAGTCAGGGACGCGGGTGGCGCTGTGGGTAAAAGCTTCAGCGCCTAGGGCTTGCCGATTGAAAGGTTGGTGGTTCAAATCCCCGCGGTGGGGTGCGCTCCCATTGTTCGGTCCCAGCGCCTGCCAACCTAGCAGTTCGAAAGCACCCCCGGGTGCAAGTAGATAAATAGGGACCGCTTACTGGCGGGAAGGTAAACGGCGTTTCCGTGTGTTGCGCTGGCTCGCCAGATGCAGCTTTGTCACGCTGGCCATGTGACCTGGAAGTGTCTCCAGACAGCGCTGGCCCCCGGCCTCTTAAGTGAGATGGGCGCACAACCCTAGAGTCTGTCAAGACTGGCCCGTACGGGCAGGGGTACCTTTACCTTTTTATATCACTAGTCAGACCACTAGTCCACCTTGCTCAGTACTGTTAATACTGACTGCCAACAGCTCTCCAGGATTTCAGGCCAGAGTCCTTCCCAGCCCTACCTGGAGATGATGGGGACTGAACCTGGGATCTTTTTGCATGCAAAGCAGATGCTCTACCACTGAGCCACACCACCTTCTGTTTTCTCAAAAGAAAGGCCCACGATAAGCAGTGGAACTTAGTTCCAAGAAAGCATGCCCAAGAATGCATCATTATGATAAATTGCATACAGTGGTACCTTGGTTCTCAAACTTAACCCGATCCAGAAGTCCGTTCCAAAACCAAAGCATTCCAAAACCAAGGCACACTTTCCCATAGAAAGCAATGCAAAATGGATTAATCCATTTCAGACTTCTAAAAACAACCCCTAAAACAGCCATTTAACATGAATTTTACTATCTAACAAGACCATTGATCCATAAAATGAAAGCAAAAAACAATGTATTGCAGTCACACAATCAATCAATCAGTAGCTGAAGTAGGTTCCACACAGTCACAAAAACAAAAGAAAAAGAGCCGCAAAAACACAAAATAAATAGCAAAAACAGATAGACCTCAGCGTAACACTCAAAACAGAGCACGTTCAGCTTCCAAACTAAACAAAACTGTTTACTCCTGTACTTTTTATTGATTACAGTGGTACCTCAGGTTACATACGCTTCAGGTTACAGACTCCGCTAACCCAGAAAATAGTACCTCGGGTTAAGAACTTTGCTTCAGGATGAGAACAGAAATTGTGCTCCAGCGGCTTGGCAGCAGCAGGAGGCCCCATTAGCTAAAGTGGTGCTTCAGGTTAAGAACAGTTTAAGGTTAAGAACGGACCTCCAGAACGAATTAAGTACTTAAACCGAGGTACCGCTGTATTTAAAGTTATACATATTTGTAGATGTGAGACCTGCAGCAAGATTCTCCTGCAGGGAGTGTTCCTCTTGAGGCTGCCAGCCAGCCATGTTGTCTTCCACTATACTCCTTTCCATTCCCATCCCAGTCAATTTTGTCTTCTGCACACACCCCCGCCCCCCAAAACCCAGTCAGTATTCTATGGTGGCTAAGCATGGCTCTGCCCTTACTGGGCCATCTGGCTGTCTCCCCTACTCCTTTGGTATTCTGCTAGAGATGTTTTGGTACTAATGATAAGCTTGGGGGTCCGACTTCCCCGCTAAGCCTACTGATATCTCCCATTCATATGTGGAGGGTACTATTTTGGTATCATGTTACTATTGGTTGCAATTTGCTTACTCTAAACTTAAGAAACAGAGGGAATTTATATAGGAATTCTTTTCTTTGTGAACAGCTTATTCAAGCTACTTTATCTGCACCTATTATTCCCTTTTGCTGGTTCTCTCCCCCAGTAAATGATAACTCCCACTTTTTTTCCCTTTTGGGGATGCCTTGATAATATTTTAGTGTGAGCTTTTAAATGGCAGGCAGAGCCACCCCCTGAATGCTTGTAAGTGAGGAGACAGGCAGGTGAAGGCTGGCTGAGAGCAGACTGAGGCTGGTGGGGCTCATTAGCTCCAGTAGACCAGCCACCACTACTTTTTGGTTTTGAAATTTTGGGAATTAATACATTGCATCATTTAATTCTGATTTTTCTAGTCATGGAGAAAGGTATAGAAGCCCAACCCTTTGGCCAATAAAGTTTATTCAGAAATTCCGCCAGCTTCTGACACTTCAGATGACATTGCCCAGACAAATCACAAGGATTAGAAAACGTACAGATTTTTTGTACAGAACATGCCACTTGGAACTGGGACCCTTGGAACATGAAGCTGCCTCTGCATCTCTTAAATGTTAAGACTTAACAGAAAGGTACAAAACCTTTTTCAGTAACAGCAGAGGCTTTTTAACTATAAGGCTGAAATCAATAATTTGAATGAAACTGAATGAATCAATTTATTATGGTCACAGACCAGAAATACAGACATATACAACAATAGAGAACGTGTAAATAAACATAGGTTAAAATTAAGCTCTATAAGCTAGAGCACAGTAAATAATACGGATATAAAACTGTTAAAATATGTAGGTTAAGACCTTAGCTGCTTATTTAAAATATGCATGTTAAGACATTGGCCATTAGATACATTCAGAGCTTGTCTCCTTAGTTTTATAGCAGCAGCACAAAATTTGGGCACTTTTAAGGTAATCTCTGGTTCCCGGTCCTCTATTAGTTATTTTAAGTAGTGGTCAACAGATCTGCTTGGGGTTCATTGCATGATTGGAGTGATAAATATCAAACATATGTTCCTATAGTAATGACAACATAATAGGACATGAGTAGTAGTTTCAGCTTCCTTCAGACCACATGGGCATATTCTCTCTGAATATGGTTTACCTTCAAATCTGCCTTGCACTAATGCAGATGGTAGGACATTGAATCTGGCAAGGGTAAAATATCTTCTAAATTTGGGTATGCCTAGCTTGGATATATACCTCACTGAAGTAAACCCCCTCCCATTATCTTTGATTTCTGGGTACTTGGTCATTTCACTCACATGGCATTGCAATTCAACATCCCAGATAGTTGCTTAATCAATTATATGTGCTAAGGGGAATTGGATCTGTTGAATGGCAAATTTTCTTACAGCAAGGTTGGGGGGGGGCAGTCATTAAAAATACCATTCCAGATTTGCCCCAACTCAGAATCAAGACAAAAGAAAAAAACAGGCTGGCAGGCAGAGATAAACTCATTGGCAGTAGATGCTTAGCCAGTAGGCAGAGACAAAAGCTAGCAGATTATCAATCAGGGATGGAGGAGGGTTGATGACCACTCTTCCTTGACTGGCTACCAGATGATTGCTTTATGCAACCTCCTGGTTCAGAAACAGGAGCACCTTGAAGCACCAGTTGCTAGGCCAGAACAGCAGCAGAAGGCTGTTGCACTCACACTGGGCTTTTGGACTTTCCCAGTTGCTGGAAACCACAAATGGGGAGAGGTGCTGTTGCACTCAGGTCCTGTTGGCAGTCTTCCTATTGAGGCAACTGGTTGGCCACTGTGGATTAGATGGATCATCAGCTTGATCCATCAGGGCTCTTCTTAAGTTAAGTGGAACCTAAGTTAGCCACGTGTGGGAGGGAGATCTACATAGACATTTGGGGCTGATCCAGCCTAAGTTGTTGTGAGGAATAAAATGTGGAGGAGGAGAACCAAGTATGCAGTCTTAGAGGAGAGATGAGATATAAATGTAATAAAAACCAATCAAAAAAGGCATGAACACACGTACCCCAGTATTCGCTAGGGGAGTTAATTTTCTTAAGAGTCAAATTCATTGGCGGTCCCATCATCACCTTTTATTTCTGACGTTAGAGACCTGTGTCCTTGCTATTGTAGCCAAAGCAATACCATCCATGCAGAGGAGGGGAGCTTAGAGAAACACCAAGATTTGTAGAAATACAAAGAATACCCCCCACACACACACACAAAAAACCCAGGAATGGGATTTAGCATGCTCAGTGGCCAACTATATAGAATGGTGATAGGGAGCCTTTTTAAGCCCAACTCCCCCTTTAATTGCCCCTCTTCATCAAAACTGTTATTAATCCCAGAGCAAAAAATGAACAGATGCTGGTATTCTAGACCAAGGAAAATGAGGATTGGGCAACTGCCCCTGCTCCAATCAAAGGAGGGCATTGAGGAGGGTCAATGAGGAGTGCAACTGGGTGAGACTGTGGAGAGTTCCAAGGGGCAGACAGAGAGGCCTGGAGGGCCACATTTGTCTCCTGGCCTTGAGGTTTCCTACCCCTGATCAACCATGCCAACTCTGGGGGTCAGAGGTGTCATCAGCCCCCTCAATATTCCTTAGCAGAGGGCTCAGCCCCCTGAAAATTGAAGATGCAGAGGAGGCAAGGTTGCTCCAGCCTGAGAAGCATCTCCCAACCTTGCACAGGCCAGCACAGTCTTCCACTAGGCCAGCCTGCACAGTGTTGGAAAATATGTGTAATATCACGCGATGAGCCATGTACCCCCACCCCCATCTTGGGGGCTACCCAGCACCTGTGCCGCTGATATAGACCATTCATATTGAAAGACAGTCTATCTCTAGTTACCAGTCACTTGTGGGTGAAAGAAGGGGAGGTAGCTTTCATGTCCTCCTTGTAGGGCTCCCAAAAGCATCTTGTTGCCTGCTGTGGGAAGCTGGGATGGGATGGACTTTTGGGTCCAATCCAGCAGGACTCTCTTTATGTCCTTATGAGAGGGTCTCCCAGGCCCTTCAAATGGCATCCCCTCCCATTCACACATCAAACTGAGAAAGGGTCGGTCTAAACAGAAAGTGGTGCAGCAAGACAAAATGACTTGAACTAGAAACAGAACGTATTTATCCAGGATGACACTATTTATTTATCTAACTTGCAATTGATCCATTGCTAATGTATCACATGCCACTGGGCAACTGGCAAAGTGGCAAGAGTGCATTAACTCTCATTAGTCATCAGAGTCCATTCATATTCTTTGATCAGCCTCCCTGATATATCCAAGCATACTGATCTTTCTCTCTCTTTTTTCAACTCAAAAAGATGGGTGGTACAAGCAAACAGGTGCAGTTATGGCTGTCAATCCTAAAAAACCCCCTGTATTTAGGGCTCAGTTATAGGACAACTTGGTGGAAATGAAGGCACCAGTTGCAAGAAGCAGCCTCCTAAGTATCACCATTATAATTTCATTTTAAAGCAACTATTTGGATTTTTAAAAATTATTTTTAATGAAAAAATGAAATTATTATTTAATTTAATTTAATTTAAATTCTGGTGACGGTAGGAAAATATGCATTACACAGAGGCCATGGGATGCAGGAATGAGGTCATCTATATCTGAAGCCTTTAGTAAATACAGGTGATTCAACTTACACAGGGGTTATGTTCCAGGGATAGCATGTAAAGCCAAAGCACATTGGGTTCAATGGCAGGTGGGATTGGCAAAGTCTTTTTTCCCAGATGGCTGCCCCCTTTCCATATATATATGATTTGCCAAGCACATAAAACAAAAATGCCCTCAAGTTAAATGGATATAAGTTGCAAGTTGCCTGTATCCCTGCTAGTATGTTTCTGAATATAAGTTGCTGGAAAGTACAGGAGGAGAGAGTGGCTGTTGCACTTAAGAGCCTGGCTGTTGGCTTCCTCTAACCACCTGGTTGGCCGCTATGAGAACAGGGTCCTGAACTAGATGTGCCACTGGCCTGATCCAGCAGGCACTTATTACTTTCAGAGGGTGGAAGCAAGCAGATCAGTGGTGGTGGTGAGAAGGTGGAGGAAGAGTAGCTGCATCTGCCTGCTTGCTCTCTGACAAGCAAGCAGATGTCAGCCACACTGAGAAAGAGGAAGAGCTGGTGGCAATGGATGGAGGTGGAATAACTGAAGGTGGTGATGGGAGGTGACTTACAGGAGATGTCCTACTCAAAAGACCCTCCAAAATCTGAGCCAACACTATTTATTGATGTCACCTTTAAAGCAGTATTCAAATATGAGAAGACAAATCATGGAGGAACATAAGCTGACTTATATGACATAAGTCAGACCACTGCTCTAACTAGATCAGTATTGGCAGCATCTCTCCATGGGTCAGACAGGGCATCTGAGATGTATGCAAAAAAGGTCCCTGTCATCTCCACAAAGCCTGGGAGAGACCCTGCCTGAAACCCTGGAGAGCCACTGCCAGCCAGTGTAAACAGTAATGAGCTAGATCATGGGTAGGCAACCTAAGGCCCGGGGGCTGGATCCTGCCCAATCGCCTTCTAAATCTGGCCCGCAGACGGTCTGGGAATCAGCGTGTTTTTACATGAATAGAATGTGTCCTTTTATTTAAAATGCATCTCTGGGTTATCTGTGGGGCATAGGAATTTGTTCAACCCCCCCCCCCCAAAAAAAAAATAGTCCAGCCCCACACAAGGTCTGAGGGTCAATGGACCGGCCCACTGCTTAAAAAGTTTCCTGACCCCTGAGATAGATGAGCAACTTGCTATGTCCTGAACTATATTGAATACTATGCCCATTGTTACTCCAATGTAAAATGTATAAAGAAGTTTGCAGGTACGTTGTACCCTTCTCCATATTGAAAAGAAGTTGTCAAATTTAGACAACAAACAGCATGCAAAAAAATTTGTTTCCCCGCATTCTACTGAAGGATCCCTGCTTCTTTCTCTCCCTGCTCCCCGCCCTCTCAAGTACTTAAACATTTTGCTATCAGAACATGAAGCATCAATCCAGTTCCGTTTTGAGCAAAGAAAGTCCTTTTAAACAACTACTGAGAGTTCCTCTGTCTGCTTTCCCCAGAAATACACTGCATCCTGCTACCAGCTTGCACTGTATAGAAAAAGGCCAGTTAAGAGGAATCTTACATTTCTCCCCGCCCCTTGCAGTTTAGAGAAGTCAGCTTTGCTAATCAGATTATTCATCTTCCCCAGCCACAGACTCCTCTCCCTCCTAAGCGCTCTGTTCAGCTGCTCACCTCCCTCGGCAAGTATGTCCAAGAGGCACAAAACGGGAAAGAAATCATCTGTTTTCCCAATTCTGTGCCCCTCTGTTCCTGGATTCCTTTTTTTTTTATCTTACCTACTTTATACAGTATTTTGGAAAGTTGTTTGTTTGGCCTCATCTGCACTGCATGTTTAAAGCTGTATCATTATCACTTTAAAAAGTTGTGGGCTCTCCAAAGGAATCCTGGGATGCAGAGAGCTGCTAGAAGAAGCACGTTCCCCTCACAGTGTTTATCAGTCCATCTTCCCAGGGAAATGAGCCTGGGAAACCATGAGAATGTGTGATCTGTTTGTATACAGTGGTACCTCAGGTTAAGAACTTAATTCGTTCCGGAGGTCCGTTCTTAACCTGAAACTGTTCTTAACCTGAAGCACCACTTAAGCTAATGGGGCCTCCCACTGCTGCCGGAGCACGATTTCTGTTCTTATCCTGAAGCAAAGTTCTTAACCCGAGGTACTATTTCTGGGTTAGTGGAGTCTGTAACCTGAAGCGTCTCTAACCCGAGGTACCACTGTATAGTAAACCTCAGGTCTGGGAGGGGGGGCAAATGGGGCCCTCTGACCAGCCCTTGGGACTGTCTCCAAGCATCACCCCTCCCCAGCCACATCCACTACTGGCTCAGCTTTGCAACTGAGTGTTTTGACCTTACTGTAGTGTGCAATGTGTAGTAACATATTACAGCTTAATATACATATCGAGTGACTATCATGGGTAGGCAAACTAAGGCCCGGGGGCCGGATCTGGCCCAATCGCCTTCTAAATCCGGCCCGCGAATCAGCGTATTTTCACATGAGGAGAATGTGTCCTTTTATTTAAGATGCATCCCTGGGTTATTTGTGGGGCACAGGAATTAATTCATTATTATTTTTCCAAAATATAGTCTGGCCCTCCACAAGGTCTGAGGGACAGTGGACTGTCCCCCTGCTGAAAATGTTTGCTGACCCCTGGCACTAGATAACACTGATTTTTGTTTGCCTCGATGGAGGACAGAGAGGTGTCTGTGTGTGTGCATATGTGTGTCTATACTGTATGTACATGTACATGAAAACAAACAAGCCTGCTGTGTCTGCAGCACCGAAGTGACCTCTTTCGGGTAGAAAGATAAATTTTAATTGCTCCACCCACTTTTGCCTCTGGCCCCGCCCACCTCTGGGATGTGAGATGGCTCAGAGAAAGTTGCCGGGAAGGGAATGCAGCTCTTGGGCTGAAAAAGGCTCCCTACCTCAGTTATATAGGAACATTTGGAGGGTATGCTATGATAGTGAATCATAGACATATCGTGGACCACCCTTCCCCTCCAGGTAGTACGGTCAAAGTACCAAAACGATGGGACTTTGAGTTAAACCATATTATGCAACCAATTACAGGATTAAGTCCCAAAGATCTCAGCCCGGCTCACTTCCAAAGAATGGTGCTTACAGATTAAGACACGTGGCTGCAATTTCTTGGCAAGGAAAGTTTTATGAAATCCAGACATGAATTATCTCTGCACCCTTAAAATATTGTTATTAATGTTATTAATGTTAGGCAGGCACTTTTCCTGCACGGTTTTCGACGTCTGCTGAATTTTCTGTTTTGTGTTTTGACAAACCTCCCAAGGCATCAAAGTTTAACATGCAGCAATTTTAACACTACATTTTATTACGCATATTAGTTTTTTAAAACAAAAAACTATTACTGGCTTCATTCATTATTTTGATATTTTTAAATAAATAAATGATTTTAATGTTTGCATTTATCACTGTTTTTAAAATGAATATTTTAGATCATTCTCCATAGACCACTGTGACATTTTCTGTCATGTAAGGGGTGTGTACTTTTTAGAATCATAAAATCAAAGAATTGTAGAGTTCGAAGGTACCCTAAGGATCATCTAGTCCAACCCCTCTGCAATGCAGGAATATGCTGCTGTCCCATATGGGGATCAAACCTGCGACTTTGGTTTTATCAGCACCACGCTCTAAGCAACTGAGTTAGTTAAATAAATAAATAAATAAATAAGCAGCTTAAGGTGGAGAAGTACATTTTAATTTCAACCCATCACTCATCTTTGATTTCTGAACCAGTGGATTTTTAAACCAGTTGCACTCTATCCAGAGGAAATTTTGTCAGTTATTTACTTATTATTATTTATGTCAAGTACTTACATACTGATTTTCATCAGAACAGATCCCCAAGTGATGTACAAAAAAAAAAAAGCAATAATGCAGTAAAAATTAAATACAGGGTGGAAAACATCAAAATCCATAAACAGTATAATATATAAGGCATCAAACTCTGTAACACAGAATTGAACTCATTCAGTATGCTGGCCACAATATCCACATGCCAGCTGTGGGAGAGCTGAGAAGCAGAGCAATCTCCCCGTTCTCAAGGACAGCCCTGAGAACAGCCCTAAGTTCTGTACTCAGCTGATTACTTCTTCTTTTAAAAATAAGCATATGGGATTTTTTTGATTTTTTTTTATAAAAAATAGAAACTTCCAAACTTAAACTTAAGTGTGAGGATGTCATTTGCTTTTAACATTTTTGAAACTGATAGAAAATGTCTTAAAAGTCAGCTTTACAGCTTTGCTGTAAGATCACATACATTTTGCAAAGTGGGTGGCTTGATATTTTCTGCTTGGCATGTGGCATATTTTGCTTGATTAAAAAACCAAATCTTTGAAAATGAACCCTTTAATCAGAGCAGATGGGAACCTGTGGCCCTCTAGATATTGCTGGACTCCATCTCCCAACATCTGCAGTCACTGACCATGCTGATTGGGGCTGGTGGGAGTTGGAGTCTAACAACCTTTGGAGGGCAACAGGCTGGGTAAGGCTACAATACGACAAGGAAACTGGTGTGTGTGTGTGTGTGTGTGTGTGTGTGAGAGAGAGAGAGAGAGAGAGAGAGAGAGAGAGAGAGAGACTGTAGAGTCAGAACATTATATAACACAGAATTTCTCCATTCTTCTGTACCCAGCTGTGTTTCACATGGTTTTTGTACCATCTGGATACCTCTAGGTTATACTGCAAAGCCACAGACACAGACACACATGTACCCCAGGAGGTAATAAATGAACCCAGAGTTTGCAATGTCACTCACTGGAGCTTTAGATCAAAGACAGAATACTCTGTTAGCTGAGCAACTCATGAGAACATTCTGGTTGTTGATGGTGGTGGTGCAACAACAGAGAAGCTTTCAAGTCTCAAATTCTATAAAGCATGAAAGTATGATTGATGTATTTTTTATTTTTTTATTACATAGATAGCCTTAAGATTTTTATTTTTTTTACAGTGAAAAGAATATGAGCCTTTGACTTAAGCTGCTGTTATGTGTCAGACTCTCAGCTTTCCATCTGTAAACTGGGATCTCTGATTGAGCCAGCAATCGCCCTGCCAATATTTGTTCTAGGGGTAAAGGGATAGTGTAAAAAAATAATAATAGCAATACCCTGCAAAGGACCCCATAACTCGTTTGCTTACTTCTTAGGAGATGCACTGAGTATGACTAACATTGGATGCAACCAGAGTAGACCCACTGCAATCGACAGACCCTACTCACTTAGGTCCAACCCATTTAGGATAACACTACTGTAGACTTATTGCCTAAACCAAAACTTCCCTCTGAAAGGAGGAGGGGGAACTGGAATGTTTATTATGTTGCATATTGAATACCGTTAATAAAGCTGGATATTTGTTGGCCATCGCCCCCACCTCCTTAAAAGAAAATCAGAGAGGAAGCCTAGAATTTCCTGTAATGGCATGGCATGGCGAAAGTGGATTGAGAGAAGTCCCCCCCCCCCATTACACAAAACTTGTGGATAATCAATGGAGCTGAATACTGGAAGATTCAAAACAGATAAACTAAAGTACTTCTTCATGCAGTGCCCAGTTAACCTATGGAACTCACACCCACAAGGGGCAGTGATGGCCACCAAGAAGAAGAGGAGTAGGAGTTTGGATTTGATATCCCGCTTTATCACTACCAGGAGGAGTCTCAAAGTGGCTAACAATCTCTTTTCCCTTCCTCCCCCACAACAAACACTCTGCGAGGTGAGTGGGGCTGAGAGACTTCAAAGAAGTGTGACTAGCCCAAGGTCACCCAGCAGCTGCATGTGGAGGAGCAGAGACGTGAGGGTTCACCAGATTACGAGACTACCGCTCTTAACCACTTCATGGCTTTAAAATTCATGGAGAAGGCTATCAATGGTTACTAGCCATGATGACTACGTATTTTCTGCCTCCATGGTCAGAGGCAGCAATGTTTCTGAATACCAGTTGCTGGAAACCACAGGAGGGGAAAGTGCTCTTGTGCTCGATTCCTGCTTGCTGGTTTCCCATGATGGCCACTGTGAGAACAGGATGCTGGGCTAGATGGGATGATCCAGCAGCTAGATGGCCTGATCCTGGGCTAGATGGCCTGATCCAGCAGGTGCAATGTTCTTAAGGGGGCAGACAGCTCTTTTGCCCCCAGTCATGTGGGAGAATTTAGGAAGTTCCCTGTTGCTCAGTTTAACGTACACACCTAAGCCTGGTGTCGTTGCAAAGCATAGCTACTTAGAAGTAAATCCCACTGAGTTTCATGGGACTTACTCCTGGGTAAGTGTACAAGCAGAATTGCAGCCTCAGTAACTAAGTGGTTTCCTTCCCCTCTTCCACTTCCCCTGGAACTAAGAAGGAAAGTCTAAAAACTCTTTCAAAGCGAAGCAAGCAGATGAACTCACCAGCCTTAGATTGTTCCCTTCCGTTGCTTAGCAAGTAGCCAGATACCAACAAAACTTCCCTGCAGCCAAAGCCTTTTCCCTTTAAGATGCAACCACAGCAACAACAGGTTCTTCTCCCGCTTTGGGAGAAACAACACACAGAAGGCAGCGCACAATCCTTACCCTCAAAGAATTGCAGAGTAGGAAGAGACCTCGAGGGTGCTCTAGTCCAACCCTCGACAATGCAGGAATCTCAACACGAGGTTCCCCATCCAGTTTGAAAGCATACTGGACCCCACTTAGCTTTGCATACACGCTAGTAGTTTTAGCGCTGCATCACTCGTTAAGTCTGCAACCCTACACACAACCTTAACTTGGATGTAACATCCCACCGACACAGCGGGGCTTACTCCCCAGTAAGCAAGCATCGACGTGTGCTACGAAGATTGTTCTTTATTAAAAGAGAAAGATTTTATTTCATTTTCTAAGTTGAGCCTTCTGGAAAATCAGGCATAATTGAAATAAACATGAAAAGGGGGAGAGATGCACAACTGGCGACATATTGGGGCCACGTTCTCAACTTTTTTTTCTCTTTTTCTCAAGAAAAGAGAAAGCAGATCTCGAGGGAGGGGGGAGATGGGGGGGTCAAAGCGTCACTGAATGATTTCTCAGTGATGGGGGTGGGTGGCAGGGATTTATCCTGGGCTGCCTCCCCACCTCTTTTAAAGACAGTCTCTCTCACGCGCCCCTTCCCCACACGGAGTCCTTTCCTGAGAGTCGCGAAACGCGGGGTCTCCAGAGCCGGCTACTCACCTGGAGAGACCAGCTTTTCCTTCCGCTCTCGGCGCGCGACAAAGTTTCCGTTCTTCTCTTCCTCCAGCTGCGCCTTCGCGGGCGAGAAAAGAGCGCTTGGCCCCTTTAGTCAATTTCCTGGAGTTGCAACTTTGGCGGCTAACAATAGTCTCCTCCAATACTGGGCAGGCAGATAGCCAGGGATGGAAGAGGCCGGGCTTGGTGGGATATCTGCATAATACGCCCTCAAGGCTCCTCCTCCCACATCCGCTCGCGTCCGTTAGCAAAGAAGCAGAGTATGCTCTGAAATTCAATGACTGCTAAAAGCGGGGCAGTTCTTGCTAAATTGGGATTGGTCGGAAATCGGGGCGGGGCTGAATTTGCATGCAGAGCGACGCGTAAAAAAAAGAGAACCGCTTCTTTTTTTCCTCTCGTCAGAACGTGGGGGACTCTCCCCACCCGCTGGATTTTGCAAAACACATAGTACAGTAATCCCGAAGGGGAGCTGGGCGGGACTGTGGTCTTCCAGATGCTGTTGGACTACAACTCCCATCAGCCCAGCCAACAACTCTAGTGCAAACCAAGTTACCTCCTTTCCTCTTTTCTCCATCAAAGATTTCATGGTATCAATGTTTGGTTTGTGTTGTTGTTTTTTTGTGTGTGCATATATAGCTTGCTCTGAGTAGCAGCAGCAGAAATGTTGTTTCATTTATATTTTTGTTTCCTAAAACCTACTTCAGGTTTTTGTAAAGTTGAAAAGATTAACGGTGTTTCAATAAAAGCTAAAAGACCCTCATTTTGCAAAACTCCTCTGTGCCATCTTTTATTTCATATAGGAGTTTTTGCCAATCTCTGCTCCTCATGACCTGAGAAGGCTGTGTGGGTGAACGGGGTGGGGAGCTTGTTTTCAGCTGATTTTATAAAATGTGCATTTAACTGCAGCTAAAAATAAACATTCGCTTGTTTGCACTAATGCGAATCCTCTGAGCTGGAAAAATCCAAGGTTTTCACTGTGTAGAATTTGTGGGGCAATAAACAGAAAGGATGCCCATCTTTTGAGTTGCATGTAGTAGTCACTGATGTGTGCATTTTGTTCTTTTAAATGTACAGTGGTACCTCGGGTTACAGACGCTCCGGGTTACAGACGCTTCAGGTTACAGACTCTGCTAACCCAGAAATAGTACCTCGGGTTAAGAACTTTGCTTCAGGATGAGAACAGAAATCAGGCTCCGGCGGCGTGGCGGCAGTGGGAGGCCCCATTAGCTAAAGTGGTGCTTCAGGTTAAGAACAGTTTCAGGTTAAGAATGGACCTCTGGAACGAATTAAGTTATTAACCCGAGGTACCACTGTATTGATATTGTCATGGACTGGCTGGATGTAGATTTGTCAGGCATCAGCTGGGGAACCACCAAGGGAACCCCCAGGAGAAGGCGGCTCAGAACCAGGGAATTGGTAATGGGACAATGTATGGTCAGAGGGAGAAAAGGGAGCAGACTGGGAAAAGGTGTTGAAAGCTGAAGAGGTAACAGGAAATGAGCAGAAAAGGCAGTCAGAAAGCAGCCCAGAGTCAGAGACAGATGCTGCATCAGGAGAGGAGGGAGGTCAAGAGGCAGAGATGAGTTAGGCTGGTAAGGAAGCCAGGCTGTCTCCCCCTCCTGCTGCGACCAGCTATCATCCCCCTTCGTCTCCCAGAACCTGAAGAGGTATGAAAAGGGCAGAGCAAAGACAGACAAGATGATGACGATCCTCAGATTGCTTGGGAAGGAACAGGGGAAGGAGGACACTTAATGAGCTGGGGGAAGACGGAGACCTTTGGTCCTTGTAACTGCCTCATAAGGGCAAGTTCTATCGGGAAACATTCTTCTACCTGGGGCCTGCATTTTCTTAAGGGCAACCTTGACATGCCAGTGATGGGCAGGGGCCAGAGGCAGAAGTGGGTTCATTCCATGGGCTAGTTTCTATATGCACACAGCCCTCTCTATCCTCCACCCAGGCAAGCAAGAGGTATTGTCAAGAGTTGAAGGACACATCCTAGCCAGGCAAAAACACTAGGGTGTTGTCTGGGGAGAGTACTGAAGACTAAATAGAGAGTGCAGGAGGCCTGTATTTGGCCTCCTGGGTCTGAGTTTCCCCACCCTGTTATAACCAATCAAACAAGTTGTCATTTCCTAACGTGTTTCATTTATTGAAAAATTAAAAGCACAAGCTCTTTCATATATAAATACAGTGACATTGCTGGCCATTTACAAGGCATTGTTCATGGCAGGCTGTGAATGTGTGGGAAGGCAGAGTATAGGAACCTCACGCCAGGTGTGTCACAGAGGTTAAACCCCAAAGCATTACAAATGGCGCCTCCTGGAGGCCCCTCTCTCCTCTAGGACTGCTCGAGAAGTGGAGGTGGGCTCTTCCCTCACCCAACCCACAGGTGCTCTGAAGCAGGTGCAAAATGCTACTGTACGGTGCAAGCAATGGAAGAGCTAGAGAGGGTGGGGCGAGGTATTCAGACAAGTGACTGGCCAAGTCATTCAAACACAGAGACAAAATAGGCAGAGATGGGACACCTACGCCATAGTTCACCAACCAGATGAGAATGGTTTATGGAAAGAACTATTATCAGGAGGTGACTGACTCTCTTTGTTTCTCCTCTATGTTCCATTGCTCTTTGTTCCCACAGACCACCCGGCCGGGCTCAGTCTTGGAGTGGTAGCAGAGAAGCTGCTTTGAGTACCAGTGCAACAACCCAAAGCATATATCCTGCATGTGCTCTGTGCGCGGCATGCGTACGTGTGTTGCTGGGCTTCAGGTGGGAGTTATCTGGGTCTTGTGATAGTGCACGTGTGCTAACATGCACGTGACAGTCTATTTGAACCCTTGTTCTTGCTTTGTTTCTCTCTTGCATTTGGCTTTTGGACCTTTCTGGGCCCTATCCCTAAAGTGAGACATTAAACTCAGTGACTAGGAAATCAACACAGTCATTGTCCTTCGCTTTAAATGCCTCGGCGATGATGCGAGCTGCTTCCCGGTGCTCTTTCCCATGCATTGCCACTCCATTCACCTCCAGGATCACGTGGCCCACCTTCAGCTTCCCACAGTTGTGGGCAGAGCCTCCCCTCTGGAGCAGGAGCAGAAGAAAGAAAGAAGATATTAAGAGGCAGAACGAGCTGATATATTGTTGTGAGTTTTGCTGTCCTGAGCAATCGTAACATTGACTTTCAATTTCGTTTTGCACATTACTCAGAGAACTGTGGTTACTGGGTGGTTGATAAAGAGATTAAAATAAATAAATAAAATACTTGTATTAGCAATAATGCAGAACTTAAAAAAACAACAAGTATTTTGCTCAATTAATTGCGGGAACGTTTTAGTCAATCAAATTCATTTACAGTCATACCTTGGGTTACAGATGCTTCGGGTTGCGCGTTTTCGGGTTGCGCACCACGCCAAACCAGGAAGTACCAGAACAGGTTACTTCCAGGTTCCGGCGCAGAAGCACTAAATCTCACTTTGCACATGCTCAGAAGCGCTGAATCGCAACCCACGCGTGCGCAGATGCGACGCTGTGGGTTGTGAATGTGCCTCCTGCATGGATCATGTTCGCAACCCGAGCATCCACTGTAAATTCCATTGAACACAGTGGGATTCATTCACGTACTGTAGGGTTGAATACTGAAGGTCTGCACTCCTCTTTAAGGAGTGTCTCAGCAGTTTTTCCTTCTGTGTTTAGCGGCTGGTGCAGGGATGTTGGGCCAGGGTGAGGTGAGAGAGAGAAATGACCAGAGAGGATGCATTTGCTCCAAAAACCTAAATATGCCCACGGACCTAAAAAGGTTGGAACCGCCATGGAAGCACAACTTGGAAACTGCCAAGGGTCTTGGCAGACCACTCAATTATTTTTCTGACTCTTTAGGAAACGTAAAGCACCATGCCAGATGCTGCATGATTTTTAATTGTATTTCAGTGCCTCTTTTATTTCTTGTATACTGCATTTTATTACATCTTACAGAATTCAAAATGTAATACCATGAAATCCAAGGTAAGAAATAGAAACGTAGCCTAAAGTCAATATGAATATTGAATGCATAGGGTGTGCCGGGTCTCATCTTCAACCACAAGTACATAGACATGCCGCAGACCTCCTGGATGAAGGGCTGGTGGTTCAGGGACCACAGCTGGGGAACCTCCTCATCTACTCAGCGCAGGATGCAGCCTTGCTCTGATACGTTTCTAATCATTTCAGACCCTGAAAGAGATGTACCTGCCAGTGACTGAGAGCACCAGGCACCAGCTCCCTTACCTGTATGGTCACAATACGAGGCAAGGGCTGGCGAGTGTTGGCTCCTCCCTCAATGGCAATGCCCAAGGTGGGGGCACTTTTTGTCACCCGAATCAGGTGGGATGTTGGTTCCAGGAGACCTGGCTGTGGTGGAGGAGAAAAAGAGCATGACAACCCAGGGTTACTATTTACTTCTTCTATCCCACTCCTGCAAAGCTTTTGCTCCCTTTTTACTATTTGAATATAAATTAGCCCCCCTTCCCCAGTTCAGGATTCACGACTTTACTTTAAAACACAATATTGTGGCCAACTACACCTTGAATGGTGCTCCAGAAACAAAGGGCCAACCAGGATTAGGAGGAGCTTGTGAGGAAAGCTGAAGCTGTCACTCAATTGTGACCTCCCTCCCAGCCCAACACCTTCTAGCATTGCTCCTTTTAGAACTTTCAGAAGTTCTAAATCATGGGTAGGCAAACTAAGGCCCATATCCGGCCCAATCGCCTTCTCAATCCGGCCCGCAGACGGTCCACGAATCAGCATGTTTTTACATGAGTGGAATGTGTGCTTTTATTTAAAATGCAACTCTGGGTTATTTGTGGGGCATAGGAATTCGTTCATATTTCCCCCCCAAAATATAGTCTGGCCCCCCACAAGGTCTGAGGGTCCCTGTTGAAAAAGTTTGCTGACCCCTGAAACTAAAGCATTTCTCCTTTTAGAAAGCATGAGCTATGCTGCCCTCTCGTGGAATAGTCTTCAATTGGCATTGCTTCGGCTACTTTTATACGTATATGCAACTTTTATCAATGTTTCCATTATATTGTTGGTTACGTTGGGATGCCTCATGGGAAGTGATATCTAAATTAAGAACAAGGACAGGGGCATATATGTAACCCCAACCTCCATAAAAGAAAAGCCAGGATAGATAATTAAACACCATCATATAGTGCTGATCGCCGAAGAATTGATGCTTTTGAATTATGGTGCTGGAGGAGACTCTTGAGAGTCCCATGGACTGCAAGAAGATCAAACCTCTCCATTCTGAAGGAAATCAGCCCTGAGTGCTCACTGGAAGGACAGATCCTGAAGCTGAGGCTCCAATACTTTGGCCACCTCAAGAGAAGCGAAGACTCCCTGGAAAAGACCCTGATGTTGGGAAAGATGGAGGGCACAAGGAGAAGGGGACGACAGAGGATGAGATGGTTGGACAGTGTTCTTGAAGCTACCAGCATGAGCTTGACCAAATTGCGGGAGGCAGTGGAAGACAGGAGTGCCTGGCGTGCTCTGGTCCAGGGGGTCACGAAGAGTCAGACACGACTAAACGACTAAACAACAACAACAACAACTGTACACACAGAGGAGACTGTACACACAGGAAGGTGTTGGAAGACTGGATAAGAACCCAGTGTAAGAGGTGAGGAAGGTACGAAATCCCAGGTTAGGAGGCTGGGAGAAGAATAGAAACAGTGGAAGAGGGGCCTGAGGAGTGTGTGGGCATGTGGGGAAGCAGGTTCCTAGCCACTGCAACCCAGTGTGAAAAGGCATGATTTTTGCACCCCTCCTGAACCTGTGCCGTTGGCAGGGGCCAATCCCTAAGTATACCTCTGAACAAGAACCTCTGTCTCACTTACAAGTTAGAGCCTCTGCTTATGTGTTTTGGAGCAGGAGCTGAGACAGCCACCTGTCAGCAATACTGAGCTAGGTGGACCAGTGAGGCTGTTGGGATTTTTGACTACGTGCTGTTTGATGCAGCTTCCCACAGAAGCAATTAAGGAGTTGGCCAAAGGCCGAGAAGACTGAGCAGAGGGACTTTTTCTGCCTAGAGATATGGGACCTTGGATACAACTCTGCTATTGGATACCAACCTGGTCCTTTGAAAGTGGCTCAGGACTGACCTCCCCCACATGTTGCTTTTGTTTCCCATGGCTGGTACCCAGTGATGTCTTACCGGTTTGGGGCCTGCCTCTAAGGGCCCGTCAGCCTTCAGTGGTGCTTCCTGCGGGCTCTTGCTTTTTATGGGACCCTGCGGCCGGCTCCTGTCTTTGGCGCTGAGCTCTGTGTCCCCGATGTCCACACCGCTGTCCTCGCTGAGGGTCTGCCCACTGTCCGAAAGCTGAGAGAGTGTCGATGCTGCGGCAGACGACAATGGGAGAAAGGCTGTTAAGAAAGCGCCAGAGGAGAGGAATCAGGCTGATTGTCGGAGGTGGAATTTGTAAGGAGCCCTGATCTAATTAGGCCACACAAAACATTAGAAGCACATTTCTAGCACATTGCTTCACCAAAAAAACACTGGGAGCTGTAGTTTGATAAGTGCGGTGGGAACTGTCATTCCATGAGGGGCAATCTACTGTTTGTAGGATTTGTTGTAGGCTTTGTGGGCAGCCACTGGGCAAATGTTTTAGGGTGGTCACACAACCTGTAATTCCCTGCTGAAATCCTTTACTATGGCACAAATGTTCTGGTTTATTCTTGTCTGCCCCATGTTCGCTGTGCTACAGTTCCCTTCCGGACAGCACCGGGGATGAATCATGGAACAAACTGAAGCAGAAGAAGCCTGCCACTAAGACACTATCACTGTGTCAAAGGTATGCTGCTGCACACTGTGCCCACAATCAAGCACCTGTCTTGGGGGGCCTGGATAACCCAAACACATTAAACACAGCACTGGATAAGCTCTGAAGTCTATAGCAAGATCTGACAACCTTTTAAAGCCTTATGGGCACCTTTTGATTGTTGTGGGTGCCACTCTTTTTGGACACTATTTCTTCCTCCACTCACCAGCTGATGGGTGGGAGGTTTACATCCTGCTGCTCTTACTTCTGGATTGGACTGCAGAAAACCCTTAACAGTTTGGGACCAGTTTACTTGCTGGATCACCTAACCCCATATTTATGCCCGCTGGCAGTGGCGGAGCTTCATGCTCTGGCACCAGGGGGGGTGAAGAGTAGGTGGGGGTAGGGCTGGTGCATGTCCTGGGGGCATGGCGTGCCGCCCACAGGAGCATGGCACATGTCCTGGGGGCGTGGCACCCTGCAGGCGGGGGGGGGGCAGCCACAATGGCACCCCACTGGGATTGCGCTGACTGGGGCGGTGCACTCCCCCAGCACTCCTCTTCCTCCGCCAGTGCCCACTGGACTTCTTCAGTCTGCAGAACTGGCACTGGCACAAGTATCATCTAATGTCCATTCCACACTTGCAAGGAATCAGTTCTTCACTCCAGTGGCACCTCCACTTTGGAACTCCCTATCCATTGCCATTAGGCATGTCCATTTGGGTGTTGTTGTTTAAGCAAACCTGCCCAGACATGTAAACCTAACGTGCATTTTAACAACATTAATTTTAAAACTGCTGATTTTATTTTGAATATTTTCTTTTTGGCTAACTTATTGTTAACTTCTGATTTTATAGGGAACTTTAATGTACATTTCATGTAACCTGCTTAGAAGGTTTGATGATTTAATATAGTGCTAAATGAATAAATGAAAATGAATCGGTGAACTATGGCCTCTGTCGCTTTTAGATGCCCTACAGATCTTGAGACCCCCTCCTGTTTCCTGTGATGTTAGAACAGCAGAGAATAGAGGAATAACAACAGTCTTAACAGGAAAGGGAAAAATCTATAAAAAGAAGGAACAAATGCATGTAGTTTAGCAAACAGTATCACAAGAGGGAAGCAAAGCCACAGCTATAAATGTACTTGCAAGGTTCAATGGGGAGGCGGGGGAGACTGGAGACTTTATCTGAGACGTTTCACTCTGGAGTCCTCATTATTAGTGCCCTATGCTAATTGATGGATTTTCCCGTACAAGTAGTGGTGCTGATCTCCAGTTAAGAGGAGATTGGGCAGAGCCTTCAAGTTAGGAATATTATGCGGCATTACAACCGCATACCCTCCAGCATTCCTCAGATTAAAATAGGGACATTTCTCACTCCCCCACTGATCCCCCCTTAACCTTCATTCCCCCCCCCATCATTTCCTATCAGGATAAGGGTGAGTGCCACCACCACTAAACCAAGGGGACACAGCTCACACACCCTCCATCATCCTGAGAAAAACCCTTAATCCTGATTTCATTTTATTTTTTGGTAGATTTACAAAAAGGAAAACACACATCAATAAATAAAGTTTAGGAAGGGGCAACATTAGATGCACACACACAAAGTACTTAAAAAAAAATCAAGACTCTTTGCACTCCACTCTGCTCCCCCTTTCTTCCTGCCCTCTGCCTGCCCCTCAGAAGTGGTTTGTCACATGGGGCTGTGGCAGCCTCTCCTTCTCTGTTCTCCAACAGCTGTTATGAGCTGCCCAAGGGAGGAGGTTGGCAGAAGCAGCAGCCATGGAGAGACACAGAGAAGCTTTTGTCATTCTGGGCCTATCCTTGGAAAACAGGGACACTTGGAGGGTATGTAACTGAGTCAGGACATTGGTTCTATCTATTCTATCTAGCTTAGTATTGTCTACACTGACTGGCAGCAACTCTCCATGGTTTTAGTCAGAAGTCTTTTTCAGCCCCTCTTGGGAGATGATAGGAGATGCAGGAACCTTCTGCATGCAAAGCAAATATGCTCTACCACTGGATTGTGGCCCTTCCCTTTGAATATGTAGAGTTTTCAGAAGGGCACATTGGCTCTTAGCTACCAAGACAAGGTGGCCCTCTTCAGTGGGGAGTTTTGTCACCCCAGTATCCCCCCCATCATGTTTCTGCTGCTCTGATCCACATTGAAGTTAATTCGTTTCCATTAAGTGTATTTAATTGTTTGATTTTATATGTGTGTGTGGTACCCCATCCACAATGAAACACAGAAAAATCAAGTTGTGGTGTTTTGTGCCATCCAGAAATTTCAAGAGGTTACCTGCTTTTAGCATTCCAGTCTTGATAGCAAGGGTCATGGTGTGAGCTCTGTGTTGCCCCTGCCCTGCCTGCCTACCCACCGTATACTGTAACACACTCAGATAACCAGGTTCAAATCCCAGCTTCCTTGTAAAGTTCACATAAAATAATAGAATCATAAATTGTAGAGCTGGAAGGGACTGTGAGGGTCCTGTAGTCCAACCCCCCTGCAAGAGGAATATTTAGCCCAACATGAAGCTCAGACACACAACCCTGATATTATTATGCTTTACCCACTGAGCTATCACCGTGAGCCAATTACAAGCTCTCAGCCTAACCTATCTAACAGGATTGTTATGAGGAAAAAAAGGTAAAAGTTACACCCCTTTTTTGCCCAGTTTTGCCTGTGGTCCCTGCTCACCCCTGGCATGCAGCCCCTGGAAGGTAGGTGGCCAGGACAGTGGCGAAGCTGCATGCTCCGGCACTGGGGGGTGGAGAGCAGGCGGGGACGTGGCTGGTGCGTGTCCTGGGGGTGTGGCGTGTGCCCCAGAGGCATGGCACACTGCCCAAGGGGGCCTGGCATGCTTCCTGGGAGCATGGCATGCTACCTGTGGGGGCATGGCGCCCAGTGCGTGGCACATGCCCAGGGGGCGGCCACGATGGTACCCCTCTCCCCGGTGGTGCCAGGGGCAGTGTGCTCCCCCCGCCCCCCTTTCCTCCACCAGGAAGGAAATGGGGCACTTGGACTGCAAATGGTACCCCACCCATGTTTTAACTGGTGTTTGAGACCCTCCTCAAATGCAGGTTATAAACACATTAAAGAACAGAACATGCCCATCATTAACCAGTCCGCTAAGAGAAGAAATCCTCACCTCTGGCCTGGGGCAAAGACCTCACTTCATTCACATCTGGCTCGCTGTTGGGCTGATGAACTTCCACCATGATAAAGTGCTGTGCAGTGCCAGCTTCCCCACCTCCCTTCTCGCTGGGAGGCGGAGGAGCAGGATGGGATGGAGGTGGTGGAGGAGGAGGGGATGGTGCACTGGGGTTTAGAAGGGTGCCGATTTGTGTCGCTCTCTCAGGAGAGGGGTTCTTCAGCCGTGTTGGTGATTGGACCCGAGGGAAGGGCCCAATCAGGTGTTGGTTGACCAGCAACAAGTGGGCATCTAGGGGCCTCCGGGAGGAATGGGTGGCAGGAGAGACAGAAGCATAGATGGCGCTGGAGGTGGAGTCCTCTGTGGAGGAGGAGGCAATGCTGCCTGTATCCTTCTCAGAGAGGCTGGATGGTGGAGTGGGGTTCCGGGGCGCCACAAAGAACAGGCCTGACTGGGAAGATTCTGAAGAGGGCCGCTTGAGGGTGTTGTTTGCTGAGGTCCTGTCCTGGGGGGCAGAGGGGTCTTCTGTCATTTGAGAGGGGGGAGGAGGAGGCTTGAAGGCCGGAGGCTCCTCAGGGAAGGAGGAAACATCATCCTGATTAGACAAAAGAGACAAAACAACAACCATGAAAGTGTTCATGATTTTTAAATTAAGATTTTGATTAATTTTTCATAACTTAACCAATTAATTTAAACTTCAAATTTGTTACACGTTTTTCTTACAATATGACCTCCTACGTTCCTTTCCATTCTGTTTTTATACCCATCCCTTTTGTATACTGCATAATATCACACACTTCATCTAATACTTGTTCCTGTATTACAAGAAGCCGAAAGCACCAGCCTGAAGATGACGAGTGAGACCTCGTCGAAACGTCGCCTAGACACCCCAACTTTTACACGGGAAGACACCCGAGGACACCAAAACCTGCATATATATATATATATATATATATATATATATATAATTTTTAAAAGCATGCTCTCATTGTTTTAATATATGAACTTCTATAATCTATATTCACTGCTGTTGTTTTTGTTGTGAAATCACTTTAAGATATTTCATGGGAATTGATCTATAAATGGAAGTGAATAAATAAATATCAGGTGAATGCTGTGATGTCAACAGCATAATCCACCTCCATCTTAATTTCGTTGTTCTGTATGG
Source organism: Podarcis muralis (assembly GCF_964188315.1). NCBI lineage: Eukaryota > Metazoa > Chordata > Lepidosauria > Squamata > Lacertidae > Podarcis > Podarcis muralis. The sequence continues at coordinate 8,737,906 of NC_135673.1, read as the reverse complement.
GACAATGACAATAAAGATTATCGTATTGTATCGTATCGTAACCTCTGTTCCAGGCAGATCATGGCAGAGATTGTGTCTGGTGTTGCAGAACGAGCCTTGAATTATTCCATTCCACCACCTTGCTCTGCCTGAGTGAGTTTCTATCTGAGGAGTCCGAATGGACAAGGACAAAGGAATGCAGTCCGCTTCCAGGTGTACCTTGAAATTATAATATCTCAGTGGAGAGGAGATGGGTGCTATGGCAATGAGAAGTATCCACCCAGAACAGAAGTGAATATAAGAAACTTCATCTCAAATATTGAGGGCTGAACCATTAATAGAAGGGCTTTGTTAACTGCATGGCTTGTAGAAGTTCATCTTATGATTGTATAGGAAGGAGACTCAACTGTGGTGGCACCTACTCGCCTTGAAAATGAGTCAGGCATCAACTTTTGGGTGCTTCTGCCATGGTTTAAAAACTCATGTTTGCTCCGGGATTCCTAGGCCACTCATGACAGATTTCTTTTTAGCACCCTGATTACTGCAATTTATGACAATATTTTTATTGATAGCTTTTTAAGCATATGTATGCCTTGCTGCTATGTTTTGTGCTTTATTGTAATAATGGGTTGCAACCCTACTCAGTAGATTCACTGAAATTGATGGACACTGCACTATATATTGAAAGCAACATCAAGCCACTCTAAACAGTCATGGCTTCCCCTGAAGAATCCTGAGAACTGTAGTTTGTTAAAGGTGCTGAGAGCTATTAGGAGACCTCTACTCCCTTTGCATAGCTACAGTTCTCAGAGTTCCCAGGGGAAGAGTGATTGATCCTCCCCATGCAGCTGCTGGGTGACCTTGGGCTAGTCACACTTCTTTGAAGTCTCTCAGCCTCACTCACCTCACAGAGTGTTTGTTGTGCGGGAGGAAGGGAAAGGAGATTGTTAGCCACTTTGAGACTCCTTAAGGGGAGTGATAAAGTGAGATATCAAATCCAAACTCTTCTTCTTCTTCTTCTTCAGCCAGTCTAGGAGGGGAAAAGGAGGTAGCCTACAAACTCTCAATTCCCTTAAGAAACTGCAGTTTCCAGCCATGACTATTTAAAGTGGCTCTAAGTGCAGATTGGGCCAAACTGAGATTCAATCATTTCAATGAACCTACTCTGAGTAGAGGGACGTGGGTGGTGCTGTGGGTTAAACCACAGAGCCTAGGATTTGCTGATCAGAAGGTTGGCGGTTCGAATCCCCGCGACGGGGTGAGCTCCCGTTGCTCGATCCCTGCTCTTGTCCACCTAGCAGTTCGAAAGCACATCAAAGTGCAAGTAGATAAATAGGTACTGCTCCGGCGGGAAGGTAAACGGCATTTCCGTGCACTGCTCTGGTTCGCCAGAAGCGGCTTAGTCATGCTGGCCACATGACCTGGAAGCTGTACGCCGGCTCCCTCGGCCAATGAAGAGAGATGAGTGCCGCAACCCCAGAGTCGGCCACGACTGGACCTAATGGTCAGGGGTCCCTTTACCTTTTACTCTGAGTAGAACTGAATTGGATACAACCGGTGGTTCTTATTTTAGTTGCAAACCACAAGTGGGGCATCCATGCAATATTAGGCCTGTGCCATTCCTACATTTACCCAATGTCCACTTTAATAAATACTCAGCATCAGTGGCAGCTGGTAACATGGGAGCCAACTCCTAGGGGCTGTGGGGGTTTCACCCCCCCAATAAAATGTTTGAGGGGGCCATCCCCCCCCCCAGTTTCTGGGCACTGCCATTCAAATGGTGTGTGTGCACCACATTCATGTGATCAGTTATGTGGGGTGGGACTTACCTGGGCCCCTGCAATATTTTATTCAAGTTGGTACCTCTGGCTGGTAACCACTGGAGCTGGTGGAGTGGTGGGCAGAGCAGCTAATAGGAGGTAGATTCCTCTCTCTCTCTCTCTCTCTCTCTGTGTGTGTGTGTGTGTGTGTGTGTGTGTGTGTGACTGGAGGCAGTGTAAACTTGTTCTGTGTTTCCTCCCATCCTCCTCTGTTGCAAAATTTCAGTGCACACTTAAGCCATTCTCAGATGAAAGATTCAGTGGGCTAAAGCTGGTCTTCTAGAAACCTTGCATTTCTAGGTGTCAGCAATAAATACCTAGATTGGGGGTAGGAGGATCTGTCACTTTTGGTCCTCTCGGTTTCTCATTTTTCCAATCTAGAATTCTGTTCTTCACTTTCTGCAGCAATTTGTGGTTATTATTTTTAAACATCTCCCATGAAAAACACCAGCATCTCAGTGCAAATTTAGCTCGACAAACTCATTTCCATTTTTGAGTCATGTTCACATTTTTGCAAGCAATTCCCCCTAATATAATGCATTCTTATATTTTACTTTCACTAAGATGTGTGTTTTTATGCACACTTGACCCTAGATTTTTGTACACATTGTTTTTGGAGAACCGCATCACACAATTCAGAAAAGTGTAATTTTTGAAGGATGGTTACGTTTCAGTTCGCATAAGTGTGAATTTCACAGATTTAGCTTCAGGTGTGTACTGATTTGAGCTTTCTCTTCATCCCTAACCAAGATATACCTGTAATTTTTCCGGCCACCTTATACAAAGAGAGATGGGCAGAAAGAACTCCAGGGAATCTTGGAGTGATAAAATAAATAAATAAATAAATAAATAAATAAATGACTATGACCCTGGGGAGCTAGGATTGCTGGGCCATAGTTATGGAAGCTGAGCTGCAGACATAATCAAAGTAAGGCTCTGCCCTACCCACCCCCTACCCCAGTCCATAGGGATTAGTATCCTCTGCTAATTGCTCAAAATCATGCTTTTCCAGTGAAAAAGACTCAAGCTGTTCACATTTCAAGACAAATGTATTGTAGAGCAATAGAACAGTAGGATATATGCCAGATGGTGGCCAATTAGGAAGCCTGGCATAAGGTGTGATCATGAAAATCAGCTGCCAATTAGATTAATATCTTCACGCCAAGAAAGTGCATGTTTGCTGCATATTGCGTGGCACCCTGGATATGAGTCCTGGTCCTGACAGAGAGGCAGCATTACTGTGGAGAAGTAAAGGTTGAGGATGGTAGGTGGTGGGTTGGATGAGAACATGCCTTACCAGTGAGATGTCAGGCAGGGCATTGATGTTGCTTTGACTTCCATTTCTGCTCCCTTCCAAGTCTGACGTATTCTAGCCACAAAGGAGGAAGATAAAGCTCCTATTTTTATTTTGTAATAAATAAATAAATATAATAAAAATAAAATAATAACTTTTTATTTATACCCCGCCCTTCCTGGTTCAAAAACCGGGCTCAGAGCGGCTAACAACAAATTTAAAACACTTAATTGGAAAAGCAGCATAAAATACAGTCTAAAAACATGAATAACAATAAAATTCAAAGTTCAGAAATCAATTTAGGGAAAATCCATCTAATAAGCATTAGATAATCCCCAGGGCTAGCTGGCTGAATTGGTCCTACTTGGGCCAACGAGGAGGCCAGGGGAGAATTAGCTGTGGGGTCTCAGAGCGGGTGATCTTCATAAAAGGGGAGGGGGAGGGAAGGAAAATAAAAGATCAGGCTGAATTCAAATTAAAGGCCAGGCGGAATAGCTCTGTCTTACAGGCCCAGTGGAAGGAGGATAAATCCTGCAGGGCCCTGGTCTCATGGGACAGAGCATTCCACCAGGTCGGAGCCATCACTGAGAAGGCCCTGGCCCTGGTGGAGGATAGTCTGACTTCTTTAGGGCCCGGGACCTCTAAACCATGGTTATTCATGGACCTCATGGTACATGGGCAAATGGCTTGGCATGCTCCAATATCTTCTTTTGGGGTGACTTAAGTTGTGTTTCCCTTGAAGTTCCATTGTCCATAGAAGAACTTGCACACAGTTCTCTTGACAATGAAGCCATTTCTATTTTCAGTGTTTCTAAATGATTAGCTTTGGAACATATAGAATAACTCCTTTGCCTCAGTGATGCAAGACTAAAACTACTAGCACATTTGCAAAACTTTATCATTTCAAATTGTATGGGGGACCATGTGTTGACCCTCCCAACTCTGATTCCTTGGTGTTCTTACTACATTTCTTCTTCTCCAGAGTGACCCCAGCAGCTTCAGTGGTTGACTTGGCTCATTTCACCCTTATCAGTTCCAATCAGAACAAAAGTTAAGAAGACTTTTTCTCAGTGCCTTAAAAGCTACCCTTTCATGCTGATTGGGTGGTTCTAAGATGCTGGAGGCAGAGACCCTGCTGCAGAAATAGTAATGGGTGTTTGCCGCTCCCTCTAGTGACCCTGGACCACTGACCCTCTGGCTGTAACTACCCTGAAACTTGTACCACTGTTAGGCTTGAAAGAAATCCATCTACTGGTCAAAAAACACTTTCAAGCCTAATTTCAGCAGGGGTGGGTGGGATCCTGCAGGAGTCATATGTACTTGCAGGCCTCATGTTGGTGACCCACGGCTTACAGAACGCATGGAACAACAAACAAAACTCTCTGCAGTCAGTTATAGGCACACAGCCATGCCCTGCCCCCAATCTCCTTCAGAGTCAATGGAAATTAATGAATGAATAGAAAGAGAATCTACCTGCATGATGCCGGCACAAAAACATTGCACATACTATGCAAAAGTATGAAAGTTTACTACCCTCATTCTCTGCCTCCCCGATCTCTTTCCTCACCTCTCTTCTCCCCCAACTTTATACTATATTCAACATCTCACATTAAATAGAGCTGATCTGTGGAAAGGACTCTGTGATCTGAAATTAGAGACGATGTGTGTACTTTTGTAACCCAAGAAAATCTTTAAATCAAAAAAATGCCACTCCCCCCCTCTCTTGCACACACAAACACTATTTTTATATAATTCTTTCCTGTCACCAAATCAGTTCCTTCTCAGATGTATACAGGTCCCCCCCCTCCAGCTTTTAAATCTAATTATAGCCCAAATGCCATTATCAATTGTCAAAATAATGCTGAAAATGAATCAATGGAAATGGCAGATTAGAACTTTTTTTTAAAAAAGCAAACATTAAATAGCTAGTTTGTCTCTCTGGCAGTCAAGGGACTGGTGGGGCTGTCAGTCAGAAAATTATTGAAGGTGACAGGTTGTTGAGGAGGAAAAGGACCAGAAAAGATGAGGTAGACACCTCCTGTTAGTTCAATTAACATTGGGAGATTTCCTTAAAATGCCATTCTTCTGCTTGGGGCTGTCTGGAATGTAACTCTACATCCAAGTGGATCAATTACAGACCAAACTGTAGGGTGAGGTCTCGTTTTCCATTTTAATGGCTAGATTTGGTAGCCAATAAACTGAATCTGTCAGCCACTTGGGCCATCACTATCCTTTGCACAAATGGTTTTAGCTCTACTCAGTCTTGGGAAAGTATACAAATTAAGGGCGCTTTCAGACTGTTGTTGCTTTTGGGGTTGATCACTCCGACCCAGTGTGAAAAGGCATGATTTTTGCACCTCTCCTGGACCTGTGCCGTTGGCGGGGGCCAACCCCTAAGTATACCTCTGTCTCACTTACAAGTTAGAGCCTCTGCTTATGTGTTTTGGAGCAGGAGCTGAGACAGCCACCTGCCAGCAATACTGAGCTAGGTGGACCAGTGAGGCTGTTGGGATTTTTGACTACGTGCTGTTTGATGCAGCTTCCCACAGAAGCAATTAAGGAGTTGGCCAAAGGCCAAGAAGACTGAGCAGAGGGAGTTATTTTGCCTAGAGATATGGGACCTTGGATACAACTCTGCTATTGGTCAAGGTCTCCACATAGGCATGATGACTCCTGCTTGCTTGGTTGGTTAGTTGGTTGGTCAGTGTGTGGTTTGAGAGTTTGTTGAAGTTTGTTCTGTGAGAGAGTTAAGATCTGTGTCTGTATCCCATATATAGTAACTTGTGATTCTGCTGTAAATAATAAAACTATAAGTAACCAAGTTACTGGTAGCAGCGTCTTGTTCTTGCTTCATCCTGCCTGCAACTGACTGCTTCTGGACAGTCTACATATGCTCTGCTATATTCAACAAGTTCTGGCTAAGATCCATTTGAACAGAGGCAGCTTCCTAAATTCCTAAAAAGAATATATGGGTGGGGGGTGAAGTTGAAGGAGCTGTGAGGGGGTGAAAGGTTGGGCAAGGTGGAAATGGAGAGGATGGGGATTTGGCAACAGGGGTTGGGGCATTGGCTGGGGGTTGGGGTAGGCAGCACTGGTGATCTTGTATGCAGGGGTGACAGCATCTTGTATGTGTGTGCGGATATAGGTAGTTCAACCACTCTCAAGCATTGCATTGCATTACATAGCTGGAAAATACATAAAATAAACATTATGGCGCTGCCCCCCATTATGAGGCCAGCTCTGCTTTAAGCAAATTAGCAATAAATGCAATGCTATGACCAGGCATAGCTGCTTCCAATTATCTCAGCACACAATTAACCTCCCACTTAGAGGACCCGCCTGTGATCCAAAAAGAAAAAGCAAGCTTTTAGCCAGGGAGGTGATGATAAACCAGGCCCGGCCAGATGGTTTGCTTTGGTCAGGCACTGAGAGGAAGAATCAAGGAAGCAGCTTCCTATTTGAACTGATCAATATGCTGTTTGTCACTTCCTTCAACCCCCGTCATCTGTGTAAACCACACAATTACCGAAATACCAATTTTAGAGGAAATGGGATTGATAGCACTAAAAGGATAGCACTTGAACTAGACTATTGTGCGAAGATAAAAATGTTACTTGTTGCTCCATACGCCGCAATAAAACATGTCATGGAAATGTTCTTGAACATATTTTACCTGCTGAGTTGCAGATGTGATTTGGCATTTAGATCAAAGGTTCCCATAGTGGGCACTTGCATACCTGGGGGGTGGGAATGCAGTGGGAATACCTAAGGGAGTGTTAAGAGGCAAGGGGGTGGCAATAGAGTGCTGGAGGTATAAATGGCTGTCAGGCTTAGAAAAGCTGATATCACTACATCAAGTTCACTAGTTTTGCCGAACTAGTTAATTAAACTAAGTATTAACTGGATTTTTAATAAGTGTGCAGTTAATTGTTACTGTGTTGAATGTTATTGTGTTGTTATCTTCTGTACTGGGTTGTGCAAACCACTTTTTACACGGTAGGTGGCACTGGGGATGAGTTTATGGAACTGGGCAGATGCTGACAAGTGTGCACCAAGGGAAGGGTGGCTGGAGTCTGGCTCAGAAGAGGGGGGCAGTGATTTGTGGAGACCTGTGCCAGCCAGGAGGCAAGAGCTGAAGGCAGGGGAAGCTTTCAGAGCTGAAAGGTAGAGACAGAGCACTGAGAGCCAGTGTGGGTGTAGTGGTTAAGAGCGACAGACTCGTAATCTGGGGAACCGGGTTCGCGTCTCTGCTCCTCCACATGCAGCTGCTGGGTGACTTTGGGCCAGTCACACTTCTCTGAAGTCTCTCAGCCCCACTCACCTCACAGAGTGTTTGTTGTGGGGGAGGAAGGGAAAGGAGAATGTTAGCCGCTTTGAGACTCCTTCGGGTAGTGATAAAGCGGGATATCAAATCCAAACTCTTCTTCTTCTTCTTCTTTCCCAATGGGTTCACTGGTACATTGCGCCAGGGCGCCGGCCTCTCAGGAGCGCCCCAGCGAGTGGGGGAGCTGCATGGCTTTGCCGGCAGCCTTCCCTTTCCTTCCTGCACACCCACCAGCTGCTCCCCGTCAACCATATGGCTGGCGGGCATGCAACTTGCCTCCCAAGCCTCCACGGGAGGAGAGTGATCCCCGCAGAGGCTTAGGATGGAAGCTGCTCCCCGTCAACCATATGGCTGGTTGGCATGCATCTTCCTTCCCAAGCTCCCACAGAAAGAGAGCAATCCCCGCAGAGGCTTGGGAAAAGGTCAACAACTCTGGGAAATGGGGGGCGGGGGGCGCTGGAGGGATCTTTGCACCACAGCGCCGTATATGCTTAAGACGGCCCTGGGTAGAGCACAGGTTGGGTGAGAAGAAGAGGCAGGTGAGGCAAGTGAAGGGCCGGGTGCTTTCTCACCCTCTTCTGCACCACTGTCTTCCAGAACCAGGAGAGGATTGAAAAGGGATGAGCAGAGGAAGTTGCCACACAGGTGCATTCTCCGACAATGTGCACACAGCCTTTACATAAACAGGTGGAGGAAGACTGGTCCCCAGTTGCTACAGCTGCTCCATAGAGTGTGGACCTGGGAACAGCGGCCTAGCTGCAAGATTGGTGTGTAGGTATGCAGAGCTGTAGAAGTGACTGTATGTGTTAACTTTGACAATATCTGCTGGGTGCGCTCCTTTGGCTGGGGAAGGCCTTTGACATAAGGGGATGGTGGCCCAAAAGAGTTTGGGAACCACCGATTGAAATGATTTTGGGAATGTCTAAATATTTATCTAGGGGATAAGGTTTCATCAAGAAAGACCTGGTTACGTTTTGTTCCCTGATACCAAGATGAGGGATTCTATGGAATGCAGATAGAGAGAATTGATAAGAATAATGATCTCTTGTGACCTTGACGGAAGCGTACAATAGACGAGCCTTCTTGTGTTTTGGCTCATCTTCCTCTTCTTTCCCCCTTATTCTCTTTTTTCTTTTTTCCTCCCCCCTTTTTTTCTTTTCTTTTCTTTTCATTTTTTTCTCCTCCTCCTCCTTCTTCTTTCCTTTTTCTTCTTTCCTTTTTCTTTCCCCTAATGGCTTATGTTCTATGCCATGTACTTTGATATTTTTTGTAGTTTTTTAAAGCTTTTTTCATTATTATTATTATTATTAAGGGTTTTTCTTTTGTAATTTTGGTTGTTTATATTTATCTGTATTTTTTAAAAGGAAAATAAAAAGTATTTTAAAAAAAGAAAAGAAAGAAAGAAATGATTCTGGTACAGTGTTGAGGGACATCAGGAGATGACTGCAGCCTTCCAAACATCTCTATTTGGCCCTTAGGACTTTCCCCATACCACAACTCCTCTCCCCAGGAAATACCCCTCAGTGGCCCAGCATCACACCCTCCTTAGAGTGTCCATGCCTGGCTGGAAGGTGTCCTCGAACTTCGATGATGTCTCCTGCTTGCCCAGGTGGACCGTGTGTAGAAACTAGACTATTGTACAAAGGTAAAAAGTTTTATTTGTTGCTCCACTTCCTTTTGCCTCTTACTTTGCCCACCTCTGGCGCGTGACCCCAGAAGGCAGCCCAGATGGGAATGTAGCCCTCAGGCTGAAAAAAAGCAGGTACTTTGGCTAAGTCCCACCCAGCTCAATTCCCCTGTGACTTGTTAATAGGAACCAAACCCCAGCCAGCACCCATTAGGAGTTGCTTACCTCCATGAGGTCAATAAGCCACAAGAGTCGCTCCTGGTGGGGCCATTTAAAAAAAGATAAAACAATGGATAGGAGAAGAGAAATATGTTAGAAGGAGGGTAAAATAAGCAAGCCATATATCCTTCAGGTTCAGTGTTCAAACACACCCATGGTACCAGCTGAGCTCTTGAAAAAAGAGGATTGAACAATGGTGTATATCGCCCAGTATCCATTTAAAAACTGCTTTAAGTGCTGCTTTTGCATTTCTGGGTTTTGTTGTTTTTAATTGTGATTTGACATTATTATTATTATTAATTGTAGTTACGAAACATTTTCCTCCAACGGAGAACAGAGTGATGCATGACAAAAGAAAAATGCATAAAGAGATGGGGGGGGGGGGAACAAACCCAAAATCAAAGCATTCAGAAAATTAACAACAATTATAAATACAAACCCTCACTTTAGTGTTCAGGGCCTTAGACAACGATCCTCTCCCCATCCTACCTGGAGATCCTGAGGATTGAACCTGCAACCTTCAGCATGCAAAGCTGGTGTTCTATTTCTGAGCTACAGCCCTCATGTCAAACTGTTTAAACAGCTGTAGCCCCTAATGTGCACCACAGTGTGTGGAGAGGTTGAACTTGTTGGCCCTTGAGGGGTCCCTTCCAACTGTACAATTCTGTGATTTGATGCAGAAGGCCCTTCGATGCATGCTATTGCTGCAAATCCTAGTTTTAAGATTCACTCCTTCTTTGCTGATCTTATTATTATTAATTATATTTCTATACTGCGCTTCATCCAAGGATCACATCATAGTTTACTCGCTTAAGGACAGAGCTGGCTGCTACTGGAGCGACTCCTGAAGATACAGGCAGTGGTGGTTGGTGCCCATTGGAACAGCAGGTGGCGCCAGAGCTAATGACAGAGACAACTAATTCCAGCTTTGACCCCATCCTGCTCCCTGCTTCTACGTAGAGCAACACTGATGCTAAGGAGGAGGGTGCTGACAGTCTCCCCCACGACTTTACATGGATGAAAGTAATAATAATAATAAATTTTATTTATACCCTGCCCTCCCCGGCCGGAGCCGGGCTTAGGACGGCTAACACCAATAAAATCACAGTAAAAACATAATGGGGGGGGGGGGGGGAGAGAAAAGAAAAGAAAAGAAAAACCCAACAATTTAAAATACAGGTTAAAATGCAATTTAAAATGCAGCCTCATTTTAAAAGTAGCCAATAAATCAACACCATAAGGGGAGAGAAACATAAGGGTCAGACTGAGTCCAAACCAAAGGCCAGGCGGAACAGCTCTGTCTTGCAGGCCCTGTGGAAAAATGTCAAGTCCCGCAGGGCCCTAGTCTCTTGTGACAGAGAATTTCCACCAAATGCTGAAAAGGCCCTGGCCCTAGTTGAGACCAATCTAACCATCTTGTGACTTGGGACCTCCAAAGTCTTGTCATTTGTGGACCTTAAGGTCCTCCATGGGGCATACCAGGAGAAGCGGTCCCGTAGGTACAAGGGTCCTAGGCCACATAGGGCTTTAAAGGTCAAAACCAGCACCTTAAACCTGACCCTGTACTCCACCGGGAGCCAGTGCAGTTGGTAAAGCACTGGATGAATGTGATCCAACGGCAAGGACCCTGTAAGGAGCCTCGCTGCAGCATTCTGCACCTGCTGGAGTTTCTGGGTCAGCTTCAAGGGCAGCCCCGCATAGAGCGAGTTACAATAACCCAGCCTGGAGGTGACCGTCGTGTGGATCACTGTGGTCAGATCAGGGCGAGAAAGGTAAGGGACCAACTGCTTAATACGCCGGAGGTGGAAAAGTAAGAAAACAGACAGGCTGGGAATGGTTGAGGTTGGTTGGCCAGTGCCCCATTTTCCCTCATGAACCAGCCTCCACTGGCTACGAGCCATTTAGGGAATTATGAACACATTGAACCAGGCCTGGCTGCTTATGGGCAGACAGCACAGTTCTTTAAAGAGGATAGTGTCACTCTCCCATTTTGCTGCACCAGTTAGCAACCCAGCATGGCGTTCCCTTCTGCGCAACTTTGCAGGGACCACATGCCAGTGCTGGGCAGTACCAGAGGCAAAAGTGGGAGGAGAACTGAATGCAAATTTTACCTTTTTTACCAGTAGGCTAGTTTCTATACCCACACATCCAGTCAAGCAGGAAGAATAATCAGAGGACAGATTACAGGCAGGCAAAAACACTCAAGTAGGGTACAGAACAAGGCTGGTGAGCTGCATGACCTCAGCTAGAGAAGCCTCAAGGGCCACAGGTGACACCCCTGGGCCTAAGATGCCGCACTCCTATTCTAAATAATCAGAGTGAGGGCAGAACAAAGGAAAGGGTATCATTAGTATTGTAAAGCTGTAAGCTGCTTAGAAGCCATGTTGGCATATCAACTGTATAACAACAAGAAGAAGAAATTAATTAATAATATTTCTAGAATTAGCCCTCAAAAAGCACAGCAGTGTGGTTTCCTATTCCATCTCCAGGCAACACTCCCAGCCTCCTCCAGCCTCCACCCCTGGGCAATGCCTGCCTTTGAACTACCAGAATCATCAGCTCCATTTATTAAAAGAGGTTTTCAATTTCCCAAGGCTGCTAATGCGTTTATGATGAAAAGGTGTTTTATGGCCAGCAAATTAATTTTGTGGCGGTGAGGCTGCATGCTTAGAGGTGATTATGCTAACTTAATTAGACGTCGTGTATGTGACGAGGTCTCTGAGATGTTATATAGCAATGACACTGTGGCGCGGGGAAGGTTAGCAGGAGGGGAGAGGTGAAGAGGTCAGCTGAACAGGCATAAGGCTATGTTTCCCCACATAGCCCTACAGAAAGCGGCAAAGTCTATGATTGGGTGTAGTTTTAGCAGGCAGAAGTCAGGGAGAAAAGACTCTAAGGACCTAAGGATGCAAGAAGAGCCTTGCCAAAGGCCCATCAAGTCCAGCATCTCCTTCTCACAGAGGCCATCTAGATTTCCCAAAGGGAAGCCTGCAGGCAGGTCCTGAGCCCAACAGCATTCTCCACACTTGAGATTCCCCACAAGTGGTATTCAGAAGCAGAGTGACGGTGGAGACGGAACACACTCTTAATGACAAGTAGCCTAGATAGCCTTCTCCTCCATGAATTTGTCTAACCCCCCCCCCCTAAAACCATCCATTTGGTGGCCACCACTGCATCCCGTTTGGCTATGTGATGATGTCATAAAGTAAAATCAGATGGAGGCAATACCTAGCTGTGCCTTTAAATGTAGGGTTGTTTTATCCTGTATGGGAGTGGGGCTTGCAATTTGGATGGTGCCCCGCATATCAGATTTTTATTAGTTGGAGCTTGCATCTCCCCCCTGGAAATTGCATGCACAGGGCCTACAATCTGGAACTGAAGCAAAAGATTAAAACTTCCAGTGCTCCCCCTCTCACTAAGATCCCAGTCTAGATTTGGCATCTTGTGCTGGCAATTTGCGTTTTAATAAACAGCAGCCTTAAGATGTAAGAAGCCATCTTATACAGAGAGGTCTGTAGTTTCTGGTTCCAAAGGCAAAGGCACTTTGAAAGGAGATCAATGTTTCTCTGGTTCAGGACACTGAACAGTGCTCCTGTAACTGACGTCAACCATCCAAGTTGTCTCAGCAAAGTCCTGGAGCAACTGGCTAAGTTTTATAGTAGGGCTTTGTTAGTCATTGACTGGAGACCCCACTGCCTGAGTTCGCCTATGGGTCCACCTAACTCAGCCCTATTTACACTGACTGGAAGAAGCTCTTCAGGGTTTCAGACTGGGAGCATTCCCAACCCTATCTGGATGTGCCAGGTAATGTACCTGGGACTTTCTACCTGCAAAACAGATGCTCTACCACTGAGTTACAGGCCATCTTCAAAGACACATTTACATATATGTAATGTTTAGTTTGAGTTTCAGCTATATCTTGTTAACTAAAAGGGGATGGGGCATGAAAATGTCCAACCATGGCACATATCAGACCACTGAAGGAGAGGAGAGGGCACTTACCCGAGCTGAACTGACTGTGGTAGAAGTGAAATGACTCCCAGTGGAAGACACTGTGTCACTGCAGGACATCAAGGAGTAGGAGTCCGTTCCTGTCCCCGAGGGCTGCCGGGCCTTCATGAATTCGATCTCCCTCTTCAGGACCAGATTGTCGAAGCGGTCAAGATCCTGAGGAGATATAACTCCCCTGACCTCTGACAAGAGTGAGAACTGCAAAGAAAGAAGAGAGCATGATCACATGGCTGGCTATAATATGGGTGGGCAACCTCAGGCCCAGGAGCCAAAAGTGGCTCTTCAGTTCTCTCTTTCAGGCCCTCAGTACTCACAGCAGGCCATACCTCTTACTGCTCAAATGCAGTATGGTATTGAGATATGGGGAATCATTCATAATAACCTGAAAGACCTGGAAGTGTGCCAGAATAAGTTCCTAAGGTATCTGCTGAAGCTTCCTAAGGTACCTCCAGATACCCCAGCTACCTTCCTTAGCACAGAGACAGGTGTCATGTTTGTAAAAGCTAGGGCAGAGATGGCTGCTTTTTTGTACTATAAAAGAGTGCTGGACATGCCAGAGGACCACTTGCCTAGACTCTGCCTGGAGGGACAATGGAAGAAGGGTGTTTGGGCCAAGTTAGTTCAAGACGTGCTAACCTCAAAAAAACCTGACAACAGATATTTTTGTAGTCCCTGGAGTTAAATGATTGCTCAGGGGCTGGATTCATAAACAGAATAACATGCAAGATTTATCTCTACCCCATCGCAAAATTCTCCCATTGGTACTATTTGCTGAAATCTAACCACACCAGAGATCAATACTTGCAGTCACTTACTTTTGCCTTCCTGAGAACTGCATTTACAGCTCTCCATTTTCAAACAATGCCTTAGATGGAAGATATAAAAATGTTTAAGACTTTGTACTAAAATGCATTTAAGACTTTGTAATTGTGGGGTAGGTGAAGTAGAAGATCTCCCCCATTATATACTCCATTGTTAGTTCTATCAAAACCCCAGAAATAGATTTTTGGAACAGATGCTGGCACCACTACAGGGACAGAACCCTGAAGTGAAAATATGTTGGCTATTATCTGACTGTGATCTGTTTGTCACATACAAAACAGCCCTATTTGCTAAAGCTGCTAAAAGTATTCATGCTAGCTGTATAAAGACAATGCTGTAGACTGTACAGGCAATTCATTAACGTGACTGACTGTAAATCCATATCTCTGGATTTCTTTTAACAGGTTTTAATTGACTTGCTGGATCTGTAATTGAATTTATAATGGTCTTTAGTGAAGCACAATAAATAATTGATTGATTTGCTATAACATGGGTGGGCAACCTCAGGCCCAGGAGCCAAAAGTGGCTCTTCAGTCCTCTCTATCTGGCCCTCAGTACTCTCACCATGCCATACCTCTCACTGACTCTGCCTCACATCCTCCTCAAGTACTATGCCTGTTTGGAATGTGTCCCTGAATTCTGTTAATGCCTCTCGCTTGCCAGGGTTGAGAGAGGAGTGCATGTGTATAGATCCTTCTGACTTTTCTGTGGTTGAAAAGGTAGCCCACTGGTCAAAAATATGAATCACATCCATTTCTCCATTGACTTAGTCCTTTGGCCACGTCCATCAATGGAACATGGAACCTGAAAGGTTCCCCATCAGTGAATGCAATCCTCAGGCTGGAAAATGTTCCCCATACCTGGGCTAGATAACTTCTTCAATTAGAGAATACTTGTATGTAAAGGTCAGATAACCACTCTACTGACTCTTCACTCCAAGCAACTTGTTGACCCAAGGTAGGGAGGGATGGGTGCATCAGTTTGATTCTTATTTTTCCAATTTTAATTTTGGTCACTCATGTAGCTACTGCCTAGGGCAGTGATGGCCAAACTTGGCCCTCCAGCTGTTTTGGGACTACAACTCCTAGTCATCCCTAGCTAACAGGACCAGTGGTCAGGGATGATGGGAATTGTAGTCCCTAAACAGCTGGAGGGCCAATTTTGGCCATCGCTGGTCTAGGACCTAGGCTATGGGTAGGCAAACTAAGGCCCGGGGGCTGGATCCGGCCCAATCACCTTCTCAAACCAGCTGGTGGATGGTCCAGGAATCAGCGTGTTTTTACATGAGTAGAATGTGTCCTTTTATTTAAAATGCATCTCTGGGTTACCTGTGGGGCATAGGAATTTGTTCATTCCCCCCCTTCAAAATATAGTCCAGCCCCCCACCAAGGTCTGAGGGACAGTGGACCGGACCCCTGCTGAAAAGTTTGCTGATCCCTGACCTAGGCAATACTCTGGACTGCAATTCCACTAACTCACCACATGGGGCAGCAGCAAACTATCATTGGCCGTCTCCATTTCTGCCTGTCCGGCAGCAACAGATTACACAGGGGCACCTTATCAGATATAAAGAAATTGGCAATGCTATTTCCATTGAATAATTTATCCAGAGCTGTGCCCTAGGACCATCTACACAGTTGGTTTTCTGCATGCATAGCAGGAACCTCCTCACTCCTTTCTCATGCTCTGTCTTGATTGTGTGGGCATAGGAGGGTTGATCCCATGTTAGACTGAATACATGGGGGGAGGGGAGTTGTAAGCCCATAGCCCACCACTACGTTCATTTCACACAATGAACCTATGTCTATGCCAACTGTCTGAGAATGAACTGTATAAGCACAATCAGGGACCCTGACTATTCACAAGGATTCCTGATTTCATGGATGGAATCTGTGAGCAGATATGAGCTGAGGATGCATGCAGATGCAAGTTTTGTTGGAACCAACGGATGCAAGCAAACCCTGTTTCCCCTTGCTCAATGCAGTGTGTAAACACTCATAGCAGAAAGTCAAGAAAAAGCTGGAAACCCCTACCAGAACCCTGATTAGCTCATTATTCCACCCCCACCCTCGCAACTGGACCTCTCCCATCTAACCTTGGCATGAGTGTTGAGCAGTTCAAATAGAGCCATGACAAGGGCATCGACTGGAATGTTGTTCTCCTTGTACTCATCCAGGTAATAGCCCATGGTGGATCGCTCAGGTTCATTCAGGAGGTGACGTGCTTGCTCCTCCAGCATCACACGGCTTTGGTTCACCAAGCTGCTCAGGGTTACCTGGGATCCTGCCAGACCTCTGTAAAAAGATGGCTGGGAGTGGGAGGAGGAGAAAGAGCATTAAGGGAAATGAACTTTTCAGGGCCACCATCACCTGAATGCAGAAATCTTAGTCCATTGGTTATTTGACCAGTGCCACTTATAAATTTGTACATGAAGAAAACAACATAATTGAAGAATAACATCACCCTTTCTTGGGGTTGAGGCCAACTTAGTTTTACTCAGAGAAGATTCATTGAAATTAAGGAGCCTATGAAATCCATGCCCATTATTTCCAATGGATCTAGTTTGAGTAGGATTAACATAAGCTTTGGTTTCAGGTGAGCCATGTGTGTGCTCCAGATTGAAGATAAAATCCATTCTTTGCATAAGAGAAAGAAGACTGTTGTTTCTAATACGGCATTGTCCTTTTGGGGGGTGGAGTTTGCTGGGAAACATAGAGTTGAATGTAGCTTTCCTCCACCCAGTTTCTTGCTTTCATGTCCCTCACCCTCTGCCTCATTTGGAGCGTCCATGCGTCATAATATGGTATTGCTCAAAAGGCATTGCTGGAGGGGGGGGGGGGACAATGACAACCCTTATCCATTAAAATGGGACTTGTTTCCCAAGTAAAGCCTTATTCATGCATTTTTTTGTATGCATGTGTACTGGACTAATAGGAACACATGAGCTAATCCTGCCCCAGAAATGCTGACTTGTGTGCTGGGCCTCGTGTGTTGGGTGCCATTTATTAAACAAAAAACAAATGTGGGACTTCTGGTCGGTTAAGTGGCTGGGATAGGTGGCTGCCTTGTGTGGCATACTGCATGCCAGTATGACATGTCAACTCAATGCCTTCCTGATGTTGTTAGACTCCAACTGCCATCAGTGCCAACCAGCATGGCCAAAGGTCAGGGATTATGGGAGTTCATTAAGAATATAACAAGACCCTGCTGGATGAGATCCTCCTTCCCTGGAGGTTTTTAAGCTGAGGTTGGATGGTCATCTGTCATGGATGCTTTAGTTGAGATTCCTGCATTGCAGGGGGTTGGATAGGGGTTGGACAGGGTTGGACAGGGGTTTTTTACAACATTGTCCCTCCCAATTCTATGATTCTTCATAAAAACCAATTAAGCAGCAGTTAAGAGGGAGTTCACCACACCTAGTCTCTTGGATCCTAGTCTAACACTCTAACTATGACACCACACTGGCTTTGTAGTTCAGCTTATCTGGAGACACAAAGTTGGCTGTCCCTGAAGTAGTCTGTGCATTCCCTCCTGCCCTTTAATGCATTTGATACCCAGGATGATTTGATATCAGCGGATGCACTCTGCCACTAAGCTACTACCCCGCCCCTCCCATACAAGTCTCTTTACCATCTCATACTACGTCCGAACTCCAAAAATAGAAGCTTCATTATTCTGCCTTGCATTTAAGTGTCTGGGAGAGACTCTTCACATTAAAATTAGAACCTTTGCATAATTTTATTTTTGCATTATGCCTTGATTTTTAGGCTGTTCTTTAAATATAAAAATGGGCAAAGAACCTTCATCAGCTGCAGACAGAGGAATGGAATCAGTGGAAAATGTAGGAGAGTGGCTAGCAGACATTGAGCTAGGAGCTGTAATTGTAAAGCGTTCCTCCATTAAAATCAAGCCAGTTGCTCTCAAAAGGTTTCAGAGTAGGTGGCCTGCTGGTGGGGAATCTTTTGGCCCTTGGAATAATCAGCAATTGTTAACACTTGAGTCTGGTTGAGGGGAAGGTCCCTTTCTTGTTCCTAGCCAGGATTCCATAAGACCCCTGATGATGGCAGCCCAATTCATTTTAAGCAGGAATAGGGAATGCTTTTCCATTTAGGGAGCCACATTCCCTTCTGGGCAACCTTTTGGGGGCCATGTGTGGTGTCTAGAGAATGTTTGAGAATTCTGACGAAAACCAAAATGGAAGCAGCAGGAACTGCTGCAGTTTGCATGTTCCTCTGTGGTTAGGAACAGAAATCGTTCAAGTGATCAAGTGATGAATCAGTATTCATCCACCTCAGTATTAAGCCTGCAAATATGTAATGAATGATGTTTTCAACATTGTTTCAATGTTTGAAATGGGTATATATGTAACATAAATAGCTACATAATTCTGTAACTTACATAGCTTCAGTTAAATAGTGGATACTGAGATGATTAACATACTGTCTCTGGGGGAAACCATAGAGCAGCAGAATGGAAACAGCGTTGATTGTGGTGAATACAGGTCAGAATGGAAATTGCAGGCTTCTTACATCCCTAGGAGTGGATAGTGTTTTTCCTCTGGAGGTGGGGCTAATCCCCATCTAGCCAGCCTTCTAGTGGCCATGTGCCAGTGGTGGGCAGAGCCCAGGCAAAAGTGGGCAAAGGATGCAAATTTTTCCTTTGTGCAATAGACTAGTTTTTAAACACACCCTCATGTCCCTATCTGTCCTCCTACCAGGCAAGCAAAAGGCACGATTTGAGTTCAATTAAACCATGGGTAGGCAAACTAAGGCCCAGGGGCCAGATCCGGCCCAATTGCCTTCTAAATCTGGCCCGCAGATGGTCCAGGAATCAGCGTGTTTTTACATGAGTAGAATGTGCCCTTTTATTTAAAATGCATCTCTTTTTTGTCGGGCATAGGAATTCGTTCATATTTTTCTTCCAAAGTATAGTCTGGCCGCCACAAGGTCTGAGAGACAGTGGACCGGCCCCCTGCTGAAAAAGTTTGCTGACCCCTGAATTAAACATTCCAGTCACATAGAAGAGAAGCGTGTTCTCCACTGCTGCCCAAGAAGGCAAACCTAGATCTCATAGCCTTAGGCTGAAAGAGAGAAGACTGTGGCTGACTATGAAGAGAAACTTCTTGGTGGAGTGAGCAGTTTGGCTAGAGACCCAATTTCCTTAGAGGGGTGGTTGTCCCTTGCTGGAGGCTGGATAGTCATCTGTTCAGGATGCCCTGGACAGAGGGATAGATTTGGACGCCTACGAGCACCCCTGAAATTCCATTAATCCTGCCATTGTTCCAACCTCTGGAAGTTGGTAATCCCTGGTAGAGCACCTCAAAACCTGGAGGCTCCATTTGGTATCATATATTTTATAGAAGATTTCCCTGTGTTCTAATCCTTTCTCAAAGCCATCTTCCCCTGTTGCTCCCTAGCAATTATTCCTTGGTACTTTCTGAAATAATGAGGGGAAGGGTTGTAGTTCAGCAGCAGGGTTGCCCTGCGTGCGCAAGGCAGCAGTTTCAATCCCTGGCATCACCAGTTAAGGCTGGGAAGGTCAACTGTCTAGAATCCTGGAAGCCCCTGCCAGTCAGTGTAGACAAGAAGGATCAATGGTCTGATTCAGTAGAAGACAGCTTCTTTTGTCCCTAAGAGGAATATTTATGAAAGGAGACACAGACTTTGCATCTATTTCACTACTGAATAATTTCCCTTGGGAAAGATACTCAGAACATGTGAGGAATAATTCATGAAAGTATAATTGCACCTAATGGATTTGCTTCTGGCATTCTCCCACCCCACCCCCATTGGTGTGGTTCCTTCTCTTTTGTTGCTTGAGTACAAAGTCGCAACTGCTGCTGAGGTTGAAAAGATGGGATAGGCACCGTTGTGAATTTGCTGTGTGTGTGTGTGTGTGTGTGTGTGTGTGTGAGGCTGTATGCCAGAGTCCCTTCAGTTTCCTGGATTTAAATTGCTGGCGAGCCAGATAGGTTTCTTGGTAATGGTCCTCTAAGAATGGACCCTTAAGGTAACAAAGGAAGTGGCTCCGTGCTAGACTGCAAATGGGTGGAGCTCCCTCCTTCATCTCACTGGTAGTTAGGAAGAAAAAGGTCAGAGCTGGGACTTCCGGGTTGGCGCGATATGGAAATGGCGGATTCCCTCCGAGCTCCGGGGGGAATCGGCTCCACTGAGGACGGGTCTTGCCGCGCCGGCGACGCGGGGACCCTTAGAAACCGCAGGCGCTGAAGCCTGCGGACCGGAGGACTCGGTGGGCACCTTAAGCGCCCCCCCGACCCTCAAAAAGGGTACGGAGGGTGGCGTGGTGCTGAGAGTCGATCGACACCTCGGTGGAGCGAAGCCGCGAGCCATGACCAGAGAGCGCTGACTTTCTACCCTGAAATTTGGACTGAAAAAGAAGAACCCGTGAGTAATAGGGAATTCGGCTTTAAGAAAAGTTTTCCTTGAATTTGAGACGACCGGGGGGTGTGTTAAAAGGGAGTCCGCACCCCCTCTAATTACAGATAATTTTAAGCAAGGGCTGGAGAACTAAGGCGGAGAGGTATTTTTACTTTTACAAAAGAATCTAACTTCCGCGATTTATTAAAAGAAGTTTTGTGCTGGAGAGGAGTTTGAAAGTTGGAGAATTTTTCCGTGAAATCCCCCCTCCCCCCTGACCAGGGGAGCCCCGAATTGGAGCCTGTTGGAGAGGAAAAAGGAGTTTTGACAGCTGTCAAAAGAGCTGTCAAAGGGACAGACCAAATTAAAAGTGCATGATATTTTTCTGAAATTAAAGTATCAGAAACTGTAACAAAGTATTGGAAATCCGAAAGAAGGAAAGAAGGAAACAAAAAAAAAAAAGATTTGGACTGGTGGAAAAGTACACAAAGTAACTAGAATCCCTCTAGGGGGATTCTTGAGTCATTACAATGGCTGCAGAGGGGAAGTTACTGGCAGAGATAGACAGGATGTTTTTTCTCGTGGGAATATTGCAGAAACAGAGTTCGACTATGAACAAACAACTTATGACCTTGACTTCTGGAATAAGCAACTCTGCTGAATGCATGAATGACCTAACAGGAAAGGAATCTGCAGCTGAAACAGAAGGAATATTTCAAGAATTGGAGGAAAGTGAGCAAATAGAGGACAAATCACAGATGGGAAATACTAAGCAAAAGTCTACAATGCCGGAACACAAAGAAGAAGATTGCTGGGATATATGGATTACAACTCTGCAAAAGATGTTAAAGAGGAAGGAAGGGGCCCCTGAAACGCTTGGAATACAGGAACTAATAAGAAACAAGAAAAATGATTGGGGCACCTCCTTTGAATATGAAAGACTGGTTGGTTTGTGGCAGCAGTGGTTACCAAGTATCCTGGTGGGAAGAAAAATTGGAGTGATGGAGACTGGACTGATTCGAGATTTGATGACCAATAAAAGAGATTTCCAACAAAATCGACGGAGAGGAACGGAAAGGGACTTAAAAGCCTCGGACGTTAGAAACCCAGGCTAAATATCAATGTTGACTTTTATCTGGAAAGGGACCAGAACTGGGGCAGGGGGAGGGGGAAGCAGAACACTGGGTTGTGTTAATGAGGTCTTTACTTAATATAAAAATGGGGAATCTGTGGAAAGGAAATTGGGCTGACCTTAGGAAAGAATCTAAATGTTTATAAGAAATGGGATTAGGAGAAATGGGGCAAACTAGGAGGAGTTACACTAAAATATATATATATATATATATATATATATATATATATATATATATATATGTTAACTTAAGGAGGAGAAATTTGAACTTGCTGAGCCAATTAAGGAAGCAGGGATGTATGAAGGGGGGTGGGGGGGAGTCCAGGGAACAAGGTTAAAGGAATGTGATTTCTGATGTATGCTTGTTGTTAAAAAAATGTGAAAATCTAATAAAAATTATATTAAAAAAAAAAAAAAAAAAAAGGTCAGAGCTGAGGTGCGTAAGCTAGAAATTAGAAAAAAGTTGCAGGATGGGAAGCCAGGGAATCAGAACCATGCCTGATTTCTGCTGGAATCCAAATATGTGGTTATGGGAGTAGCAAGACCTTCTTTCGGTGTTAATGCTGTAAGCCCCTACATCACAAGCTCAGATTGTATATATGTGTAAATAAACCATATATCATAAAGATGCCATAGTTTGCTGTCCCTCATTCCGAGGAAACCAAGCCCTGGGTAAGAGCTTGGAACCCTGGAATCTCACAGTGCTCAGAGATTGGGGTAGCACACAACAGTGCTGTTGCTTTAAGGAAGGTCATACTCTAATGACCGGAATTGGAAAGATGGAGGATCAGAGAACAGTCCAAAGTACTAATAGCAAACTCCTCATCAGTTATTAGATCCATGCACGAAAGAGGCATCAGTCAGCTTAGGGAGGACCCTAAAGGGCAAGCCCCCCCCCCCATAAAAAAGCTTAGTGTGGCCCAAACATGATATGTGGACATGAAATATTGCCTGACTGTTGCGAAGGAGGGAAGTGGAAAATTGAGAGAATTTGCCTAAACCTCCTTTTTAAGTCATTGAAGTTTGTGGCCATCCTGTGGGAAAGAGTTCCAAAGTTTAATTATGTGCTGCATGAAGAAGTACTTTCTTTTAACTGTCCTGATTATTTATTATTATACCACTAGAGCTATGTCAAGCTTTCCCCCTGAACATCTGAATTACTTCTCAAAAAGGCACAACATGTTGCAATCAATCTCTTGGAAAGTCATGTCCAAATCACCTTTAGAGTGGTTAGCCCTGAAATGGATGAACTGGAGAATTTCAATTTCTGCATGTCATTTTTCCAACTTTATATCCAGTTCCCTACATTGCTTCAGCAAGTTGTAATTATATATAAAAAAAACCTCGTGAAAAATTCTTTAGCATTTTAAAAATTCTTTAACAAATTTCTCATCATGAACACATGGTTGCATGCCAGTTTGACTAAACACATTTTGCAAGTAATTTCCTCTAATATATCTGTATGTTATTTTCAAAAATACCATGCATTTTAAGGCACATTTCCCCATAACACGTGGCTTTTTGTATGCATCGGTTGAAGAACCGCATCATAAAACCTGGAGAAGTACAAATTACAAAAGACACTTGTATTATCTCTTCACATATTGATCTGTGAAGTGTAAATTAGGTGGCTTCTCATTCAGCTGCAAGAAAAATCTAATTTCGTTCCCCTCCCTATAACTCAGAAGTAAGACCTATTGAGTTGAATGGGCCTTACTCCCACATGAGCAAGTTTAACATTACAGCCAAATTCTTCAGAGCGATTCCAAACATGACAAGTGTTTTCGTGAACAGACATTTTCTCCTAACACATGGCGGCACGCAAACTGTTTGCAATAACTTCCGCCCTGGAGGCAGCAACAGAGTCGGCTCTGGCAAGCTGCAACGACAGTCAACACACTGAAGAGAGACCCTTGTAAATCTTTTTATCAGCAAAAGCCACCTGCAGAACTTAGCAGCTCATTTCCATTTTTAAGAAATGAGGAATGCCCTGCCGCAACTGACACCACTGGCGCAATTGGAATCTCACACAATTGTTTGGGGCACAATGCAGCTCCAGGGAATTGGACCGGCCCCTGATGACGCAGGTTCGAAAGCTCTGCAGAAGGACAATGATAAGCACTGATTTACTTTTTGCTGCCTACAGCAATGAGAGAAGAAAACCCAAGGACCAGGCTTCTTTTGTGATAAGTGCACAGGCACACATCTCAGTTCCCAGAAGGCCAGTTTACACAGCCAGTAGAACCATGTGGTAAATCACTTCCTGTAATGCTCTATTTTGAGTTACAGATGGAGACTGCATATTGGAATTCTTCCCCGTGGAGATGCCACCCTCTCTGTAAATAGAAAGCAGAGCGTTTGGAAGAAGAGACAACAGTGGCGGTTGATCCATTAGAGGGAGCAGTGCACTGCCTTACAAATCAGCCTGCCCCCAGCTGGACTCCAGATGATAGCTTTCTTACCTATAGTCATTCTAAAGCAGGGGTGGGGAACCTCAGGCCCAGGAGCCAAATGTGGCTCTCTAGGTCTCAGTATCTGCCCCTGGAGACTCTCCACACATTCCCTTCAGGTAATCTGTGGGGCTGCTATCAACGTGTTCACTCTGGATGGGAGACCACCAGGTCCCTTCTGTTCTTTCTGTATATGGGTCTGGACTTGGACCAGGACAGTCCTTCAAACAATCAAATAGAGGATTGTCCTCTGCAAAGGTGGTCACAGGGCACCCTGCATGGAAGTCTGGGTTAGGAGCTGGGTGTGATCTGGCACCACCGGGCAGAAGCTGTTGACTCAGTTGTCATGTTTTTGTGTTCATGATGGTTTGTATGTGTTTAAAGCAGCCATGTGTGTGCAATTCATGGTGTTCATGTGAACAGTCCCCGTGGTTTATACAAAATGGAGGCAGGGATGCACTTGATTGCTGCCTCTCATGCTTGAGAGTAACTAATAACTAATTCTCAATCTGCAAGGTCCTGTAAAAAAAAACACCAGCCATGACTTCAGTTAGATTGAAGTCCCGAGTCTATAAAATGTGGGCAATAAACCAATACTGCAGATGGGATTTTGCCCTGTCCAATGCTCCTGGCCATTCTCTCCCTCCCACTGCATCACATGCTTTTGCCTGTTTCTTATTTCTAACTCTCCTTCCTGGCTCCCATCTCAAAAGAAAAAGGGAAGATTAAATCTGTGAGAACGATGCCACACATCTCCTTTTGCAAATAGGAACTTTAAAAGGGGTTTTTTATGCAGGACCTTAACAGAGGTTGAAAAGGTTAAGTTCCTCCTTCATGTCTGTTGTGACCCTGATGGTTATTAGCTTCCCCCTACCAGCTGATTTGATTTGATTATATCTCTTTCACAGGGGTTAGGAATTAGGTTGGCCAGTTTCACCCATGGGCACACACACCTTTCACTCACTTGACACCATGCAACATCAGATGTGTGACAGGTGAAGCCTGTCCAGGACAACCATGGCTACCAAGGAATAATTACTGCTCCTCATCATTCCTTGGCAGTGAGGCTTGTATTTAATGTTGTTTACATTTAGCAAGTCCTGCTTTCAACAGGAATTTTTGGAGCCTCAACCTCAATTGAAGCCTGGTCTGCAAAGGAAGAATCATCAAATGATACCATGGGGTTGTCAGGTTGGTGGCCCTGCTCACCTGCCAAAAGTGACCCATGGACGGTGTACAAGTCCAGTTACCCATCCCTACGCTAGTGGGAACAGATTTTGCTTTGGGCAGCTTGCATGAGTTGCTTCAAACATCTGCAAAGTCCAAACAACACTTCAAAAGCAATCCTTTGACCTGCTTTCTGAGCCTGGATGTCTCTTACCTTTGCTATCCCCTCTGCTGTGTGATCTCCAGAGACCCTAGAGTAAAAACAGTCATCATTAGCACCAACTAATGGGAGTACCAACTGGGAGTACAAAATCTAGGTAAAAAGATATCTTGGCTACTAAGCCTCAAAAAAAGAAATTGAAAGTGAAAAGAACGGTGAGTCTTTGTTTGGTTATTATTTCCCTTTTAGCTGTGGCAAAATTTGTGCCACAAATTAGGGTGGCAGTTAATTTTTACTCATTCTACTCGTAGCAGGTCCATTGAAATTAATAACCGTAAGTCAGTCAGGCCCATTATTTTTGATAGGTCCAGACCTTCTGAGTGTCCCTATTTTGCAGGAAAAGTCCCAGATGTACAGAAGCCATCCTGGTTTCAGATTTGATCCTGGAATGTTCCACTTTTCTTTAGAATATCTATTTCCATCAGATAAGTGTTAAAGGACATGGAGTTATGCGACCCCCGAGTCAAGGAGATATGCAACTATACAACCTTTAGAAACCGCCTGAAGGCAGTCCTGTATAGGGGAGTTTTTTAATGTTTAATGTTTTATTATGTTTATATATATGTTGGAAGTCTCCCAGAGTGGCTGGGGGAACGCAGATGGACAGGGTATTATTAATGATGATGGAATAGGACATCCTTATTATTTTATTTTCATTGGAGAAATGTTGGAGGGCATGTAGGCCTATTTTGAGTACGGCCACATCAGCACCCTAACTTTAAAACAGTATGATACAAATTTAAACAGTCATGACTTTCCCTAAAGAATTCTGGGACCTGTATTTTAAGGGTGCTAAGAGCTGTTAGACGGCGTTTCCATGTGCGGCGCTGGTGCTGGCTCGCCAGCTGCAGCTTCGTCACGCTGGCCACGTGACCCGGAAGTGTCTTCGGACAGCGCTGGCTCCCGGCCTCTTGAGCGAGATGAGCGCACAACCCTAGAGTCAGACACGACTGGACCTGACGGGCAGGGGTACCTTTACCTTTACCTTTAAGAGCAGTTAGAAGACTTTCTGTTCCCCTCTCAAAGCTTTAATTCACAGAATTCTCTGAAAAGAGGGATAGACTGTTAAACCTTAACAGTTCCCAGGATATTTGGGGGAAGCCATGACATTTTAAAGTAGTGTGTTGGCATCTATCTGTCTTGAGACACAATGAAGTGTGCCTGTGGAAGTGGAGTCAAACAGCTGGAGAACCACCACACCTGCTGTGGCTGCAGAGACCAGAAACTCATAACTTCTGCCTCCTGCGTTGTTTTTGCTGTGTTAGCAGCGCTGAAGTGACCTCACAGAGGCACATGTCTGGGCAGTGTGTATGGAGGTCCTGGGCTGCCCAGAGGACAAGACCACCCTCTCAGTCTCGCTGATAATGGTCCAAAAGAAAGCAGAGCAATACATTTTGCACCAGCTGGGCCGCAGTAGTTGCCAGAAGGAGGCATACAAGGTGCCATCAAACCATCAATGTTGCTTTAAATATATAGTGCAGATGAGGCCTAAGACAAGCATTAGATACAATGCTATGGGACAACACCATTCATTTATCCAACACCATTTTCCTCTCTTGCTGTGTGATCCCAGCCAATTAGGGATCATACGATGAATGAGATGCTGTTCTGATGCTGTGTAGCTAACAGCATTTCATGACATTACTGAGGCAAACAAAGCAGCGTTGCCCGCATGGGAAAGTGGATGTATCCCCACATTGCTGAAGCAATGAGTTAATAGTATATTTCTTCATGCACTACAAGGAGTAATGAAACCTCCCTCAGAATGTGGCAAGTCAGGGAGTGTATCTCAGTTACTTCAACACACAAATAGGGCAAAAACATTTGTCCCTGTTCAGATGGCTCTGGAAAGCTTTTCTGAAAAGCTGTGTGTGATTTCCCCCCACTCCTTTGATCCAGCTGAAATGAAATTCTGCACGAATTTGGCAATGTTCCCAGAATCTGGATTTTAAACATTTGTAGTATAGTGGTACCTTGGGTTAAGAACTTAATTCATTCTGGAGGTCCATTCTTAACCTGAAACTGTTCTTAACCTGAAGCACCACTTTAGCTAATAGGGCCTCCCGCTGCTGCTGCACCGCCGCCACACGACTTCTGTTCTCATCCTGAAGCAAAGTTCTTAACCCGAGGTACTATTTCTGGATTAGCGGACTCTGTAACCTGAAGCGTCTGTAACCCGAGGTACCACTGTACAGTTTAAGAACAGCCCTGTTTACGAACTATTTGGTTTATGAACTCTACAAAACTGGAAGTAGTGTCCCGGTTTGCGAACTTTACCTCAGTCTAAGAATGGAGGCCAATTGTGGAAGGGCACAGGCAGAGGGAGGCCTCATTAGGGAAAGTGCGCCTCGGTTTAACAACGGACTTCCAGAACAGATTAAGTTTGTAAACCGAGGTACCAATGTATTTGCATTTGAAGGTCATCACTGAAGGCTTGATCTTTCTAAAACAACCACCACAACATGCACATGAACCAAGAAACTTACATCCTAACACCTGAACATCAAGATTTGAGAGAACAGGGCCTTTTGTCCCATTAAAGAACCTGCCACAGGGCCACCCACCTACAATTAGGCAGAACGAGAACTTTCCTGTGATGGGTTTTGAGATCTTCAGGGGAGGCCCTTCCAGGGCATTTTTCCCCCAGCTAGAACTCACAGGAACTCAGTTCTGGCACCTCTCAGATGGGCACCATTGCCATTATAAGAGAACAAGGGAATCATTTGTGGTGAGTTCCACCACCTCTTTATCTAAAAAAATAGCACTGGGTCCTTCTCTCAGTCTTGTCACCTCTCAAGCACACTTGGTGTGCTGCCCTCAGAAGAAGGCTGTCTAAAGAACATAATTAGAGCCCCTCTGGATCAGGACAAAGGGCATCATAGCTCAGCATCAAGTTCTTCCAGTGACCAACCTATAGGACAGGGCCAACTGAAGACATTTTGGTTCCTGAGACAAACCACAAAATGGTGCTACCACCTCAATGGAAGAAGGGGTGAGTAAAGTCCTACATCATGAACAAGGAGGAAATAAAGATCTACATCAGGATCTGCTTCCCCTGTGGACCCTGCCACATGTGGCGGTTGCCTCATGGGTGGGATGACCCTGCTATGAGAAGCCCAAAAGCAGGAACTGAGTGCAACAGCACTTTTTCCAGTTGTGATTGCCATAGGCATACTGCTTCCATCAGGAGAGGTAGAACATAAGAAGAGACTGGCTGCTGGATAAATCAAATGGCTTACCTCGCCCAGCACCCAGTTCTTACAGAGGTCAAGCAGATGCCCCAATGGGAAGCCTACTAGCAGGACAAGAGCACTTCCTCCATCTGTGATGACCAGCAACTGGAATACAGAGGAATGTGGCTTCTGACGGTGGATATAGAACATAGTCGTAGTGGCTAGTAGACTTGGATAGCTTATCCTCCATGAAGCTGTTGAATACTATACAGTTATTTATTTATTTGATATCATTCACGAACTGCTTCCCATAAAATATCTCAGTTAATAGTTTGGAATAAGTTTAAAGTGCCATTTCAATCAGCTTCTTTATTTGTAATTGGGGTTGGGTGGAGTGGTTGGGCAGCTTGTTCCTTGCCTCAGGCATCAAAATGTCTTCAGCCATCTCTCTCTGCCAAGACTTTTATGAATATGGAAATTAAGAGACAGTCTTAGCAGCCACAGAAGAATGGGAAAGCCTTGGTAAAAAGATACAAACCCTGCCAAGTTGACTGCCGTCTCACCAATTTGGGAACTGGTGATCCACTTGGTCTCGTCTACAGTGGTCCGAGCATGAGGCAGTCTTCCAATGTCTTTGACAGTCATTATGAGGTGCCGTGAAGACTTGAGCAGCTTTACTGCCTCATCATGGGGGATGCTGAGGAAGCTGTGGCCGTTCACCTCCAGAATCTGGTCCCCAACCTTTGAAGAGTGTAGAAAGAAAGAGATGGTGAGTGCATAAAATGGGATCGCACCCAATGAATGGCAACCAGTGCAGGTATCTGATCAAAGGTGTTATAAGCTGATAGGGTCTCACTCCTGCCAGCAATTCTGCACTAGCTGCAGCTTCTGGATCAAGTACAATGAAAGCACCATATAGAGCATGGTGCAGTAATCCAATCCTGTGGTAATTTAATCATGCTGATGCCTTTGTTAGAGTAGCATTGCTGTGTGCCATGCCAGAGAGCTTCTCAAACCCGCAAAGATTGTGGCAGACTGCCCATCACCCTTGGGGTGGGAGATCGCCCACACCTCCAGGGCACTAATCAGGCCTGCAAAGCAGTTTAGCAGTGAGCAGTTGGGTTGTAGGATGCAGTTCTAAGGCTGCTGCTAAGACTATAGATGGGAGCTGACTTGGGTGATGTTAAAAGGTGTGCATGGGAGGTAATGATAATTTAAGTAATGCATATACTTCTTAATGCTGAAATAGGCTTCTAAGTAGTTCACAAAGCATAAAAACCAGCTATACAAACATGAAAATATAAATATAATCATTAAAATTTGCAACAACCCCCCCCCATTAAACCGTGCTTAACACAGCAGTTGACAAGAAATTTGGGTAGAGACATGAAAGGAATTTCTGTGTAAACAGGGGCATTTTCAAATGCTAGCAAAATGTCAATATAGATGAGGCCTCTTATATTTCAGCAGGGATTCAGAACACCTGTGCTACCAATGAATGAATCTGGCTCTGTATTGCATCACACTGATAATCACCAGGTTGTAGCTAAAGACTAACTGGGTGTATGATCTCAATGCTGTCAATGGGCAAACAACGGTGAGGATTCACAAAGGAATGGCCTGTCAAGGATGCCTGCATGTTATTTATATATCTTGCAGGGTGCTGGAAACAAACTGGGGTAGGACTCTTGTCTTCATGTCCTGTTTATAAACTTCCTGGAAACATCTGGCTGAACACTGTCAGAAACAGGATGATAAAATGATGAGTTAGACTTGATGGACCCTGCTTCCAATCCAATAAGGCTCTTCTTGCATTGTTATGAAATTAAGATACATTTGTAAATGGGCCAAGGTGTGTTGGAATAAGCAATGGTTTTTAATTAATACTCACCTTACTAAGAAGAAAAAGTCACGAAAGGGTTGTGAGTTTCAAATTCTCTATCACTGGTAATGATGGCTGTTAAAGAATACAATGCAAGCTTCTAGCCATGTCTGTCTTCCAGAGAAACTACAACTAATCCAGAATGCTACAGCTAGACTTTTGACTGGGAGTGGCCGCCGAGACCACATAACACTGGTCTTGAAAGATCTACATTGGCTCCCAGTACATTTCCGAGCACAATTCAAAGTGTTGGTGCTGACCTTTAAAGCCCTAAACGGCCTCAGTCCAGTATACCTGAAGGAGCATCTCCACCCCCATCGTTCTGCCTGGACACTGAGGTCCAGCCGAGGGCCTTCTGGCGGTTCCCTCACTGTGAGAAGTGAGGTTACAGGGAACCAGGCAGAGGACCTTCTTGGTAGTGGTGCCTGCCCTGTGGAATGCCCTCCCATCAGATCTCAAAGAGAAGAACAACTACTTTTAGAAGACATCTGAAGGCAGCCCTGTTTAGGGAAGGTTTTAATGTTTAACAGACTACTGTATTTTAATACTTTGTTGGAAGCCACCCAGAGTGGCTGGGGAAACCTAGCCAGATGGGAGGGGTATAAATAATAAATTATGATGATGATGATGATGAGTGAAAAACCTACCCTGCAAACAATGTATTCTAATGCAGATGTTCCCTGCCACTCGTCTGGAGCGTCACAAAACTACTTCAAAAACCAGCTCTGTAGCCAGTTAGGAAAAAAAGAAATTGGAAAGAGAGCCTATGTGGAAGGTCTCCAGGTGGAAGAGACTCCTGCCTGAAATCCTGGAGTGTCACTGCCAGTTGGTGTAGACAATACTGAGCTAGATGGACCAATGGTCTGACTCAGTATTATTGGTCAGGCATCTGCTTTGCATGCAGAAGGTTCCAGGTCCAATCCCCATTTCTAGATAAGGCTGGGGGAAACTTCTGCCTAAAACTCTGCCAGCCAGTGCAGATAGTAATGAGCCAGATGGACCAATGGTTTTCACTTAGTATAAGGCCATTTCCTGCG